>NC_137981.1:34412238-34794738 GCF_963924665.1 Micromys minutus
CTGGGTCCCTTTCAACATCCTTAGGCTGCTTGGGCTGGAAAGGAAAAGATTCACAATATCGGCTGATATTTCCCTGTGTCTATATTTTTATATTTGATATTAGCTCGACTATTGACCATAGTCTTTAAAATGTCACCTGTTTCCTTAACAGTGTTTTATTATATCCTCTCTCTCTCTCTCTCTCTCTCTCTCTCTCTCTCTCTCTCTCTCTCTCTCTCTCTCTCTCTCTCCCTCTCTCTCTCTCTCTCTCTCTCTCTCCCTCTCTCTCTCTCTCCCCTCTCTCTCTCTCTCTCTCCCTCTCCTCTCTCTCTCTCTCTCTCTCTCTCTCTCTCTCTCTCTCTCTCTCTCTCTCTCTCTCTCTCTCTCTCTCTCTCTCTCTCTCTCTGTGGTGGCAGGAGGATGACTTGTAGAGGTTGCCTCTCTCCTTTAAGTTGTGCTTGTCCTGTAGATTAATCCAATTGCAAGTACTGTCACCTCTTGAATCATCTCGCTGGCCTTGCTTCCTTCTCTATGTGGCCATATTGCTTTATCTCCGAAAGGAAGAGACTGTGAAGACCTTCTGGAACCATCCACCACCACCATGGACACAAAATCAGGAGATCAGAACCCATTCATCAAACCATTCAGTTCATGGAATCATTTTCTGTTGAGAATTAGCTAGTTTGAGTGGACTGACTCCCTGGATTATTACATGAGCACAAAATGGGAGGAGAAATAGTAATCTGGGTGCCATTTGTGTGGACCACCTTTCCTCTGTTTTGTTAATAGGGAAGTCTCTCCTCTCCTGTCAGCCTCTGGCTCTCCTGGGAGCTCACTGAGAGCACACTTAAAGGTCTCTGGTATTGCAGTGAGAGGGATGCCTGCTGGGACATCCTTCGGCAGCCAGCGTATTGTATGTCAAACAGGGGAGTCTCTTCAGGCTGAGATGGTGGCCAGCATCTTTCCCCAGAGGCAGGACTCGGTGCATCTTCTGGCCATTGCTCCTCCTCTTGACTATTTCTGATGCTTATTGACTTGCTGCTGGAAAACACTTCCCAGGGATAATGAGCCGGGCAGTTTTCCCTCTTCATTTTTCTTTGTTGTTGTTGGATGCATATGGGTAACTGGGGCTCTCCACTTACACTTTATCGATTCCTGAATTTATGAGATAGTGCTGTAATTGACAATTTCATCTGTGCCTCATGGGTAGAAATAGTGTGGGACCTGTGGCTGGTAACTCTGCATGAAACTGGGACGTTCCAGGCCTGAGCGAAGGCCCAAGACGGCATCACTCTTTTTCCAACCATGCCCAGACACAGCTAAGTGTCCTTGGGCATGTCACAACCGCTCTTTCTCTGATCTGGCTTTCCCTTACTGGTTTATGAGATGTTACATAAGATGACCTTGACCAGCTGCCCTTGAGTTTTGATTCCTGGTTGTTGGTGGTTCTATGTTTGAACACTTGGGTATCTCCATGTTTCAGATGATATATCCCTGATCCACTCATATGTTCTTGCCTTTGTTTTCCCTGGGGGGCTGATGGATGTGGCTGAGTCAAGTACTGGCACAGCCTGAATCCCTTGTGACTAAGCTATGTGTTTGGGGAGGGCTGGCAGAGCCACTGTATAGCATCTGGATGGGGACAGCTTGGTGGGGAATAAACCTTAACCTTGCTGGCATGTAGAAACAGCACCTGCCACTGTTGTTCATGGGTCAGGACTTTTCTAACACAGCCCTCTGACCATTCCTGTCCACTGGCTACAAGCCCCACTTATGAATACTGTCTCCTTCCAGATTATTGTGGAAACTCTTGCTGTCAAGTTCTTAGGATGGGATTAAGCTGAATGGGTGATAAAGGTCGGTACTTGACTTTTATCACACCTGTAGCCTGCAGGCAAGCTGGACATTTGCTCAGAACAGCAAAGTCTTGGGATTTGGAATCAGGCACACATATGTCTGGAGCTGGGTTAACTACAGTTGGTGGAGTCACCTAAGTGCCAGCCTCTCTGCCACCCAGATTGTCTTTTCTAGGAAGGCAGAAAATAGCTTTAATCTAAGGACATTGCCTGTGAAGACCAAGTGGGCTCCTCCTGGGATCTGCAGCTCCACCAAGTCGGTGGCATACAAGATGCTGTGGGGAGGGCCACAGACACGTTTCTTGTTGGTATGTTTGGACGCGCTTGTGAAAAAATAGAAGCCTCACGTTTGAGCTCATGATTTTACAGATATTATTGCTCAGGACAACGCTAATTTGAAAAAAAAAAAAGGGAGTTAGTTTCAAGATGATTTAAAGGACAATGTGTAGTACCTTTCAGAACAGGGTCAGCAGACATGGTCAAAGCCAGCAAGATGGTCGGTCGGTCGCTGCTGTGCTAAGTGGTTACAAACGCCTGGTGCAGACAACACAAAAGGAGCAGATCAAAATGTCTTTCCATTTTGGTCAATTCCCAGAGGACGGGGTGGGCTCTGCTGTAAGAAAGCACAAGAGCAGAAACCGGCCGTGGATCAACCCTTACATTCCATTAGCCTAGCAGGGGATTCTGCCTGCTCACCCAGGCACTTGAGGGTTGCCATAGCATCAGAGCCCGAGAGCTAGGAGAGGTCTTGAAGATGATGTGTTGTTCTGTGTAAAACTTGGGTGGCTTTATACACAGTTATTTTATGAATGGAAAACGGAAGGAAAGACCCAGAGAGAGCTTGGTTCACCTAAAGACGTAGCAATAATAGCATAGGTAAAGTGATCTTTCTGCCTTCTCCCAGGGAAGACATTATTTCCTATCTTGCTTCCTATTGTGGTCGGCAGTTTCCTTGTTTAAAGTTCTTAGCGCAAGTCCCATCTGGACTCAGATGCATTAATCTATCTACTCTCCATTACCACGGGTCCTCCGGCATCCACATGCTGGAAAGAGGATTGGAAAGCCAACTGTGAGAAGAAGCGATCAGCTGCAAAAGTCTCTCCTTTAGTGCCTATAATGTCAAATCATTAGCCCGTGAGCCAGGATGCCATTGGCCTCTGGTTTCTCCCATCTAATATCTATAGATTTAGGTTGGATCATGGTGGGAGGGGCCTAGTGCCAGGTTCCCCTTAAAAAGGAGGTGGAATATAAGACCATGGAGACTAGATGGAATTACACAGCCAAGCCACACTTTACTCTCAACTGTGACTTCAACTGTCTCTCTCCCAGGCTACAGTACTTTGTGTGAGGTTTTTCAGTCTGAATGTCAGGTTGTATGGAGAACCTGGACAGAGTGTCTTGAAAGTCCAGTCTTGTCCCAGCATATCCTATGTGTCTGGGAGATGCCATTCCAACACCAACATCACAGACTGAGCTCCCTAGGCCTCCCAGTTGCAGCAGGAGGCTGTGTATACAGTGTGGAACCTACGTGAGACCCCAGGGCCCAATCAACAGTATGCACCTTCCCTTTCTTCTTCTGCATCTTCCTTGTTACTTCTCTCTGACCAGCCTCAAATCTCTCTTTTCCTAAGTGACAAAGGCTCATGGATGGATTCTCCTTGCCATAGAACCATAGAACTCCTGAACTCTGTTACGTTGGAGGGAAGGAGAGGGTAGTGAGGTATGAACACCTTCAACAGATATTCCAGTGTCCCTAGAACTCCCTAGCCTATGGGTTGCTCGTGGCACTTTAGGACCTGATTTGCTTTGACACTGGTGTCCCAGGGCACCTTCCTCTTACCCGTTGACTGCTACAAGACAGTATCTCCTCTCCATTGTGTGAGTAGCCCTCGAGCAGAACACTCTACCCTGCATATTAGCTGCTGTCCCGAAAGCCTGTGTTACTCTGTAAAAGGTGGGCATCCTCAGAGAAGGGTGTGGCCAGGCCACAGGTATGGAGAGGCCCCCTGTGGAAGTGAAGAGGTAGCTGCAAACCAGTCTGTCCTGTGGAAGTTGGCTCCAGTGATTATGGCTCACAATGCAAAGCTGGGAGGGTGCCAGGGCATCTTAATACTGCATGAGGCAGTAAGGAGACCTGGGCCTTGAAACTGGAGATGTGGCCTAGAATGGAACTGAACAGTGGGCCTCCTCTTAAACGGGCATGATGTGGGGCCTCCTCTTAAAGGGGCATGATGTGCTCACAGAAGTATGCAGTGGCATTATTTTCCTCTAAGGCTACTCGCTATATTTGCACACAATGCTTCCGGAAGGGCAGTGGCCATGGATTTAGAAAGGCGTTTTGAGGGAGACACTGAAAGATTGGCTGGATGATTGCATCTCTCGTTGCTTTGGCTAGAGATGGAGGGGGAAAAGGAAAAGGAAGGTAGACAGAGGAGGAAAGGAAGCAAGAGGAAAGAGCAAGAAAGGTAGAGATGAGACAGAGAAGGAAGCCTCTTCTTGGATTCTTTTTGTAAGGTCTTCTTGGATTCTGCACAGTCTTAGCTAGCAAGCAGATTAAGAAAGGGTAGAGGGGGTGGATGTGACTTCAGGGTCTCCGAATGGCTCACATGGCTGATTCTGGCTTTCTAGGTGCTGGCATCACATTCCTGCTCCTTTCCTCCAAAGCTGGGTGTGAGACCCTGCCCCCAGCTCCATGGAGATGGGGCAGTCAGTGCTACTTCCTTTGAGAATGACCTGGTTGATCCCACTTGGCTGGGATGCAAGCATTTAAAGAGTTACAGAATCACAATGGTACTGACTGATGTCAAGAATTTAGCTGAAGGGTAGCCTCCAACTGAATGGCGCCTCAGTGAAGTTTCTAGGCTCTTGGCGTTAAAGGTTCTCCAGAGTGCTTGCGTGCTTTCTTATCTGTATTATTTCAGATGCTACTGGGAAACACCAACTCCTATTAGCTTACAATAATTACACATTTTCCCCATAGGGAGAACATAAATTAGGGGAGAAAAAAGTGCTTGTGCAAGTTGGTGAAACTCTGGGTACTTCTCTTCCTTTATTCTGACATTCTTAGGGACATCTTGTTATCATTGGATGGCACCTATGCTGAGCATATGCCTATTCTTGGCTTTTCGTCCAAACACTTGAAATTAAAGGCTCACATGGATTTATAAAAGCAGCAACATAACTCTCTAGAGATGGGGCAGAGAGGTGGCAATGGCTCAGTGGTTAAGGGAGTGAGTGCTGTTCTCAGATGCCCTCAGAAGTAAAGCTGCACTGTGACCCACACTGATATGTCTTCACTTTGGCATTTTATTCCTTCTCTGGAGTAGAGTCCCCAGGTATGTCTGGAATTGGGAACCCAGAGCATCACATGCCGGTATGCAACGTTTTTCTAATGTCTGTCTCAGGTTCCTATATAATACAACAGGAGACAGGGGAAGCTGTCTCAGACTCAAAGCAAACACCATCT
This sequence comes from Micromys minutus, assembly GCF_963924665.1. Classification (NCBI taxonomy): domain Eukaryota; kingdom Metazoa; phylum Chordata; class Mammalia; order Rodentia; family Muridae; genus Micromys; species Micromys minutus. Next base: position 34,417,540 of record NC_137981.1, read on the forward strand.
TCAGTCTTGGTCTTTGAGCTCTTGCAAGCTTGAGTGTGGTGCAGGCTCTTGGAGCCTCTCTTTTTGTATCACTGGGAACATTCTTGGCTCTTTGATGACTTGAGCTTTTTAGCTTTCCTTTTGACATCTCACATGCTCCTGGGGCTGTCATTCCTGTAGTGGGTATAGAGCTTAGGCTCTCCAAATGGAGAGTTTTTGCAGCATAAACCCAATTCTTATATTGACTTCACTTGGACATTGAAGGGGGAATATAGTTAAATCATCTATCTACCTAGCCATTCACCAGTCCATCTGACTGTCTATCCCTCCATCTAGCTACCCACCCACCCATTTACCCCTCCAGATGGGATTCCATGATTTTTAGGCTAGCCTCAAACGAGCTGCATGACAGAAGACGACCTTGAGCTTCTGAACTTCTGGTCTCTACTTCCTGAGTGCTGGGCTTAATGATGTGTGCTATCAGGTCTATTGATTGATGGTTGGTTTATTTCCTTTGAAGACTAGGTCTACAGTAAAACCCATGGTACTTCTTAAAACTTGAGAGGAAAAATAAAAACCTCCCCAAACCCAAACCAACCACCACCACCCTGAGTGACATCAGATCTTCCACCTTTCCTGAAAACAGTGTTTCCATAGAGATGAGGAATGCATGTTGTTTCATTAGCATTTCTAGACTCCATCTTCTGCTCCCAGACCACAGCCCTGCCTGAACATTGCCCATGTAAGAGTTCCCCACTAATGAGTCCTCTGTTTTCGCTCTTGTCTTTGTCTTCTCTGAGTACCTTCATTCAGGCAAGCTCAAAGTAGGAAAAGCCGTGTTTACCAATGGCTTATTTACTTGGGGTAAGTTCTAGGTAATAACCCATTTTGTTTGTTTCTAATTTATCCCCCTAAACTTGTTCTGCTCCAAGGCAATTCATCTGAATAAGCTGTGAATATTTATAAAGCAACTGTTATGTGCCCAGCATTCTGGTAGACACTAAGTGTTTGTCTGTGCTATTGATGATGACACATGCTTTGGTGCTGATGAGGCTGAACTCATCACTGTACAGGTGTTCTAGGACTGCTCTTGACTGTACTGCCCAGGTGGAGTGGTGCGGCAGTGAGGACCAGTGGGGTAGGCAGTGTTTCTTTTCTCTAGGATGCCCTAGCCTAGCAGAGGAGATGAGAGACGCAGAAGCGTCATTGTGATCTTGATCCGTGTAGAAGCTGTTGCTTGAGAGATTTCTGAGCAGGAAAGAGCCACCCCACCTGTGGGAAGAAGCTGTGAAGAATTATGCCCTTCCATGGGGCCTGAGCTTACACTTTGGTGGTGGGTGCTGGGGTTGAGTGTGTGCAGTTCACTGGAGGGAAAGGCCATGGGTTCAGTTGAATCCACTGAGCTCTCTGCACTTGTGGTACATTTACATTCACAGTGGAAAGCAAGGGCTTCATTTCTACTGTTGGCTGCTCTGTGACCCATTTCCTGTGGGACACATATTCTGCAGAGCTCAAAACTTTGGATAGACAGAAATAGGCTGAACCTCAGCCCCGCCCCCGCACTTGCTTATTTGAAGCCCTTCAGGAGTGATAGCTGTGAGGTGTGAATGAGGGGATGCTGGGAAAATGCTCTAATTTGCTTTTCCTGTCTCACATTCAACTTAGCCCCCTTGACTGTAGCCCTCAGCAGCTCCCCCCACCCCCGTTCTAAGACTACTGGTGACTTGAGGCAAGTATGGGGTATTGAGGGGGAGGAGAGGCAAATTGAAAAGCAAAACAGAGCAGGGGGGGCAAATTAGGGGGAAATTATCTGGGGCAGCACATGACTAGACAGGTGCATATAGTCTCCAGACTATGGAGTTTCCTGACCCTGATCTGGCTTTCCGAAGATGAGCGAGAAGGGCCGCCAAAGGAGGCAGCTGGAAATGACCCATTAGAACTTCTGGGAAGTTAAAGGTTCCTGGAAATCAAGAAAGTGAGGACTTGGAATTTTGTGTGACTAGTGATAACTAAGGCCAGGAGCCTGGAACTTGTAAGTCTGGTGAAGGGAGCTTCAGGGTTTCATTTATCCATCGAGATGTCACTCCTAGGGCACTGGGCGGGTGGGGGGGGGGCTCTGCTGAGATGGTAATGGCCCCAGAGGTGTCAAGGCTTGCTCTCTCAGACACCCTCTGTGTGCTGGGGCCTGACTGAAGGGCTTCAGTCTTGAGAAATGGTTCTCAGGTCTCAATGACAGGCAAGGAAACAGGCCTTAGCAGCAACGCTAAAGCAGGGACCCTGGTTCCTAGGCACAGGTGTGGAAACCGAGGAACGCAGAGGAAAGCAAGACAAGAATGTTGAGGAATGGGGGATGGGGACGCAGAGAAGGTTCCTGAACTGGAGATGGTCCTTTCTGTGGCTCACTGAGAATATGTTCTTAGATGAGGATGATAAGGAATGTGTCAACCATTAGTGGTACTCTTACCTCTAGAATGTTCCACTGGCACATGCCATGGTTCCATGTATCCCAGGGCCTTTGCAAGGGCACTTCTGTCTGGCTAGAGTCCTTGCTGTTCCTACTCTTTGTATATTGGTTTCTTCTTCCCTGCCAAGTTCTAATTTAGAGTCATTGCCTACAAAGCCTGGTAGATGCTTAACAGAAATCTATTGAGCAAATGAACCAGAAGTTACCAGGCTTTGAGAGAATAACTACACAGAGAAGTTGGGAAGACTTTTCAGTGAACCTTTGGGCATTTTGATGTCTTATGTAGGCCAGAGCTATAGTGAGGGAGGGGAATGAGGTTTATGCCAACTTGGACTTTCTTGGTCAAGATGCAGGCTAAGCTCCTGTCCCCACTTTTCCTTGCTGATCCTAAGGAAGGCTGTTGTGCGCCTCACAGGCTGAGACTGGAGTGACCGCGGAGGCTCAAATGTCTCCGGTAGCTTATGCTGTGTGATGGCCAGAGCTTCCCTAAGGGACACAGGAACCTCTAAACAATAGCTAGAGACATGCCATTTTGAACTCTTTTCCTGGGTTGGGATGGGGACCAGATGCAAGTTTGTCTTTCCTATCTGGAGTTGGTTTTTTGTTTTTGTTTTTGTTTTTTTTAAATTGTCACACAATGGTAGCAGCAGACACCTAGAGGTTCCTTGTGTGTCAGGCACTCTGCCAGGCTTTTTTAAGTCTGCCATTTTGTTGAAATCTTCCTTGTCTCCATACAAGGACCCACTAAATAGTGTGGCTCTCTGGAGACAGCCCTGAGCCAGGCTGGTCCTTGCAATGTATTTCTTCATGCAAAGTCCCTGTCAGATTTATAGTACCACCAAGCAGAAGGCACTCCTCTTGCCAGAAGACTCCCAACTTGAACTTTAGGACATTTTTTTCCCATTCTATGTGTGATCAAGCAAGTTCTGGCTGTTGCAGTAACCGCAGAATTCCCCACACTTCATAATCACTTGCATTATTTATTGTTCTTGTTATTAGTAATAAAAGCCATAATGATTCAGCCTTGAGGTTGGTGAGGCAGCAGCAGGTGGTGCCTGACCTTTGTAGGGATATTAATATACTTTCACAGCCTCCCTTCAGATGGTCCAGACTCATGGGGAATGAGAGCCAGCCCCTGAAAATAATCGTAAAACAAAAGAATCAATTATCTCTCACTGGGGCGTTGATTGGCAATGAGAACTAAGTGTTTTACAGGAAGGCCTTCAAAACAGGACCACATCTCTGGCCAACTTCTAGAAAGTATGAGACAGGAAAGCAAGGCCAGAGGAGCTGTTGTTTTCCCTGGCCTGTCACCTCTGGGTAGAGATGGTGTGTGGATAGCATCAGCTGCCTAACTTAGTGGGGCCTAGATCTTGTCCCTTTCCTGAAGGTGTTGTAGGACGATGTTTTAATCCCCCCTGAGCTTTTGGCTGGCTGCTGAGGCTGCATGGAAAATGTCAGCCTGATGGCTCAGGCCAAAGCCAGCATGCCTCTCAGCTAGCTTTGCAGGACTGACGTGGCGTGTGGCTGGAAGCTAATGGAAAGGTCACAAAAGCCCAGGACAAGGGAAGGGATGGGGCCAATAGCACTGCCCTGTAACGTGATCTGGAAGATGAAATTGTAGCGTGGAGCTGAGAGATGCAGGGCTGGGGAAAGAGACCTCAGCATTTTCCATGATTAACTTTCTAATAGTAACCCTGTGTGTACAGCGGGTGCTTAGCAACGGGAGGCATCTTCTCGGAGAGTGCATTAATAAAGTGCATGTGGCTTCCCACTGTGATTTGGTTTTCCCTTGCTTGCTGGAGGCAGAGAGATCAGACCACAGACCTGTAGCCCTCGAGGCTGAAGTCAGGAGGCAGCTGAGTGTGTCTCCTTTCCTAATTGAGTTGTCCCTAGCCAGGAGAATCTAACAGAGCCCCTCTTGCCTAAAAGTCACAAGGAAATGGATGCTTAGGGAATTCCTCATGAGTCAGATCAAAACCCCAGCTCTTAGATTTGTGTGACGTGATGTATGTGCATATGTTTGCTTGCATATATGTGAGTGTGTATGTGTGTATGTTTGCATGTGTGTGTAAGTTTTTGTGCTTTTTTGAGCCTGTGTGTGTGTGTGTGTGTGTGTGTGTCAGAGATTGATGTTGAGTATTTTTACTCGTTCATTTTCCATTTTGCTTAAGAGGAAAAAATTAGATTTATTTATTTTATATTTACAAGTGGTTTCCCTGCACATAGATATGAGTACCATAGTGTACTGGGGAATCAGACTGGGGCATCAGAGCCTCTGAAACAGGAGCCACAGACAAAGTTGTGAGCCATTGTGTGGGTGCTGAGAACCAAACCCAGGTTCTTTGCAAGAGGCATAATTGCTCATAAGTACTGAGTCATCTCTTCAGAGCCCACCGTATCCTTTTTGGTTGATGATTAAAAGACTTGCAGCAGTTTCGCCCCTGCTCCCAAGTCTTTTCTTTCTCTCCGCACCTTATTTTTCCGTCCTAGCTGTTCAGCAAGGCCCGAGGATCCTCCTGACTCCACCCTGGCAATACTGCTATTAGGAGCGCTGTGCCACTCCACGAAGCCTTTATGCTTGGGCAGCAAGCATGTCATCCACTGGCCATCTCTCCAGCCTTCAGATCCTTAGAGATACAGAGTTTATCACAAGAGTGCAATAATGGATCAATGTCTTTATGAAGGATGCCCAGGCTGGCCCAGGAGGACCTGGGTTATTGGGAATAAGGAAAAGGTCCACTATGGCATTTGGGGCCTGATGCCTGCTCCAGCTTAGACTGTTTCAGGTGCTAGGAAACCAGTGGTAAAGTAGCAGACAGGAGTCATTTACACCTCTGGACTAGCGTAGGAAGCCACAGCATGGTAAACTGGCCATGGGTTCATTTCCTACGATATTAAATGATTTCGAATATCAGGTCGGTCATGGGGTAGTCATTTGAGTGTGTGGATGACCAGCCGGATTTTCTTTAAGGACCAGGAAACCATGAGATACCTGACGGGACACTGTATTCAGGTATGTGAAACAGCAGTGGCTAGAGTTTGGTTGCTGGGGTGATGATTCTGTCCATTGCCCTGCCCCCTCCCTGTCTCCCCCCTTGTTCTTGGAATACTTGTCATTGTCAATCAATACCTTTCCGCTTGGCACATTTGTGTGCTTTGTCACTTGCTTCCCTGAGTGTCCTGTGAGGGTGCCACTTCATCTTTTCTGTCCAGTTCTCCACCAGGGAGGAGCCCAGAGAGACGATTCTCTGATTGAAGCGGAGAAGAAAAAAAGTTGATTGACAGGAGAGTCAAGTGAGGAGTGATAAGGTAGAGGAAGGGGCTGGAAATGGAGCCTTTAGATGTCTGTGTCCCTGTCTCACTGCTACTGAGAAGGCATGGCTAGGAATCAGGTTCCTGAGTCTGTGAGCCCTGTCTTGGGCACCTCAGAGTTCCTTGCTTCCAGCTGCCTTGGTCCTCATGTGATATTCCTGTACGCTGTGACGCCATGATGCTTCAGTTGCTGTGTGGAATCTAAATCTATGATCGACCCTGATGGCAAATCAGCAGAGGCATGGAGTCATTTTTGAAGGATGCCAGGACCCCTGCCCAGGCCCAGGGTACCCACAATGTCCAGATGTAGGGGTCACTGTGTTTCCAGAGGCACTGTATGTACTTATGGGTACTGTGGTGGCTGAAGCGAGTAGCCTCGTTTTCCTATGCAGCTGTGCAGAGGTCCAGCAGCAAAAGACACAGGGACTCATTCTGGCCCATGATCCTGAAGCAAAGGTCTCCATGGCTGCTGACTCCAGTCTGCGTTTATATGGGGGAGCCACCCCCTTTCCTGCCCTTTTCAGTGCACACACCTATGTGCCCCTTAGCTGTTACCCTTCGCTGTCTGCCCCAGCTGCTCCAGGACTGTACCCATTCGCCCACATATGGGCAGCTCCTCGAGATGAGGATGGGGAGGCTCTCCTTTCCGAGGTTTTCCTCTGCTTTGCTCACCTCCCCTCCTCACACGGGAGAGTTTCCTATCTGCACAGCCGCACTGGAATACAGAAATGTGATGAGACCAGAGTGGAAAGTTCTGTAGGCATCCTGTCTACCGAGAAGAGCAGGAAGGGGGGAGGGGGTAGGGAAGAAGGAGGAGCATCAGGAGCCCATCTGAGCCTCAAGCACAGGTTTTGACTTTGCTCAATGCTCTTCAGAAATGTTTGACTTCATGTCTCATACACTGTGTAGCTGCCGTGTGTTTGGGCCCGTCCGAGGCACTGGACACAGCAGAGAGTAATGCAGACAGTCCTGTCTTGCAGACCTCGGGGTTCCAGTGGTAGGAATAGGTCCTGCACAGGATGAAAAAGTCAAGATGGGGATGGCACAGAGGGACTCCTGAAACAGGGATGGGGAGTACTGAATAGAGGAGGGTGCCTTTCTGTCTCATAAGGGGCTTCTCATCAGCCATTGCGAGGGCTACTATGGTCAGAGGAGGAAGCAAACCTGAGAATGCTGAGGTAAGATGGCTTGGGAAGGGGAGCAGGGTGGAGTCCCCTTCAGTGGAGATATTACCTTAACAGTGTCACTTGCAACATCTGGTCTCCCCTTGAGCCCCTGGCTGTACGTATGGGGTTCTCTTCAGGCTGGGGCTCAGAGTTCATTTGCCTCTTGACTGAGTTACTTGGTTCTGCTTGAAACTGCTCTGTGTTCTCTAGGTGGGGCTGCAAGGCTGGGAGGTGGGAAGCCACACCTTCCCGGTGGGGCTCCCACCTGGTGGGTGCATAAGTGGATGTGTGGGCCCTGGAAGTAGGGTATGGAAAGGAGGAGCTGGTGGTCGGGCTGTTGAGTGCTGGGAGGGGGAGGAGCCAGCAAGCATGAGGAGGGGTGAGCCCTAGGACTTGGGCAGTGGCACCTACAGTGTGGTTTGTGATGATTCCCCTTAGGGTAACTTCCGGCCTCAAAGTGGGTGGAGCCATGATTGAGGCTGTCATCTTGGGTTAGACCTGTATGCTTACACCACAGCCAGGAAAACCTGCCTAAGGAGAGGTAGAGGAGAAAGAAGTCTTCTGATCTTCTTAGGACCACTGGACACCCTGCTCCGCTTCACAGGGAACAAACTCAGGCTCTGCAAATGTATTGGCGTTGTCGGCACAGTTAATGTTTTTATTTTTTATTTCTTTTAGATTCATCATCTCCGTTTACAAACCAACATTTTTGGACAAATCATCTGGGTTGTTCATTTTTCTAAAAAAAATGATTGAAGGTCTACATAGATGGGCAGTATCCATTGATTGCATCTCAACTAAGAGGCACAACAGTTGCAACCCACCCCCTGCCCCTGATGCTTTTAAAAAACACTGTCTTTGGATTAAGGAAACAAATGTGGGCTCTTGCGTATTCTCACAAATGTCTCCTGAGCTCCAAAGTCAGGCTGACAGCCCGGACAGGAGCCAGTGCTGTTTTGTATCTCTGTTGGAGCATCCCACTGAGTCCCTCTGAGGTCAGAAAGAAACAGGAAGGGGCAGAGAGCTTCAGGCCACATCCCCAAAGAACATAGAGCACACGTCTCCCCCGTCTGTAACAACGGCTTCTACATGTTGGTGCATGGGGTAAAGGTCAGAGGTCAAGGACATCTCAAAAGTTCAGCACGGGGAACTGGAGGATGCAAAAGTAGTCTAGAGGGATGTGGCTTTGGGCAGCAGGTCTCCTTTGCTCCTATCGCATGCTCCCCAGCTTCTCCTTTGCTTTGTTCTGCTCTTTAAGCCAGTGCTCAGAGACGTTCTGGCCCCTGTTAGCATTGAGCATCTTTGAACACTTTTCTTCCCATATCTAGGATCCCCTCACTTTGCCCAACCTACCTGAGGTTTTCTAAACATCAGGTTTAGAAAAGGCAGGAAGCTTCAAGGACCTGCCTTGGGCACCCAATTCCCTTTCAAGCTGGTTCTGGGCTCCAAAGAGACTACCAAAGCCACACTCTTGGGGTGATCTGGTCTAATGTGACCGCACGTGGATTCTGTGACAGAGGCATGGGCCACTGGGGCAGGCGGGCATGCAGAATGACTTTTCTCCTCTTGTTGGCTGGCGCTTCCAGAACTGACTCTCTGTCTATAGCTTCCCCTGAGACCTGGCTAGCACAGAGGACAGAATAACATGCCTTGGGGGATCCTGGGGCCTGTTGGACCTCACAAAAGGCCTGATGTACCAAGGCATAGCGAAGGGAAGCCTCATATTGCTCACTGATGTTATCAGAAAGCTTTTGGCCTGGGTGCCAAGCAGGTAAATTGATTTTTTTCCCTTCAGTCTGTGGAACATCTAAAGATAGGCGAGCTGGTTCGCTGCTAACATTGGGAATGACAGGCCATCTGTGAATCACGTGCCCGCCCACCAAGGTAGTGCAGGCCCCAGGCTGGTGGCAGGAAGGAAGCTCTGCTAGAAGTAGCCAGATGCAGGTGGGTGCAACTCAAGGATGGGGTGGGGGTGGAGGGTAGGGAGAGGGAGTCAGCCTTGCTGGCGAGTCTGGGATCCCCTTTTGGTTCCTAGGAGGGTGATCAGTGGCCTGATTCAACAGGACTGGAGCTACAGTAGTTATGGCTGTGTGTGCAGTTCCATGGCTGGGATGGGACAGGGTAGTAGTCCCAGCAGGGGTGAAAGGGACAGGGTAGTTCCAGCAGGGGTGGAAGTTCAATGTTGCTGGCTGTCTTCCCCACATATCCAGCCTTACGGTAGCTTTGGTTATTCCCTGATGCCTTTCCATCTTTGAATCATTTGGCTAGTTCTTTGGAGTACTTTATGTTTTTCAGGGATTTCTCACCCTCCCTACCCCCTCATACAGGCAACACACACTAAGTTCCTTCTAGGCACTGGGCAAAGTACTAGGTAAAGCACATGCTGCGATTAGGCAGCAGTGGGGATGGCTTTTTGGTGGTGATGTCAGTTTCTGTTAACCTCTGGGAAGACAGCCAGCAAGATATGGAGTGATAGAAAAGATTTCCTGTTGGTGGGAAAAGCCTCTTCAGGGAGGAGATATTGGAGAGGAAGCCAGCACCATGGAAATTGGAGGGAAGAATTTCTTGGTAGTACCAGCCTGCACAAAGGCTCTGAGGTAGGATGGGAAAGTGCCCTTTTCAAACTGCATGAGCACATCTCCGAGTAGAGCGTTCAGCCTGTGGTGCTGTGCTGGGGGGGGGGGGTTTCCAGGGGCTGCTGCTTTTATGGATCTTTGTAGGCAGCAGTGAGGAGGTTATGTTCCATGTCAGTAGTAGGAGCACTGTGGGAGGGTTTTAGCTAGCCATGCATGCAACCTAGTCAGGATGCAGTGAGCCTGAGAAGCAAACAGGACAGGATGGAAGCAGAGCTCCAGAGCAGGATACTGCCCCGTCCTGGTGAGAGGGAGAAGAGGAACGGTGGGTCAAGATCAAACTGGAGCCATCTTAACCTGCACAGCAACCCCACTGGAGGAAGAAACAGGTCCCCAAAGTACTGAGGACATGCGCCAGAGCCAATCAGCAGTTGGAAATCACACCTGTTGTCCCAGCTTAAGGACTTCCTAGTCTCTCCTTGTCTTAGTCTGGGGTCTCAGGAAGTTGCCTTGACTCTCAGACAAGTGTTTGGTCTTAGCTGGGGGCCATCCCTGGGGAGGACCCAGTGGAGGGGCTAGGATAGCAGTTCCCTTCTTCCCACTCTGAAGTTCCAGTTCAACCTTGGTAGGTGTTGGTAGGAACAAGGCTGAATTCCTGTGAGACTCATTTTCATGGCTCACAGGTGGCCTGGCCCCTTTTCTCTCCGTGTAGTCACATGACCCTCACTTTGGCTCCTAGTCTCTTCCTCCTAGGACACCAGTTGTACTGGATGAGGATGCACTCTGGTGAGCTCACTTTGACTTGGTCTGTTCTTTACAAACCTATCCAGTCCCCATGCTGAGATCGAGTGTTAAAGATGTCTGCATATACAGTGTGGAGACCATGCCCTCAGTGTGCCTCTCCTTATCGAGCCATCTCAGTGGGTGGAATGGCTAACACACCCTGCTGCTGTCCTCTGAACGCTTGGCACATGTGTCCAGTGTATCTCCAGGACAGTGTTTGGCCATCGCTACCAGATTTTTGTGGGTGTCCTTTGCAACACCGCCTTCTGAGGACCAGCAGCATGGGGAGGCAGATGGGGCCAGAAAACACAACAGGTGTGGCATATGCTGGTCCCGGGCAGTGAGTGTGAGAAAGAGCCAATATACTGTTTTCATTTAGCCACCAGCTTTAAAACATGTCTCCTATGAGTACACAGATGTTCGGCTGTTTATCAGAGGAGTGGTAATAAAGTTATTAAAAATAACCAACGCCACCAGTCTTTTCTAGGTGTCAAGGCTGTTCCTGAACATTCTGTGTTATATTTATCTGGATACCACAGAAATTTAGTGAGCAGGTGTCACCCTTATGCGTCCCAGATTAGTGATGGAGAAATGATAGGTTTGGAGGGGAAAAATATCCAACCTATCTCTGGTCCTTCAGCCAGGCTCTGGTAGATGTCAGAGTTCCTTTTCTCTAACCACTATGCAGTTTGTACTTTAAGTGCTCACCCTCCACCCTCACTGGGTTCCCAGTACTCAGATGGCATTTTACAACCACCTTCAACTCTAGTTCCAGGGACCTAACGCCATCTTCTGGCCTATGTGGGTACTACATGTAGGTGGTGCGCACGCGCGCGCGCGCACACACACACACACACAATACATGCAAGTCAAATGTATGTATTAAATAATAATTTTTTAAAAAGCTATGAAGAATTTTTCCCAGAAAAGAATAGATGTTTCAAGTTCTTAACAAAACTTGATTTTTTTCCTGTAGGGTGTCACACCAGGCAGGCATATTTTTCTTATGATTCTCAAAATTTGCTTTATCAATCAGCAACTCCTTCTGTGTGGATTTTTTAGAAAGTTGTATTGTCAGCCCTGGTCCAGTGACTAGGGGCCTGGGACTCCTGTTAACTGGCTTTCCATGTAACTCAGACCCTTTCTCTAGACTGACAGCCTTGTGGAGTTTGATGCCCCATGTTCACACAGACCTTGTTGTACTCCATTGTGTTTGTGTTTGTAAGTCTGAGGCTGGGTATCCATAAGGAGACAAAATCTGAGGCTCAGGTGGGTTGAAGACTGAAGCTGTGTGGCTTCATGTCTTCAGGTCAGCCCATGAACTCTTGGTAGGTGACAGGCCCAAAGGAGAGAGTCAGTGTCTAGTATGTTTGGGAAACACATTATCTTTCTGATAACCTGTAACCTGTAATCTGCAACCTCCTCTGGATGTGTAAACCAGAGGTCAATGTCATGTATGTTTCTTAGTTGTTTTCTTACTTGCTGGAGAGATGCTGAGTGGTTAGGAACACCGATTTGATCTGACACCCCAGCTTCTCCGGACAGAGGGTGCATGTGTAGCTAGCATACGTACATGTGGGCAAAACACCCGTATAAAACAAGAGCATTAAAAATAAACAAAACATGACATTCTTTCTTATCTTTCCCATGGTAAAGTGTACCCACGTTTCTTGTAGGAAACCAGAATATAAGTTAAAATTACAGGAGACTCAGATGATACCAAATGTCAGAAAGGCTGTACGCTGGAACCCTGACTCACTGCTAGGTAATGGTAGCTGTCTATCATACTAAGCATGGAATTACCATCCGGTCCCACAATTTCCCAGAAAGAAAAACAGGGATGGAAACAGGAGTCATGGGAAGCAAGACCGTAACTGAGGATTTGGATTTCTCCGACTAGCCTGTGGGTGTGTTATCGGAGCATTCTTTCTAAACCTCATTCTTTTTCATCTTTTGCATATGTGTGTGGATGTTTTACCTACGTGCATGTCTGTGCACTACTCGTATGCCCGCTATTCATGGAGGCTAGAGGAAAGTGTCAGATCCTCTGGAAGTGGAGTTATGGTTGGTTGTGAGCCATCTTGTGGGTGCCGGGAATTGAATCTAGGTTTATTGAAAAAGCAGCCGGCACTCTTAACCACCGAACCATCTTTCTAGCTCATGTGGGCCCTTTGCTTCATTAATGTTTGATTTGGGAGGGCCTAGCCCACCGTGGACAGTGCCGCTCATGGACAATCATGCCAAGATTCAGTGCAAGACCCTTGCTTACAGAATTAAGGTGGAGATCAATAGAGGCTGAGATACCCTGCCGGGACCTCTGGCCTCGACATGGGCATATGCACACATGACTTACAGGTATATGTAGGCATACCCCACGGCACACAGAAATATAGAGAGAAGAGCAAAAGTTACATATCCAAGGTGATATCTGAGGATATTTTAAGGTAATTTGTACCACCCTTTTCTTATTATTTCTCTCTACTTCGTCAGCAGGCCTTTGCTTTTGTTGTAGTTGTTGTTGTTTTGTTTTGTATTTTGGAGACAGGGTCTGGTTGTGTAGTCCAGGTCAGCTTTAAATCTGTGGTAATCCTTCTGCTTCAACCAGGATTACCTTGCATGTACCACCATGCCTTACTGTGAAATTGCTTTATAATATGACGTCTCTTCTCCTTTATCGTAAATGTAGCAACAATCCTTAACTGTCTCTCTGTGATGGCTGGCTCTTTTATTGATTCTCTTCAGTTTTCATTGTTATGGGCTGGGTGGGTTGTTGCTGAGGTCTTGTCTGTGCTTAGGGTACAGTCCTAGGAAAGGACTCTCCAGACCGAAGGAAGGTGCATCTTTAAGATGTCTCTGTCACTTTACCAAGTGGCTTTCCAAAAAGGTTGTACAGCGTAACACTTTGGGTGAAGAAAAGCGGCTTTCCGGAAGGGCCTTGTCCCCTTTCTTGGGGACTTTGTGGGAGGATACAGAGGAGGAAAGGTGTGTTGGGGTGTTGCTGCTGTGCCCTGAAGTGCGTGAGTGCTCCTGTGCCGAGCCAGGACTGGGCTGATTAGCGTTCAGCCACTGGCCTCTCAGAGTCTGTCCTGGGGAAAGTACAGCCAGTTCACAGGTAATCCCTTGATATCGAGCTCTGGTTCCAGCCTAGCGATTTTTATCTGGGCCAGGGCGATGCTCGCTCAGCCCTCAGATCGCATTTCGTGGCGAGCAGCAACGCAGGTCCTCTCGGTCTCCCTCCCGTATGCTCTGAGAGACGGAAAGCACCTTCATTCCCCATGGCTCTTCCTGCCACACGTTTGCTCCCGTTTGCTTTTGCGAAAGCAAGTTCAGTTGCATGGAGTTGAGGTTTGCAACGTGACTGTGTGAGAGCCACTGAAACATCTCTGCCAGCTCTCACGGTGACAAAGGCGACTTATATTTACCATTAAAGCAGAAACCTTTACTGCTTTAAAAAGAGACCTTTAAAAAAAGAATGCTGGATGTGAGATCTTCAATGTGTTCACGCTGGTATCCTGTGACCTTTGACCTATACTTTATAATTTTTCTTTCACCTCTGTCCTCTTTTGCTGAAAACATTCATTTCATATTCACTGTGGATCCGAGTTCTCTCTCTCCCCCCCATATCTATTTGTGTGTGTGAGATCATATAATATTTTTCTTGTCTTACCCCACTTGCCATGCCCTCCTTTGCATCCATCCATCCACGTTGCTACAAAATCCACTCCTCTTCTGAAGAAGAATGGGAGCCCCACTGGGAATGTGCTTGCTGTATAAGCACGAGCTAGAGCTCCAGGACTCATGGGCACTGTGCACATGCTTGCGATCTCAGGGCTGAATCAGAGACAGGGGAATTCTTGTTGCTTTTTGACTAGCCAACCCAACCTGCACCGTGAGCCCTGGGCCAATGAGACCCTTCTGACAAAATCAAAATGGACAGTCCCTGGGGAATGACACCTAAGGGTGACCTCTGACTCCCAACACAGTGAAGAGACCAGTGGGAAGAAGAGGGGGGAGGGGGAGGGGGAGAGGGAGAGAGAGAGAGGAAGGAATGGAGTAGAGAGAAAAAGAAAACAATTTAGAAGTTACATAGAGTATTTTTAAAAGAAGAATTTAATTCTTTTTGGCAGATTATAGAAATAAAAATTGGCTTCCCACAACCTGTTGGAGAAATAGCATTCTGTTCTTATTTTGAGCTGACAGCCTAAACATTGGTCTGGATTGAATGGACCATTCTGGAATGAAGATTTGTAACAGTCATGGGAAGAAAAAGGAAGAAGGTGAAGGCTGGAAACCTAAGGCTGCAAGGGAAGCCTTTCTTCTCACTTCCTCTCCTCTTCCTCTTCACTTCCTCTCCTCTTATTCCTATTTTCCCCTCTTCCTCTTCACTTCCTCTTCTCTTCCTCCTTACTTTATCTCCTCTTCCTCCTTACTTCCTCTCTTTTTCTCTCTTACACAAATTCTGTATTTAAGAACATGTACCCTAATGGTTTCTCTTGGATGAAGGAATCCCTGATAAGACTCCATCTTTTGATTCTGGAATGTTCTAGATAGGTGATAGAAAGGCAGAGTGAGTCAAGGCTATACTCTGTACTAGTGGCTCCTTATTGTTGCCTTTAATTTTGTCTGAAGAAAATCTAATTAGCTCTTTGTGTGAGTCTGAGGGGTTAAATCTACCAAAAGTGGCAGGGGGCGGGGCACATTACATTCCCCAAGGAAAGAGCTGAGAAAGGGGAAACAAAATGGCCTCCCTCAAGAAGTATGGTTTTCAGGGTTCCCTCTTCACTGTCCAGTGGGTGTTCATATCCCGGCTCTACATCTTTCCACTTCATGGTGCTACCTGTCCTGATGAGACCTCTGTGGACCTTGCTTAGACTATTGCAGTAATCTTCCCACTGGCTCATGAGTCTCATGTCCCACCAGCCGGCTGGGCTTTCAGAATGCTGGTCATTCATATTCCTTGTGGATTATACTTCCCAAAGGCACTTGTTAGCTGGAGGGAAACAGGAACCCCAGCTTTCCTTTCTTGGAAAACCTTTTTTTCAAGTGTCTTCATAATCTCTTCCTCTTTTATCTGTCTTTGGATTCTAGCTTACTAGCTGCTTCCATTTACTGCCCCGTGGCCTAGTGCATTCTACTCCTTTGCTTCCTTGTTTGCTTAGCTTAAAATCCTACTTGTCCATGGCCATCTTCCCCAATAGCCTGAAAGAATCAACACCTCCTCCCTTTATTCTAACAAATCAACGTTTTCTTCCATAGCCTTCACACAATTTCTTCTCTCAAAGTTCTCATCTTAATGCCCTCTGTCAGGAGTCTATAGACTCCAACCTTACTTCATTTCATTTTATAAAGCTCTGGTCTACTAGTGAGTGCTGCACACTGCAGGCTAAGGTACCTTTTACATGGTCAGCCACATAGAAGGTTTGATGCATTCATGGACCCGTGTCTGAAGGAGTCCTGCATTGTCAACTTTTTTTTCCCTACAGATAGTTGTGAGCCATCATATAGGTGCTGGGAGCTGAACCTCGTTGTCAACTTTTATCTCCACCTTTCAATGTTCTTTGGCTTGCAGTAGGCTTCACAGGTGCCTCCTGTTGTGTTGTAGCATGGATCTGGATTGGCTTAACCCAAGCACAGGTCAGGAAGTGATACCTGAGAGAGATAGAAGGGAGATGGGCTGAAGGACTGTGAACTCAGCTGCCAGACCGTGTCTCTTCTGGGCTCTGAATCAAGGAGCGATGGCCTGAACAAACAGACGGCCACAGGCTTGTCCAGGACTCTGGTCTTCTGATCTGTGCTTTGTAACTTTGCAGTCCACAGCCTCGGCCCTTCTAGATAAGGCTCAAAGGTGCATTACTGAGACAACTCATTTTGCTGTAGAAATAGATCTGCAAAGTTTGGAAATAAACACGTTTTAATGTGGAGTCCAATTTATCCCAGCATGGAGAAGGGTGAGATTCTTATGCATTTAGAAAGACAGAATGCAATACTTAAGACTCTTCCTGCAATGGAAGATGCACATCCTGGCTTCCAGCTCCAGGCTGCACCAGAAGCTGAGAAAGGGATGTTCATTCTTTGCTTTCTGGATATGAAAGATATGAGCTGGCTAAAGCCTTCTTCAATTGCTAGTTTCCCCCATCTCCAGCTCCCTAGTCATGGCTGTTTGAGCGTAAGCTACAACTGGTGGCCACAGGTTAGACTTCGAAGTGGGTGGAACTGGGTTCAGATGCCTCCAGCTGTGCAGATACTGCAGGCAGAGGACAACCCGGGGAGGCAGAGGGCTTCAATTTTCTACCTTCTTTGCAGGAGAGATAAATAAATGCTGAATAAGTGATACCACTGTGAAAAACACATATAATTACACAGTTAGTATATAGCTCAGGTGTAGCTCAGCTCCCCGTGGCAGCATCAGCGGAAGGAACTAGCTCTCATGAAGCAGGAAGATAACAAAGACAACTGGGAACAATTTGGTTATGGTGATGGTAGATTGGACCCCGACAAGGAGAGACTTTGTATCCAGCAACCTGTGCCCCGCCCTCCTGAACCATGAACTCTGGCACATGACATGCACCTCCTGTGGCGTCTGAATTGTTAAATCACGCCCCCGCCCAATGCAGAAGACAGTTGCAAAGACAGCTCCAGTAAGATGTGACATTTCAGACACTTGATTCCTTATAGCTAAGGAGGTGGTGACTCCTCCCAGTGATGGATAGTCTCAGAGAGCCTACTGTGAGTGCAGATGTGGGAACCACCAGCACCTTGTTTTTTTTAGGGTTTTTCGAAGCAGTTTCAAAGGTGGTTTGGGCTTTTGAAAAACAAGATCTCATGTAGCCCTGGCTGACCTTGAACTCACTATGCCATCAAGGTTGACCCAGAACGTCTAGCCTTCTGCCTTCCCCTCCCATGTTGGGATTACTGGTGTATGCTGTCTTAGCGTTTCTATTGCTGTGAAGAGGTACTATGACCATGGCTACTCTTTATAAAAAGGAAACACTTAATTGGGACTGGTGTATAGTTCAGAGGTTTGGTTCATTATCCTCATGGTAGGAAGCATGGTGGCCCATAGGCAGACATGATGCTGGAGAGGTAGCTGAGAATTATACATGTGAATCAGAAGGCAGCAGAGAGAGGAGAGGGGAGACACAGAGAGACAGAGACAGACATTGGATAGGCTTAGAAGGCTACATGCGCTCCAACAAGACTACAAATTTTGATAGTGCCACTCCTTATGAGCCTGGAGGGCATTTTCCTTCAAATCATCATATGTATCCAGTTTTATGGGTGCTAGGATCAAATCCAGGGTTTCCTGCATGATAGGCATGCTCTCTACCAGCTGAGCTACATTTCTTTTTCTGGATGGTAGGTTCTTGAGGGCAGGGGACCGTATACAATGAGCTGTACAAACATGACCTAGTGTATTGTAGATACTGGGCAGGCAGCATATGAGTTGGGCCACTGTTAGATTGCTGGATGCAGGAAGCAGATCCAACAATGCCCTCTGTCAACAGACAGCAGTGGGTCTGCTCAGAACCTTTAGGAAACACAGCATTGTGAATTGATAATCTCGTTAACTTAAAACGGAGTTGCTGGACTTTTCCGGATCCTTACTGAGCCTGTAACTGAAGATTTGGCTCCATGGACTACCTCTGCTGAGTGCATGAGGAGGTGCATAGATATACATAGACATGTCTTGTGTATAAGTGATGTAATGAACACACACCCCAAATATGGTCCAACAGGGAGAGGTGACATGATTGGTTTGAAGATCTGACCCAGTGATGTAGCTTAGTTAGCAAAGTGCTCGTGTAGCAGGTACTAAGCTCTGGGTTTGGTCCTTAGCGCTGCATAAACTGGATGTGGTAGTCCACACCTGTAATCACAGCACATAGGAGGTAAGGAATAAGGATGAGATATCCAAGGTTAACCCTGGCATACATAGTTCCAGGTCAGGGTCTGGGTCTATGACTTCAGTTTTTTTTTTGGAATGTAAATTTTATTGCTACATTTTTAAAATAAAAAATAATCTGTTATTGAGACCTTCCTGTGGCCTAGAGGGTTTAGATCTATACACCGATAGTATTTTAACCAAAGAGGCACCTCGTCTTTTGCTTTAACAGTATTGCCAGGAAGCCTTGGGAAATTGAAAGGAAAAGCATACACTGTGTGCTAATGGCACTTTAACCATCATTATTAATCTCATCAGTTTTACCAGGTGTCATCTAATTTCGCTTGGCAGCCCTGGGGTCTGAACCCGGGGTCTCACTGTACAGACATTCTACCACTGCCCTCAACCCTTAAAATGAATATATATGTCACTTTTGACACAAAGTCTCTCCGCATTATCCAGGCTGGCCTTCAGTAAATTCTGTACACAGGTAATGTCTGGCCTTGTGATCCCCCTGCCTCAACCTCCTAAGTGCTGCACTGCTTACCCCATGGTTGATGATACCTGGCATAGTCAGTTCCGATTGCATTGGAGATGCTTGGAGCCTTTGTACATATGGTTTCATAATCCTAACAACAACCCAGGAAGATGCTGATCATTATCATTGTCTTTCCCCAGAGGGTAAACTGAGGAACGGTGATATTACATACCATGTCCAATTTTAAAGTGAGGGTAACAAGTTGTGGGCAAATCTGAACTCAGTTCAGGATTTCCAACCCTTCTCAGAGTGTCCACAGCGTGCTGGAGATGTGACCCATGGGAGTTCAGTGTCTTCCTGTAGAGCGGACTCCTTATATAGGAAATATGAGGATATACTATAACTGTAAGGATGGAGGCTGTACATATAAGGATGATTAAGTCAGATGGTCTGTGGGCAAACCTGGGGTCAGCGAATCTGGGTTGAGGATGGTCAAGAGAGAAGAAGTTTGCATGGGGAGCTTCCTGGAAAAATGAACTAAGCACATGGATCAGGTGGGTAGCCAAGGGCAGGGACAGGCATTCTGGGAGAGGAAGGAGGACAAAGGTAGGTGGCTTGAGGGCTGGCCTCAGTCTCCCCATCTTCCTCGGCATGAGTGCCCGTGAATGAAAGGGTGCTGAGGTGGATTCCCCTTGGAAAACTTGCTCAGCAGAGGAGAGGCGTTTCTGCTGTCAGACGACAAGTGGGAGTGTGTGGGGAGCAGACCTCGCGCTTTTCTCTTCTCCCAGGTGCCTTACTGCTAGGTTTTGATGGCAACACTCGGCAGTAGTTGGAAGCTGGCTTTGGAACCGGCTGTGGGGCTTAGACCTCACAGGTGGCTCATTCAGTTCTGTGACATCAGTGCTGCTTGAAGCGCCTTTCGTGCTTTCTGGGTCTCTTCTAGCAGGAGAGGTCATCCTGGTGACCGCTGTGGGCACTCGCAGCCATGTGTGTGATCTAAGCATGGTGATGCGCAGTTGGCAGAAATCCATGACACAGGCCAGACAGGGGTGCATGCTTACGAAATGAGAGTCATCTCCGGGCACTCAGATCATTTCGGTGTAACTAGGACACACCTGACCTCAGTTTGCTTACAGGTGCAGTGAATCTTGCTTGCTCTCAGCTTCCGTCTGCCCCGATCTCTTCCCATGTGGGTGGCGGTGCCTGTTTATCGCTGCTTCAACCGAGAGTTACAGTGAGATGCTCACTGACAGCTCCCTCTGATTCCTGAGCTCAGAGCAGAGAGGAGCCTTGAATGTAACCATTCTTCCCTCCCCACCCCAGTGAACCCTCTTCTGCACCAACTCCTCCATGCCCCAGGAGGATGTGCCACCTCTGCCCCCTCCATGTTCCTTTCCATGCCAGGGCTGGTCCTTTGCCTATTGCAGAAGGCAGTACAAGAAGCCTCCGGACAGGACATGGGGTGACAACTCCCTGTCCACTGAAGAGACCAACCTTGGTCAGTGTAGGACACTGCCAATCCACTGTGCTGCAAGTGGGGAGGACCTGAGTGGGGAGAGATAGAGGCCGTGTAGGAGGGGAAAGAGGCAGAGATGACAGGATCCGTGAGTGAGTCACCAGCTTCAAGCTCCAGCTGGAGAGCCCCAGGGAGGGGGAATAAGGCATTGCCTAATGCAGCAGGCGAGGACCCAGCTTGGCTATATGATATGCTCTCAGGGTGTGTGTGTGTGTGTGTGTGTGTGTGTGTGTGTGTGTGTGTGAGAGAGAGAGAGAGAGAGAGAGAGAGAGAGAGAGAGAGAGAGAGAGAGAGATTCTCCTGGGCACGGGCACACAGGAGTGTGTGCAAAAGAGCTGGGGGTGGAGATGAATGTTGGGATTCAAGCCTTGCACTTGGAAAGCTGAGGGAGGTGTAAGTGAGCACTCCTACTGCAGTCTGTGGTCAAATGAACCACACCCACACAAGAGCAAGGTGCTAGTGTTAACCTGTTCAGGAATAAAATCTGAGACCCCGAGAGGCTGAGCAAATACAGTGGTAAGATAAGACATGATCTGGCTCAGGCTCCCCTGAGATCCCGGACTTCATCAATGCAGATGATTGTCAGCCTAGAGCCTGCACCAGAAACACCTGGGTGCTAGTTCCAGTGGAGTTTGAGTTCTGTTTGCATGTGATGGCTGTGCCAAGGTCTGAGGCCTCCCTCTTCCTTACACTTCTTACTCAGCTTCCTGTCCCAGTTTCCTTATCTGCAGAAGGCTCTAGGAGCCTGGCATCTCTGCATGTTTTCTCCAGACCACTGGGTAATTGAGTTTCCCATGAATGGCATCCTTCTCAGCCATTCACAGCTGTGTCTAGCTTGAGGACCTAATTTAGGAAGAACAGTTGTAGGTGGAGAACATTCAGGTTTTTTTTTTTTTTTTTTTTTTTTTTGTCATCTGCTTTCTTGGCATGGAAAGGTCCTGGGCTTTCAGATACTCATTTTGGATTATACTCTTATCAGTATGAAACATCCTGCAATCCCTTATGTTATATATTCATTGGAAATCTCTTTCTGTGTACTTATACATAGTCAAATGTAATATATTCACATGCACATGTATGTGTGCACATGCATGTTCATTCATATGGGTACCTACATGTGTGTACAGCCACACAGAGTGTGCACAAATATATTGTGTGCACGAACACACGCTCGTGTGCACACACACACACACACATACACACACACACACACACACACACGAATATCTGCGTGCATAGGACAGAGGCTTACTTTGGGCACAGTCACTAAAGTACTATCACTGTGTCCAGCTTGTTTGAGGAAGGGTTTCTTCCTAGTCTAGATCATGCCTGACTAGACTAGCCTGGTAAGGCAGTGAGCTCTTGTCATGATCTTCCTAGTGCTGGAATTGTAATGCATGCCATCGTACCTGGCTCTTTATATGCACACTAGAGATTGCTTATCATATATGATTTTTGAGACAGCCATTCTGTATGACCAGGCTGGCCTCAAACTCTTGATCTTCCTGCTCTAGGTTCCTGTGGCTGTGCTGACAGGTGCATGTTCCTTTTTCCTGCTTCCACACCATCCTATTTAATATCCGTTGCCCTGAATTTTACTATCTTTGGCTCTAGTGTCCCCCCAGTCTGGCACTTAGTTTTAACCGACATATTTTGGGCTATTCTTTCACTTCTAACCTTATTTTATCAACTCTGTGAAGGGAAGGGTACATTGCTTACACAAAACACATAATTGTATGCATTAATTTGTCCTGTATCAGTCCATCTATTTTATACTTCATAAAAGATGTCATTTATTTTTATTCTTCCAGCTAATACGTTTTGCCCCCCCCCACACACACCTTTAAATGGTTCTCTGCAGCCTCTGTTGTGTCTCTGTAATGGGACATTTAAAATTTTCATCCTATACTTCTCCCTAGCAAATGGCATTGTTGGCTCTCTCTGTCTTGCTCCTTAGGTGTAAGGGGTACTGTTTCGCCTCATTCTGCTGGTGGCCACTGCACAGGGTGCTCTTGTGGCTTTTTTCTGCCACTGTACGTCTGAGAACATTACGGTCGGGGTTGTGCTTGACTGTGTGGGCTGATATTTTAAACTTCTATTGTGCAGACATTAGATTATATTTATTATTCTCATCACATCTTCTCTTAAATCTTAGCTTATATGTATATTGGTATTTGTGATGGCAGCATCAAGAGTTATCTAAACCTAAAGAGATTTAAGGCTCATTGCTAAGGTTTCCTTCCCATGGACATCTACTGTTAATGAATACTTAGTTTTGATCAGTGGCTTAACAGTGCATATGAAACACTTAGCACTTATGGAACGTTCTGGAACAATGCTCTGGTTCATTGCTCCTTCTTCTGCTTTTGTGGCACTGCCAGGGATGGAAGCCAGGACCCTCTCCAGGCGAAGCTAACTCTCTGCCACTGAGTCAGACCCTCAGCCTCTGCATTTTGTATCTTCTAAGGTTCACAACAGTGTGTGGCCCCACAGCTGTGTTTTGTGACTTAGTCAGACACCAGCTGACTTTTCTTCCTTTCAAAGGTCAACTGGCATCTTCTGCTTGGGTGCTGGGGAATATCACCATGGAGTCAGCAGACACATCTGCTTAATAGTATGGCTACCCTTTGACTTGCATAAACCAGGTCTATCCTACAGTCTGGCAAGTGGTTTTCTGTTTTGTTTTTGTTTTCGCTTTTCTCCAGTTTTGTTTGTAATGATTTGGCTGCTTGGGCCAGTTTTGTATGGTCTGGTACCCAGCTTTCTCAGTGCTCCACCTCTCTCAGAATTCTTCCCCTTCCTCTTGGGGGTGCTTGTGCACCAGGTTTCAGGAGCAAAGCACTCCTGCCTTTGGCTGCCGACAGAGCTCGATGATGCCTGAGTCCTTCGCTGAACCCTGTGCTGAGTGTCTCGGCTGCTGTATGTTCTTTCTTGAGTTGGTAGAGCCATGTGCTTTGGTTGTGCTCACCCTTTGGATTGGGGGAATGTGTGCTGGGAGGCCTTCGCCTTACTCTGCCTCATCCAGGCACCAAGAGATAGACCTGGATCAGAGTCCAGCCCACTGTGCAGCGTAGCCTGCACTCTGGGCTGTGACCATAGCGGTTTCTCTGAAGTCATTCTTTTGCTTTTCTATTTGTTCTCCAAGACTTATTTGTACTCATGTGTAGGTATGGGTGTCTATGTCTGTGCATGTATGTGTATATGTGCACACCTTTGGAAGTCAGAATAGGGTATCAGATCCCTTTGGAGTTGGAGCTACATTTGGTTTTGAGCAGCCAAGAATGGGTTCTGGGAGTTGAATTCAGGTCCTTTGTGAGAGCAATGAGCTCTTAACCACTGATCCATCTATCCCTTCCCTGTTTGTTTTTTGAGAGTTACTCTATAGCCCAGGCTGGTCTAGAACTCACTGTGTAGTCAAAGATAGCCTCCTTAAAGCAGTCCTGCTGAGATTATAAGGTGACCATTGGAGCCAACTAAATGGTCATTTTGTTCCAGTCCTCTCTTTGAGTTCTGTGTTCTCTGCTTGGATGTTTACAAATGTCTTTACAGGATTGACGGCTGCTTTTCATAGCTTTCCTTATGAATACAGTCAGGGTTTACCCACAACCAGGGAGGGCTGACTTTCCTGGGCCTCTTTAATGTTCACCTCATTACAGGAGAATGCTGTATGGTTCTGCCACCAGAACACTGGCCGAGGAAGGGCATCTCATGTGGTTTGGCCACCTGTGAGGCCACCCCAGAGAGCCAGAGCCATCTGTAGTTCCAGTGGGGGCTCAACCTTACGACACTTTTCTGACTTGGTAAAGCCACTGCCCTGAGTGCCAACTGTTTTTCCTCTGGCTTGCTGTTTGACTTGGCCACCATGCCAGGTACAAACTGTGCTCAAACTTGTCCTCCTTCCTGGAGCTGCCACCTGCTGTGTCAGGGACAGGCCCCTTGTCCCAGCCAGTGTTCTTCTGATATACCAGCCATGTGATTCCTGGGGCTTCCCAGTGTTCTCTCTCTCTCTCTCTCTCTCTCTCTCTCTCTCTCTCTCTCTCTCTCTCTCTCTCCCTCCCTCCCTCCCTCCCTCTCTCTCTCTCTCTCTCTCTCTCTCTCTCTCACACACACACACACACACAGAGAGAGAGAGAGAGAGAGAGAGAGAGAGAGAGAGAGAGAGAGAGGGAGAGAGAGAGAGAGAGGGAGGGAGACAGAGATAGAGATACAGCACAGAGACACAGAGAGATAGAGATACACTGGCAGACACACATGGATACACCTAGATATACACACATACATACATACACACATATACACATACAAATACACAGATGAATCCATATACACCCAGACATTCAAACGCAGATGTATACACACACACACACACACACACACACACACACAGAGAGAGAGAGAGAGAGAGAGAGAGAGAGAGAGAGAGAGAGAGAGAGAAACAAAGAGATAGAGACAGAAATGCAGAGAGAGAGAGATATGCAGAAAGACCCAGAGGTATTCATATACACATATGCACATACAGATAAACATACACATCAAGACACATCCAGACACCCCCAGATACTGCCTTCCACATGCTCACACTTTTGTAGACCCACAGATCCACAAGGGCAAGAAGACTCTTGCTCTGGCTACTTCTCTCCCCTAGCCTCGTTTACCTCCTTTGGCAGGCCATACTGATCTGGGCAGCTCTGCTCTTTCTTGGCCAGTGGGGATGACCAAGGTAGCCTCCATCTTTATTCAAACATCATGGTGTTTCTTTTAGGTTTGGGGCACATGGATGGCACAGGTTTCCAGCTTTTGTGGGGGTATTTCAGGCTGTCTTCACTGGGCAACTGTTTTCCCTATAGATTTCTCAGAGGAACATTCTAGATGTAGATAAATGGAGGCTTAGCTTTCTCATCTCTCATAAATCTTACTAGAATGTAGAAGTTGAGAGGTTATGAATACCTGGCTCATGCACATATTGGTCCAGATCACAAAGATAAAGTCACAAATTAGGGTGCCGTGTCCAGCCCTTGGGACCCACCAGGTCCTGCAGAACAGGAGGATCAGAAGTGAGAGACAGTGTGTTTGAGCTTTAAGCTACCTTGTGTGTATACTCAGTGACAGAGCCCTTACAAACAAACACACCAAGCATGCAAGCAGGAACCCACATCTGTTCGTATCAGAAGATCTGTGTGATCCAGGCCCTGAGCTGTTCAAAAATGGCAGAAAGGCTACTTAGCTGTGTGGGATAGTGCTCTCTGAGCCACCAGGACTCTGGGCAGCTTCTCTAGGCAGTGAGCACAAATCATGGCCCATGCGGAAGGCTGCAGACCTTCCTTCCTATGTTTCTCTCTGAGCAGCTCCTTTCTAACTCCCCTAGCTAGTGTCTTGGGGATTTGGGAGTGGTGAGCCTGCCCCAGACAGGAATATGTGTGTCAAGCCCAGCAGGCAGCAGGGCCACCCTTCTGCCTAGCTTATAGTTTTCCTCAGCAGCCACCAAGCAACTATCCTTCCCAGCTTAAGGCTGGAGAAGGTACTGGATCATGAAATCTGTGACTGTGTTATTGAGAAGACACCTACACTGAGCAGAGGGTGCCTTTCAAAGTCAAATACAATGTGATGAGTCTCTTTAGCACTGTAAACCTCTGTCATGGCTGCTTTATCTCACAATACCTGTCACACTAAAGTTGTGGTTCTCTCTCTCTCTCTCTCTCTCTCTCTCTCTCTCTCTCTCTCTCACTCTCCGTGTGTGTGTGTGTGTGTGTGTGTGTGTGTGTGTGTGTATACCAGAGGTTTACATCAGTCAGTTGACTTCCTCATTTGCTGTCCACTTTATTTGCTGAGGCAGGGTCTCTTGCTGAATCCATAGAACACTGGTTTGACTAATCTAGAGCCAGGGATTCCTCGTCTCTGCTTTTTGAGGGCTGGGATTATAGGCTGCTACTCCTGTGAGGCATTTACATAGACGATGGACATCTGCACACTGGTTCTCATGCTTGTACAGCATGTACTTTACCTGACAAGCCATCTTCCTAGCCTATGGTTATCATTTTTGAAACTTAGATGCTCTAGTTGATGTCTACACTTCTAGATAGCCAGGCATAGGAGAGGAGCATTTGCTTGGGGCTGTCTTCCTCTACTACCTGCAGCAGACCCGTGTCAGGTGTTTTACTGGCATTGCTCCAGGAAGCTATCTCACCCCTGCACACATAATAGGTTCACAGGAAAATGTTAAGTCAATTGGTGTCACATCGGACTTTATTGATCCCTGCAATGAATGTTCCCAAAGGTGCCGGTCTTTTCCTTGGCCAAGATCATAAGCCACAGGGCCAGGAATGACTATCTTCTCTCAGCTTCTGGCCTTTCTGCTCTGGATTGGGCACACTCTCCTTCTGGCACACCTATGTTGACTGATTGGTATGGTGTTAAACTTTTGGCTTTTTGTAGGCAACTGTAGGAGGACGTTGAGCTTGACAAATCTGCCCAGTGCCTAAAATAGAACTACACACATAACTCACTCATACACATGGCTCAGTTGGTCTTTCCTTCTCCTTTCATCTTGCCTCCAGCTCACGTCCCGTGCCTATCAGGTTGGACTTCTCCTTCATACTATGGTGCCTGCCTTGGCTGGCTAGGACCAGATTCCTGACCTTTGGGTCTTGGATCTCTGTGGATAGTTTGTTATCATCCTGAATCCCAGTGATGCCTTTCTGAGTGTCCTACCACATTGTTTCTGCATTTTAAGCATAGGACCTGCTTTTTCTGAGTAGGGTAGAAAGAGACCAAGGTCAAGGGTTTCCTGGAAGGGGTTGGAGGTCTTTAGCCCAGTTTCTGTAGTCAGTCAGCTTTGCCAGAGCTCAGAGTTCTTAAGTGTGTTTAAAGGACCCAGCTCAGTGCCAGGAGCAGCAGGGAATCTGAAGAGTTGATGAGTTTGCAAAGACAAGCAGCAGAGAATTTGGGTTAATAAACTCAGACTTGTGTCCTAACCACTTGGTTCAAATTTCCACCTTCTAGCATTCACCTTAGGTGAATGATTTTGCTTTTCTAAGCGTGATTGTTCTGTAACTTCTACTAGGTCTTTCTAGCATCAAATAAGATAAGCACTGGAATGCTTCAGAGTCATGCCTGCTGTATTTTAGGTGACCAATTAATCATATCCTAAACACACCGGCACCCCCTTTCACTGCTATGTACCAGACGCCAGAAAAGGGGTTTTGTCAGGGTTTGCTCATCCACTGTGTGGGAGCCCACAAAAAGACAGAGGCACAAATTGGCTGTGAGAAACTTACCTGGAGTGGACAACTGGAGTTAAACCCTGGTCACTTCCTCATTGAGGGGCATTCAATAGCCCATATTTTAGATATTTGGAACAATTTATTACTGCTCTTTATAGTTACCACATTGGACAATAAAATATCACAACATTGGCCCACAGATAAATGGTACGGATGATTTCTGAAAGGGGTCAGAGTGTGGAGGTCAGTGGGAGCCGGGTTCTGAGAGCTGGGAAGATGGGCATTCTATGGAAGGGTTTCTTACATGAGGGGAATGAAGAGCCAAAGGCTGGAGTTCTAGGAGCAGAGTTAGGAGAGTAGGCCATGAGGGATTGTTGTGTGGAGTTTGATCTGTGGGCAGGCTCCGAGGGTTGTCATTAGCAACCTGACTGTCATGGATCAGAGTGAATTCTTCCTGGTTTGTTTCTGCAGCCCATCACTAGACACCAGAGCAGGAGCCACCAGAATGGCAGAGGTGTTGAGGCAGGTGAGGTGGTTTCTTTCCCCCCTCCGTCTAAATGAGGCTTGGGATTGTTCTGAGGCACTAGCCCTTGACCCCTGGGCGCATCCAGAGCTGTGGGTTAACTGTCTCTCAGCTGCTCTTTGAGCCATAAATGCCTGTCACACGAGGGGCCTTAAAAATAACCCGGTGGCTAATAGCATTTCTCAAAATAACTGTTCACGAAGTGTGTTGCTGGGCTGTGTGGCTACTAAAATTACACTCTCTACTAAGGATGGTGTTAGTATGTGTTTGTATGTCTTTTAATCCTTTACTTCCAGCGTGAGACCCCCTTTATTCTCTTTTATCCTTTGGTCCCTTGTTGTGGCTCTGTGTCCAGGAGTGATGTCTTCTAGGTCACCATGCAGGTTCCTTTTCTATCTCATGGCTCTTGGCAGATCGGAGTTTCTCTCCTACATGGCCCTGTTGTCCTGCCTCAAGGAGCAGAGTTTTGAAGAATCTTGGAGGGTGGGGTGGCCTTATTGTGGTGCTGGCCTGATTCCTTGGTGTGCCAGGTAATAATAGCACACCGTGGGGGGCAGATCTCACTGTGCTATCCAAGGTGGGAAACTGGGCCACCAAACAGTGTAGCAGCCCCACTCAAGGTGACCTACTAACTGAAGGTGTGAACATTTGCATTTTCAGAGAGGAGCTCCAGGAGTTCTTCAGGGGTCTCCTAGGCCAGTCCTTTGGGTCACCCAGCAAAAGAGTCACTCAAATCCCCAGCTCCCCATTTGTTATAATATCCAAGGGGATGTGGAAGTCTAAAAGCAAGCCCACAAAGCTGAGGGGTGGCATTATTATGAATCTGGGGTGCAGGAATGAGGTCACAAGAATAGCAGCCAGTTTCCTTGCAAGAATGTCTTATATCCAGAGATGGGGCCTACAGGGGGCGTGCCTAATGCAACTACCATGTTCATAATATGGGTGCCTACTGTGGCCCTGGCTCTGTAGTAGGTTCTGGAGTTACAAAGCTATTCAGCATAACACCTAGTCAAGGAATGTTTGCAAGGTAGTGTGTTGTTTGGATAACTAGCTTAGGATGCTGTGAAGATGGTCTGTATTCAGCAGTCACTGTTGCTCAGAGTTTTATCTTTTCCTGGTGAGTGGTATGTGACATGTATCTCTTTCTTGATGCCAGGCAGCAACCACGAGCCGTAGCTCTTAGTGGGATCCTTAGATGACTCTATTGTCTGTACTGCGCGATTAGCTCAATGTCTAGATTTTAGTCCAGGGCTTCCAACACTCTCCAGACCCCACATGTTTTTATTTATATTAGTTGTGTGCGTCCACCCAGGGCTTAGTTCCTTGTGGAGTGTTCCACAGATCACATGTGACAGCCAGCAGTTACTACCAAACTGACTTCACATTAGATGATTCTGCCCAAGTATGAGTGGATGTGTGTGTTCTTGGTGTTTGTGGTTGATAAATATTATGTGGCATTCTTACATACAGTATTTTTAACCTTATGATGGCTTTACTGAGGCGTAACCTCTACCATAAGTAGAGGATGCCTGTGTATACCATCCTCATGACAAGTGGTTATGTGGAAAGGTGCCTTCAAAATGTTTGCTTTACCACTGTCTGCTGGTTTCATATAGTTCTGGGAGGTAAAGCCCATCCCTGAGATTGTACCCAGAATGTGAAGCCAGGAAGCTCCTGGATCCTGCTCCTCCCAGAAGCCATATGTAAAGAGCTGTAGTGGAAAGATCCTGGTTTCCAAAATCAGGCAGACTCTGTGACTTTAGGCAAAGTGTTTAACCTCTCTGAACCCTTTCTTCAACTGTTAAATATAATTTGGCATAGCATCAACCTCTTAGAGCAGTTGGGAGGATTAAATGACCCTCATTAGCCAAGCACAAACATAGCCACAGCAGCATTCTGAAGAGAGCCGCCAGTTTTGTCTTCATGTTAACTGTGAAACTTCAGAAGCTGGGTTTGAAGCATTTGTCATTGCTTCTCACCAGGGTATTGAAAACTTCATGTTTGAATATTGTCAAGCAGCGGCTGAGTGAGGCTCTCAAAAAGTTGGGGTTATTTACTGGGCACTGGCTGGCCAGTTCTGGAATGCTGACTGAGGAGGAGGGGAATCAGGTAAGGGTACACTTTGTCATGAAGTCAGACCTTAGTAATTCACATCTTATATTAGGCTCATTTGAGAATTCAGGAGTTAGGGGGAATCCTTCCCACAGATCTGTATATACATGTCAGGATATACAGCTATGCCATGCAAGGGTTCCTAGGCAGGAGTAATGGTTACAGGACATATTTGGCACCGTTGGGTGGATTGCTGTTGCCGTCATCTGATGGGTGGGAAACTAGGGACGTCATTTACTGTCCCATCATGTTGAGAAGGTTGGCACTGTAAAGGAACCCCTGGACCAAATGACAGCCTCTACCTAAATCCAAAGATGGAGATCAGGTCCCTCAGGGAAGAGGAAGACTGGCTAGGATGAGGAACATCTCTGAGTCGGGGTTAGAATGCAGAGTTAAAGCTAAATAGCTGAGGTTAGGACTCCTTCTTGTGTTTCTGGAAGCCCCTGTCCCATTGTGGAAAAAGTGGGCAGTCAGGCAGGACTTAGCAGCTTCTGGGCAGCCCCCTCTCTTGTACCTGATTAACAG
Organism: Micromys minutus; assembly: GCF_963924665.1. Taxonomy (NCBI): domain Eukaryota; kingdom Metazoa; phylum Chordata; class Mammalia; order Rodentia; family Muridae; genus Micromys; species Micromys minutus. The sequence goes on from NC_137981.1 coordinate 34,448,076, forward strand.
TGCAGAGAGCAAGATGCTTCCCTTACATTCATGAGGCTTTAGTCTAGGCCTTTGCCCAGGCCTTTTCTCTTGTGTGGTCCCAAGTTCTGCTCCAAGAAGGACAGTTCTTGCTGTTCTGGACTTGCTAGCAGAATGTAGTTTGCAGAACACGCAGATGAAATAGAAGTGAGCTCTCTGTCTCATTTGGGTTTCACATTAAGATGTCGTTCTTCTTTGTTGTTGGTGCTGCTGTTAAAGTGATGGGCAGTAGCCCTGAGAGGTGAGTAGTTAGCCCAGCTCTGGGTTGGCAGGCTCCTAGAGGAGAAGCTAGCCGTCCACGGTGGCCCAAATGGTCTGAAAGTTGAGAGGGCGGTAAGTAGTCCCTTTTTGTAACTGGAGGATAGTTCAAGTGAAGTGTCAGCAAGCGACCTGTGTCCCTGGAACACTAGAACAGGTAGAAGCCACGGCAACTCTGTTGCTGCACTAGGAGCAGAGTGTCCTCTCTTGCTGGCTTCCAGGCCACCTGGTTACAGGACCTTCCGGGACTGGACTTCTGTCCCCATGTGGCCCATGAGGCTGGAGCTTGCTACAGGGGACAGAGCTGGGCAGCCAGCAGCAACTGGTCTAGAAGGAGAGGACAGTTCAGGGTGATGCTCCCTCTGTGCTCCAGACAGCTCCTACTGGCCAATAGGATCCTTGCTTTTCCTGCATGGTCTTCTGCATGTCTTGCTTCCTCAGCAGCCCAGATAATAGGCTACAAAGTGGGCAGGCAGGCAGGCAGGACGTAGCAGCTTCTGGGCAGTCCCCTCTCTTGTACCTGCTTAACAATGCAGACAGCAAGATTCTTCCTGCAGGAGCTCACCTCTGTAGCCGCTCCTGGAGAACAGCTGTATAAAGTCCCAGCCTGGTAGCATTTCTTTCTGTTGGCTCCGAGTCGCTTTAAGAGGGCATTTGGACTGAATACTTCTCAACATTCAGAGCTGTACAATATGGCTGCTTGGAGAATTCATCATGTTGCCTGCCATCCTGAGGCCATCCAACTGATGTCCAGTGTCTGACTGTCATTGACCTGTATGGAGCAGATGTTCAAACATGAGGGAGTGAGGACCTGCAGAAGTCAAGCAAAGAAAGTGTCTGAAGTACAGGATGACATCACTGGATTAAATGGACACCTAGGAGGCTGTGCTCAACACACAGAATCATCCTGTGTGTGCTTATCAGGACTCTATAAAACATAGATCTGGGATAGGAATGGAGACCTGAACATTTCTATCCAATTTGCATATACAGCTCCTGCCCAGAGCCACACTCTGAGAATGACCACTTTAAGTTATTGTTCTCATCCAAATGTCTTATACTTCATGTCTGCTTATTAGTTGACATATTTAAAAAAAAATAATCACAGGAAATGTTTTGTGTCTCTCGTACCAGGATGTGATGCCAAATTGACAGCAGTGGCCCCAACAGTGAGGGAACTGCACCTTGAGAAAGGTTGGAGAGTCTGGCGGTGCACGCTTGTAATTTCAGCACTTGTGAAGTGAACTCAGGGGACCAGGTATTCAAGGCTAGTCTTGGCTACATGATTTGTGGTCAGCCTGGGTTACATGACAGCCTATTTCAAAACAAGGAAGAAAGAAAGAAAGGAAGGAAGGAAGGAAGGAAGGAAGGAAGGAAGGAAGTAAAGAAAGAAACCTTTAGAAACCAAAACCCCAAATTCTAACCTGATCTAATTGCTTTTACAAGGGCTTTGCATTGAAGATGTAACACAAAGTGGAAATGTGGGAGGAGTTCAGTGGAGCGGAATCCTTTGATGGACAGTGAGATCTCCCTATATGTATTGCCACCTTTGTCTCCCATGTGGCTTGTGTCTCCAGGAGACCCATGAGACTGAAGTGAATGCTCAGTGTTAGGAATTTGGCCCTTGAATTCACTACATTTGTCTAATTCTAGCACTGACCTTCCAAGAAGGGACCCTCCCGGATCCTGTCGTGAACGTGTTACCTGAGGTTTGGCGTAATATTTTACATACAGGACTTCTTGAGACCAGCATCTTTGCTCCCAGGAGGCTCTTTTCCAAAAGCCTGAAGTCATCCTGAGCTAATGTTTACCTGGGGGCTTGGACTTATCTGAGAGGACAGTTCCTAAGGCAGAATTTTATCTTTAGTACTTGGAGGCTAGGGAGCCAGGAGAAGCTTTATGACTTGAGCCAAGTACTGAGTTCTAGTTGAAAGGTGGATGCATTTTATTTTATTTTATTTTTTCTGAACAGAGCTGGGGGATGCTCACAGGCTTGGCCTGGCATGATGCTTGGCTTTCCTGCGCTCTCTCTTCACATACCTCATTGGCTGACATTGGGAGTAACAGTCCCCTGCCTGTTACACTGATCTTAACTAGTGTGAAACTTCTGGGTACAAAGCACTGTCCCTTTAAAACACTCCAGGTTTGCGAACAGATGAAAGACGGCAAGAGAAGTTCCGGACAGTGGAGCCGTGTAGAGCATGGTCTCTAAGTCACATTGTCAAAGTGATTGTGTTAAGTACTTCCTTCAAAATCTAGAAAACTTTGCAAGACAGGTGGGATTGGTTCTATTTTAAAGACAAGCATACTGAAGCTGTGGAATTTGAGAAGGGCAGCAAGAGGTTGGATCTGATAGAAGGTTCTGTTCTGTTGTTGTTGATGGAGGCAGGAGGTGGAGGGAGTTGCAGGTGAGCTGGAAGAAAGCTTGTGGTCCATTCACGCTCATTTTGTCTCCTGCAGCCCAGCTTCCTTTAGACTACCCATCCTGGCCAGTTAAGCCTGCCTTATGTCCTCATTCCAGCATCTGTGTTTTATCTGATGTTGATATTTGATGAACTTAATGGCTTGTTTTATTGTATTATCAGTGCTGTCTTGGTAGGATTACGTCACCCTTAAGAACAGTGGCCTCAGCTTCTCTCCAGTTCTCTTTGAACACCTTACAGCAGAGGTCAGGGTCAGAGTAGAGCTGATAAACACTCCATCACCTGGACCTTGCTGGGTACATGTTCCACACTTCACATTAACAGTTGTTCCAGTTGGCTGGAGCTCTGCGCTGATAAGGTTTTATCCACAGTCTGGCATATTGGAAGACCCCCTCAATCCTGGGTAACCTAACCCATATGGTCACTGTACCTCATTTGGCAGCTGATGATGCTACTGTCCTGGGCCCATGGTATTACCTGAATGTCATCTATCATTGCTGGAGGAGATCTCAGAGACAACTCATCAGTCTCTGACTCAGTGCTTCCTCCTTTATTGCTCTGGAGGAGGAAGGGCTCCACCTCCTCCTATCCGCCTGTAGATTACAGAATTTTGGAAGCAGGTATTTCAGAACACCTTTATGTTTCTCATCCTCTTTGGAGAAATGATCTCATGGTAAGGAAAAAAATGGCTCAAAAACTTGTAAACGCAATCGCTGGATTTGAACTCACAGTAGAGGTCAAGACCAGGGTGGGGCTGATAAATAGTCAGTCACAGGAAGTTGCCAGGTATATGGCCCATATGGACAGTTACCAGCTGTTCCAGTTGCATCTAAAGTCTGGCATCCTGAGAGACTCCCTCTATTCTGAATGAGCCTTGGATTGGCATCCTCTTTCCTCCAGGGGCTTAACTAACGAGGAAGAAATTGCTTTTCCTCAACCAACCGAGTGGTGTTTGTCCCCAGGGGCTAGGGGGCAGTTCACAGGCAGTCACAGCCAGCCCTTAGACATAGCGACACTGAATTCTGACTAGCATTCTCCAAAATGGGATGTACGAGGCTCTCTCTCAGAATATAGAAAGGAAATGTTGAACTATCGATTTATATTTTCCATCATCCTTTTTAAATAGGTATTTCTGTGTGCATTGATCATTGTATGTATCTGGGCACAGTCTGGCATGTGATGGCACATGTGTAGACTTACGTTACACTTATTAAATGTTCCCTGCCTTTTCAAAATCATGTTGTAATGCAAAAGAGATGGTCCAGCTGGAGAAAGTGGATATTGCCCTCTCTTCTAGAAGAATAGGACGGAGTTTGAGTATGTATTGGTTCAGCACATCCCTAGGCTGGTACTTACGACCTCTAGTGCTAAAATGTAGTGTGTGGATGCTGTTTAAAGGAGTGTCCTGTGTACCAGAGAGGGAGCTGTCTGCAGCAATACTGTACACGGCTTGTCTCCTCACCTCCCTGTCTGGATTTTCACACTGGCTGTTGGGTAACAGGGACAAGGAAGGGAGGGCAGAAGTTCACTGGGGGTGGGGGGTTCCTTCCCTGTTTTCATGAGCATCGATTGTGAACTCATTGTCCATGTAGATTCTTCACTCCCCCTCCCCCATCTGCCATCCAGAGACTCTGGGTGTAGCCAGCATCCTCTGACCAGACAACCATTCTTCTGGGTGATTCTAATGGGTGCTATAGATGGAAAACCATTGTGGTAGAAACTTGGGGGAGGAGCAGGGTTTCAGAGTTTGTTCTGCTTCCTGCTGCTTCTGTGGCCTGGGGTCACTTCCTAGGTTCTTGAACATTGATTTCCCCATCTGACAAATGTTCACTACACCTCTCTACTGACTTTGATATAAAGCTCAAAACAGGAGCCAACACTGGTATAGAACCCCTAGTGCTAGGCATGGCACAGGGGAAGTGCCAGGTGCCTTGGGTGGTTTTATTATACAGGCTGCCTTTGGTTAGAAGGCCCAGAAATGTCTGTTTTCTCTCTTCTTCCCTTGTGGACTTCTGTGACTTTCCAGGTCTTCTTGCCTGGAGAATAGGAGTAATACTACCTGCTGAACAGGACCAGATAACATGGCATCTGCAAAGCCTCCTGTACTTATAAAATAGCAGTCAAATATGGGAAAGTATCAGAGTCATTTATGAAGTGGTTTCTGCTGTGCTTTCCTTAGAAAATATACCCTCTTTGTAGAAGTCACGGGAAGCTGGACCTACAGGCTGGGACTCTGTGAGCTTTTCTGTCCTGTAAGTCCCAGTCTTTCCCCCCTGTGGCATCGCTGTTCCCGTTGGCTCCAGTCATCTTAGGTCAGATCCTGCCTGGTCTTGTACTTGCCCAGTAGTCCCGTCTTAGTCCCTCATGAAAATATCACATGCCAGTCAAGAAAAGCCCTTTTGGTTTCCACGGTGAAAGGATGGCGATGACATCTTTCTGTCCTTTAGCCATTATGATAATTGCTTAGGCTGTAGTGCCAAGACAGCAAATAAATTGCCTGCTCTCTCTGACATCCCAGCGCTGTTTTTACAACATGAATTGTCCCGGTGCGGAGATCATCCTTGCTCGTAATCTCACCAGCTTCTTAAGTGGGGAAAATGGGCAAACAGCTCCGAGTTCCCCACACAGCGCTCCCAGTGTTTCCACCTCCAGTAGCAGGGTCCACTCCAGTGTGAGGTCCAGACTTGCCAGTCCCAGCTGCTGGATGGTTGCTGTCCAGGCTTTGAGTCTGGAGGGCCCGAGAGGATGCAGTGCAGAGACAGGGGCTGGAGATGGGGGCAAGAGAGTCACCACCCCTAGCTTTCCTTGTGGATGGGAGCACGTGGCTCTCACCTTATACACACCTGTTCCCACAAGCCTGCCTAACACACACTTGCCTCCACAACACACCTGCCTCTACAACACACCTGCCTTACACTCACCTGTCCCCACAACACAATGCCTCCACAACACACACCTGCCTTACAAACACCTGCCTCCACAACACACCTGCCTCCTCAACGCACCTGTCTCCATAACACACCTACCTTCACGTACCCTGTGCAGCTGAAGTGGGTGGGAAGAAATGAGTTGAAACGAGTAGGGCTTCTACAACCACTACATCTCCCCATCAAGCTGCTGCTGAACAGGGATGGGGAGAAATGAGTTGAGGCCTGAAGAGATATCTCTATACATTGCTAGAAAGCTGGCTGAGACATTCATTTCCGGGAAGAGGTGGAAGGAGAACAGGGAAAGGAGGGTTGGGGCAGAGAGATTCCTCTTAAACTGTTCCGTTTCCAGACGATTAAAAAGACCTTAAAGCTGAAATGCCTGCTGACTGCTGGTGTGAGTCTACTCTAAGCTCCTTTCAAACCCAAACTGTCTGGGTGGATGTTGATCAGATTCTTAGATACCAGCTGTACCATGGTAGACAGAGTGGGAAGGAGAGAGAGGGATGGGGGTAGAGGAAGAGAGGAGGGATATTAGCTTCTCATGGTAGTCAGAATAGGAAAGAGGGAATGTAGAGAGAGGGAGAGAAGAAGGGAGGGAGACAGAGACAGACAGGCATACAGACATACAGACATACACATGCATGTGAGAGTAGATCATATATCTCAAGAGTTGAATTTTGGGGTGGAAGAGACAGATTTCTATAATTTAATTTAGAGATTAATGAAAGGGCCAGGGATTTGTCAGTGGAGAATAGTTCTGTGTAGGACTCATGGTTCCAAGTTATTCTTCTTGTCGACTCCCAGGCCTCAAAGAAACTCATGATGTGTAAGAAAGAATTTTGGTAGCTGGGAGGTATATTACTAGAAGGGTATGGGAAGAGGCCATGGCTCCAGGAGCTCCGAAGGTCCCAGACAGACAGAAGTCTTTCCCTTTGTATCTTATGTACTACATTCTTGTGGCCAGGTAGCTGAGAAGGCTGTGTTCTCCTCCTGAAGAAAGGGTGCTTGTGGAGCTTGGGTCCCATCATGATCTGTGATGACCTCAGCTTGCTGTCCCCAAATCTTCTCTTCTCTCATGAGTTTCATTAGGAATATAAGAGTATCCACTGTAAACTTTAGGTCTCAGCCTGGGAAGGATGCAGCATGTCTCAGAGCCTCCTCAGGCCTGTGCTCCCAGCCTCCTTGGCCAGCCGCTCCTCTTTCTCAGGGAGGGTGGCAGCCTCCCCGAGAGAGATCTTTTCTCCACTCACCAGAGCCATAAAAAATTAAACTGCAGGTTTATCAAATATTAAATCTGTCTGATGAATGACTACTTGCGGATTCTTATGAATTCTTTGCTTTGATTAAATAAAAGTGAAGAATGGGAACCGTCTAACCAGCAGTTTAGCAAAAGACAACTCAGGGACGTCCTTTGGCCTGGCCTCAGCTTCTGAGTCCTGTAGAGTGACCAGGTTCACAGGTTCTGCAGCTCTTGGTACTGTGAGTTTTGTACTTTCCTGGAATTTGTGGTTAAACAAGGTAGTCCTCAGACCGATAGCCCCTTCGCCGTTTCCATGGCTCCCAACTCCAGTGTTCTCAGCCTTGAACCCTGGTCTCTAACCCCTGGTCCTTATTCTTTAACCTATGAAATAGAAGGCATAATGATGATGCCACCTCATCTGTATGATTAGTGCATGCAGAAGACACCAGCTGACTGGCATCTTGCCAGCAAGCAGGTCCTAAGCAATTGCTAATGCCCTTGTTGACTTATTTCCAAAGCATTGTAGTTGAGTTGAGCTTCACTTTGGTCTTTCCCTGACCCACTGACAAGTGACAGGTAACTTCATTCACTTGTTAATTGAAGGCTCTTAGGTCCCTTCTTCAGTGGGATGTCAGAAGTAGAAGAGGCCACCCGTTACACATAAGAAAATGTGCTCTTATCAGAAGAGCACTGCGTATTTGCACACGTATGTTATGGGCTCATTACACAGGTGTGAGAAGTTGTAAAACTATGGGCAGACAGGGCCATCAAAGAAGCCAGGAGAGGAAATCTTCACAGGCTAGGTGGTTGTCTAGAACCTCTGTGAAGTCTGCAGCAGTACCAAAAGAACTTCGTCCACACTGTTGTGTGTGGTCTGACTCCCACATGCAGCACTTTGGAGCATGCTCAGACCTACAGGACATCATCATGAGTAGTACCGTGTGCCCTCCCCAGACCTGTTTCTGTCGAATTGTTTGTCCCTAGAGGGTGGACTGTCTCCTGTATTGCACAGTGCCCTTCCCAGCGGCATTGGGCTCAGCTGGAGTTATGTGGTTCTTCTGCACTTGCTGGAAGTCCTGCATGCAGCGCATACATACCACAGGTTTGCCACTTGGTTTTGCCTGCAGGAGCGCTGGTTCACTGTGCGAGACCCTCAACTGCACATTAGAAACTGGGATAGAATCCCTACAGCCAGATGGGAGTCGATGTGGTCAGGCCCCTTCCTGTCTCTGACCTGTGTAGCCAGCCAGGTCCAGTGGGAAGTAAGATAGACATCTTGATTTCTTCATGCCCTCTCGTTTATTGGACAGTGGCCTTGTCATAAAGGGGGGCAATGCTATCAGCACAGGTGACACACATTACTGTCCTAGCTGGCAAGGTCAGTGGGCCCTTGCAGCTTCTGTGTTAATTTGCAGGCCAAGATGCTCATAAGCCCATTGTCCTCTTTACCCCTTTTCATCAGCTAATCAATGAGCAAGTGTCCCTAAGACCTGAGGTGGCAGGCATTTAAGAAATCTCCAGGCAGCTCTGTGGGAAGCCTGAGGAATTCTAAGGCATGGCCACTCCAGTAGGAGGCAAGAGAGAGACAGGTAGACGTGAAAGGTTAACCATGTCCTAGCATGGAAGGCAAGACCCCTGGGGAACAAGTCTAAAAATGGTGTAGACACCCACAGCTCAGCAGGAGGGCATGAAGTGGCTTTTGTCAACTGCAAAGATCCAGAACAAAGAGTGACTAGCCGAGGCCCATGGGCCACGGGGCAGTTTACGGATTGGCTAACAAGTTTAACACCTTCACTACCTGTCTTGACTTCAAGTAGTCTTAGTCTCTGGTTGTCTCCAACAGGTCTAGCGGTGTCCCCCTCAGTGATGTGGCAAGGATTTAAAGACACGATATATACAGAGGACAGAAAGAATCACCTGACAGAGACAATACTGTAGTTCATCACTGTTGTCTGCTCATAGAGTCTTTCACGGAGCTCTTGGGATGCAGGCTGAACTGTGTCCTGCCTCACTCACTTTGCTAGCTCCTTTTATATCAACTTGACACTAGCAAGAGTCCTTTTGGAAAATGGAACCCCAGTTGAGAAAAATGACCCCACCATATTGGCCCATATGTGGTGTCTTGTCATGATTTATAGTTGATGTAGGAGAGTCCAGCTCATTGTGTGTGGTGGCACCCCTGGGCTGGTTGTCCTAAGTGCTATAAGAAGGCTGACTGCATAAGCCATGAGGGAGCAAGTCAGAAAGCAGCATTCCTCCATCTGCCTCAGCTTCTGCCTCCAGGTTCCTACCTTGCTTGAGTTCCTGTCCTACCTTCTGTCAGACTGTGATAAGGAACTTTCCTCCCAAGTTGTGTGTCATGTGTTTTTTTATCACAGATATAGACACTCTAAGGTACTAAGATTCTGGGTAAGGTAGGGATGAGGCTTTATGAAGAGAAAGATTGGATGTCCCTTGATCCCTCTCTAAGTGCATTTTATTATGGACCCACTGTTTACCTAGTACTGGGCTGGTCCTCAGCACCAGAGGACCTTTGCCTGTGTTCATGCTCGGCATCTCTGTGACCAGCTGAACGACATTGAGAGGGTCAGATAATCTGTCTCTTTATAAACATTAACAAAGGTGGTCGATGTGTATTCACATTCTTTTTTATTTACTATGACTGTCCTGATATTTCCAAAGTTCCTGTGGGCGCACTGGGAACAGCACACAGCAAATAGGGGAATGAAATAATTCCTTCACAGTCATAGCAGAAACATTCGTCATTTCTCAGGCTTTGCTTTATTTTTCTGTGTACACTATTACTGTACTGTGTGTGTTTTTTTTTTTTTTTTTTTTTTTTTTTTTTTTTGTAATGCTGAGACCCTAGAGTACATACAATTTGGTGTTCTGCTGTCTCCACTGACAGTCCTCTGGTAAGCATTTCCACCTGTCACTGGGACCCTATTTTGAAATGCTAATATATTATATAGGTACTCATCCCTTTTTTAAATTATTGCTTTTTTAGTGGTTTTTTTTTTTTTTTTTTTTTTTTTTTTTTTTTTTTTTTGCAGGGGTAAGAGGAGGGAGCTGTTGTGAGTGTTAATGTGCTATCTTTTTCTAGAATTATACACATTGCCTCATTTGTTCAGTGCAGCCCTGAGTGTATTCAGTATGCATGAAAATGTGCTTTTTAACTGTAAGGAAAAATACTTGTTGATATTCAACCTTGGCATTGAGACATAGAATGTGAAACCATCTGACATAGCAAAACAGAGCAAAAAGGTACATAGCTGAGATTTAACATGCACAATTTTGTGATGCTGCTGTCTCTGTTAAACACCCCTGGCTCATAGTAGGAAGGTAGGCAGGAGCTTCTGGTCACCATCTGCATTTAGACTTAGGAGACTTTGTAGCTGGCCCCCACCCCATGTCTGTGGTTCCAACAGCAAGCCGTAGGATCAATCACTTAAGGATTCCTCTGCTCCCATGACTCACCCAGGCTGTTTGCAGCATTCCTGGGGCACAGATGATGTTTCGGATGGGCTTGGACACAGCCTGTTCCCTTTTCCTCTCAGTCAGGATCAGAGTGTTCATTTGCTCAGCTCTCCTTCTCCATGGGGTTGACTAGAGCCTGGGCCTGCTGGCAATTGGTACAGACATCTCGCAGTTGTATAAAACCATGTGCAGAACAATTAAAGGGAAGACAGACTCTTCACTGAATCCTGATTTGCCAAGTGAGACTTACATTTTAAAATACAAACAGTTACTACTTGAATGAATAGAGGAACTCTTGTTATATTAAGCTTTAATTAAGTTCCGAGAACATATTGTCCCGAGAAGACATAAAGGCAGGAAGTAGAAAAGACTTTTAAAAAATGTCATAGGATTCACAGTTCTAGGGCATTTGCTATATGAAGTAACATACTTATCTGGGTGGTTCTGTAAACTAGTGCCCAGCAACTGTGAGTCCTGGATAATGGGCCCAGATTCGCACATTGCTGTTCCAAGCTCATAAACAGCATGCTTGAGACCACCTGACACACATCAACAGGGACTGAGGGATGGCTCATTTTTTCAAAAATAGCACTTTCTTGTTAGGGGTATGTCTGACTTTGCTGGGTGAAACAATTTAATTGTAGTGTTTCACACAGAAGGTATATGGGTCAGGAGATTGGTAAATATATCTTACTCTTACAACCAGGGGGCTTTAAGAGGAGTGTGGGAATGTCACCTGCCTAGGCCACAAATGACCAAGGGTCATTCTCCCATTCCTTGCTCACAACAGACATCCTTCATTCTTCTCTCTTTCTGGCAGCCAGGATGGGAGCCCTATATTCTTTTAAACACATTGCTTTAGCAGTCATTGTCATACACCCGAGACCATTTGCTTGCCCCTGTAGGCACTGGAGATGTTATTTCGGATATGTATCATGGGGTGGGGGAAAACCAGGTCACCTTCTACAAGATTCTTTGGCAAACATAAGCATGACAAACTGCCTTTCCTACATGCTTGTCCAAAGAGCTAGGTGCCATCAAAGGAAGGTTCACACGCACGAAGAACACAGATGCTCTTTTCAGCTTGCAGCCAGTAGAGTATATAGTGGATCATGGGATGATGATGTGTTACGTCATCTGTCCTTCTCAGAAAACCTGTTGTGTTTGACTGGGTGTTTTTTATAGTACCATTTATGGGATCTATAGTGTTGAGCTGGTCTCTGTAGCACAATTTGTAGAGGCTTAGTTAAGACATGTGATGATATAGAGGTTGACAGTGTTCTCAGTAATGAGTCATAGATGTCAAGGTCAGACCTGTTGCCATACAGCCCAACGTTCTTCCTGAGACAATAAAGAATATACTAAGCTTTGATCTCCTGTGAGTTACTAGAGGGTGGGACTTCAGCTTAGTTGATTCTATTATCTTTGACTATTTCTACCTCAAGTACTCTAACAGCTGAGAAATGCTCAAAAAGTTATCAATGGCCCACAGGTCAGCAGAAGATTCATTCATTGAGGTTTATGACTAGAGCAACAGCTAATGATATGAGTCCACTGAAGATGGTTTATTCCCCACATAAGGGGCCAGTCTTGAAAACCTTACAGACATCCCAGGGCAGCAGACATGATTACCTCTACTTAGCTTCTCATCTAGATTTAGAGCTAACCAGGTCCTGAGTAACAGGATTTCTGTGCAGCAAGAGAAGGGAACTTGGAAAGCAGAAACTCCTATATTGAGCCAACACAGGGCAGAGGCTAACACTAGTCAGGAAGGGATAGGGCTTATAAAATGGGGATTGATTGCATTTCGGGCCTGCAAGGAGGGTTGGGAGGCTGAGCAGGCACAGCTCCCTGTCCCCTTTCTGAATCTATCTTGGTTTTCTGGCTTACAATGCATTGCCATTGGGAGTGGCCTTTTGACATGTGCTAATTATACATTGTCCTTTGGTTCATTTGAGAGTTCTAATAATTAGAATTTCTAATTCCAGCCTTTTGAGTGACTCCCAGCAGTCTTATCCTGTGAGGGTAGCTCTGAGTTCATTTGCTTTCTTGTCCAGAGCAGGAGGCCTGCTTCCTGTGCAGAGAGGGAAGTTCTGGGTTCAGGAGTGAAAGTAGAACGTTCTCCTTGCAGCCCAGTACAGGTATGCCCAGAGACCTCGCTCTCAGTGTTTCTCAACTACAAAACAGAGTAATCTGGGACTAGAATGAGCCCTGGCCCTAGCCTGCCAGAGGCTTGCTGTGGCCCCTGAGCAAGCGACATTTTGGGCCTCAGTTTCGTGGCCAAATACTGGGGTCATCAGATCTGTGATTGCCAAGAGCTGTTTCAATTTGGAGATTATTTCAACCCACCAAATGTTCAAGTTATGTGTTCTGGGTCATTGTGTTGTGGCTCTGCCAATTCTCCCCACACGGTTTCCTTTTCAGATTATTTGGTAACTGTATACTAACAATCTTTGTTCTAGGTCAAGGTAAGATTCACAAGGCTCATTTTTTTCTTCTACCCAACTACATTATTTTGCTCAGTTTCCCTCAGCCTTAGCTTCTTCATCTGCAAAATGGGCATCGTGACTCCTGGGTGTTAATGTTGGTAAGCACCCCTTGTAAAACATACAATGCTAAGCTTACATTGCGGCAGTCCTCTGAAGAGCACTGTAGACATCCCTGGTGCCATCAGAAGGGGCTCAACGCAATGTCGTCACTCTGTCCCTCGGAATGCCCCAGTGCTGCAGTATCTCTCAGAGTGTAGCAGTTTGGCAGCCAGGTCTGTGATGTGCTGATGAGGAACATGCCAACTCCACCTCTTTCTGAAGGCTGATCCTGCTTGCTGGGGACACTGCCAGATGTGGTGTCAGTCCCGAGAAGCTGCTAGACACCCACCCTTCCTTCTTCTCTACTTGTAATGGCAAAGGTTCCTTGACTGTTACATAACTCTGACATTTCTGTGAGCCCGTTTACACATGTGCTTCAGGGACAGGACCAGACAGTGGGGGCCATGGAGAGGAACCGATGCTACTAGATCTCAGAAACAATCATGACACAGCAGTGACCCATCAGATTCCCACTCTCTGCCACAGGGGGTTGCCCATCCTGGTTTAGGTGTCATAGTTGTCCCTTGATGAATCTTCAGAGCCTCAGAACTTGAAGTGTGGAAGGTTTTCGACAGAGAACCTTGGAAAGGTCATTTGGTCCAGGGTCCCAGCTAACTGGTATGGTAATGAGGGCTGAGGGCTGAGATGACAGTTGTTTTAAGGACCATCAACCATGTGAACCCACCAGCTCTCCTGACTGGGGTGCAATGGCCTTTGCCCTCTACCTCCCCTGGACCCTCTTTTTGCTGCAACCACCCCAGAGAGTCACACACCAATTAAGGTACAGCCTTTGAAAGAGAGAAGGGGGAGAAGGTAGAACTTCCTGATGAGACATGCATCCGTCCAGTGTGAGTTTGCCAGGACCGCCTTAACAAGCGCCACCAGTGTGCAATGGCCGTGACCTTAAACATCGACTTTTGTGGCTATGTAGTCATGGAGACTGGAAGTGCGAGATCCAGGTCCAGGCAGAGTTTGTGTCTTGTGAGGTCTCTCTCCTTGGCTTGCAGATGTCTGCCCTCTCTCTATCTTCACCTAGTCTTTCTCCTTTGTGTGGCTCCTTATAATGATAATGGCTGTGTAGGATTAAGATACACCCAATGGCCTCCTTTGAATTAATCATTTTTTAAAGGCCCTGCCTTCAAACACAGACCTATTCTGGGGTCCCAGAGGGAAACACAGCAGAGCTTATTGTACACTCTCATACTGCTGGATCTGGTGTTCATGTTCTCGCTTCCCCTATAGACAGTTACAGTTGTAACCCTTTCCACTTATGGCACTGCTGGTGAGTGACCAGGAGATATTGTGAGACTCCAGCATAAAATGAAAGTAACAAGGTTATTAGAGGGTGTGTGTGTGTGTGTGTGTGAAGGATTGCTTATTCATCCCTGTGACTGTTCCAAGGACCAGCACTGCTGAGGTCAGGGAGGAGACACAGCCTGTTTAGCCAAGACCAAGAAGAGAGCTGGTGGTCTGTCTAGTGAGTATAGCTGATTATGATAATTATATTAGTTGGCCCTCAAAGACACATATTTTTAGCCACGGCGATACGTTATTAAGGAGCTAATTTGGATCAGGGATATGGAAATCTTATTTTTAGACCCAAAGGGGAGCCCAGCAGGCAGGTGGCTGGAGGTCTCCAGTGGCTTTCTTATTCTGTTGAACCAGAGGCTCTCAAGGTTGGGAAGAATTTGAAAGGTCATGCTAACCCATCATCTACTGCTTGTCCCGAGTGTCCCACTGAGGGATCATTCAGCTCTCCTTTCTACTTTGACATCATACCTTAGAAGTCAAGTTCTGCTGGAAAGCAAATCCCTATACCTTTCTAGACCCCCTTGCTTTGTGCTGGATGCCCCTCAGCAAGAGAGAGGACAGATCTAACCACTTGAAACTCTTCTGACCTTGAGGTCATGGCCATTGGTTTCCTTGGCCTTTACAGTCTAGCCAAGGGTCCAGGTTAGGAGGAAATTGCAGGAGCTCCTGGCCACCTGTGGTTTTAGAGATATGAATATCCCATTCTCTGACTAGCAAGTCTTCTGGTGTTTGTTCTTCTGACAGCCATTGCTCCCTGTGGAGGTGGAACTTGGTTGTTTGAAGTCAACAGTCTTCTTTGAGAGCCATTTGGGGGAAACAGATTACACCTGAATGGGAATCAACCAGTCACCTACTGGGGAGAGACAGTGGTGTTTAAAAAAAAAAAAAAACAGAAGGAAATAATGGCTTGGTACTTATGGTCAGGGGTTCCCTTCCTTTCTTGCCCCTGTGAGCAGCAATGCTTTGCTTACCTGGTGACCAAAGTCAGGCCACAGCAAGGTGAGGAGAAAAGCTATATACTCTGCTGTATACTCTGAGAAATGGGTTTGCTTCGAGAACATTTCCCTGCTCAGCCCCAGAGTGAGGGTTTTTTGCACAGATCTCATGTTGGTCCTGCAGTGCATCCTGGGCAAAGATGAATCCCATAGATCACAGTGGACAGTGCATCTGTGCCACCGTGAATGGTATCGTTGTGAGTGCTTGAGCAAATCTTTACAGTGTGGTTCCCCAATTCCATTCCCTTTCCCCCACTATCCTAAGGGGGAACCTGGATTCAGTCTGTGGCCAACTTGAGATTCTAGAGTGACTTACCAGTTCAGAGTGACCCACGGGGAAGCTGACTTTGCCTACACAGCTGTGTCTGTCCCAGAGTCAAACAACAGTAGAACAAAAGAGATAGGGTAGGTTTCAGATGTGGGGCAAATTGGAGTATGTTGCCTAGGAGACATTCTAGGACCATCAGCTATCCATCTAGGTAAATGTTGACTAAAGTCTCCTATTTTATCCTAAAAGCAAGAGAACAAAATTGTGAGTGTGAGTGTGTATGGTATGGGCATGTATGGTATATGTATATTCTTATGTGCAGGGTTTGTAAGTCTCTCTCTCTCTGCGTGTGTGTGTGTGTGTGTGTGTGTGTGTGTGTGTGTGAGATGTGGGGGAAGGGAGCATAGTATGTTTGGGGAGTGTATGTGTGGAGCTTATGTGTGTGTAGCATGCACATGTGGGGTGCATATCAAGGTTGTTTAGGATGTGTGTGGTGTGTTGGATGGGGTACATGCCTGTAGCCAAGCCAGGGATGCCCTCTTGGCAAGGGTGCCCTCTTGGGCAGGCGAACCCTCTTGCCCCCTCAGCCAGCACAATGGTGTTCCTGCCTCTTGTGAGCTGGCACAGCCATGAGTAGATTATTTTAAGAAACAAAGTAGGAAAAGCCAAGTTTGGGGACAAAACATGTGTCTAGAAATCATGGCCCCTGGGAAGTAGCTTTTGGTGGCAATTCCAGAGAGACCTGAGTTTCCCAAGTTAGACCTCAGTGTGGTGCAGATCCCGTAGACAGGCTTTTGAACATGATTAAATGCCTCATTCAGTATGATCGGGATTAGTGTGGAGAGGCTTCTTTCTACTCTCTGGCCCTGCTTGCAGCTAAAATAAGACTTGGGAACCAGTATTTCTTTTCTATTCACAGAGGACCCTGTAAGAGCCAGCAAAGTGCTGAGGAGATTCAGTCTACAGCCTCAAGTGGCCCAGACTCTCTTCCTCAGCAATTTGGTGCTTGGGACGTGGTGGGAGTCTTCAATAAACATTCCTGGGTGCCATCTCTTCTAGGACATGTCTTTCTTTCATCTGAAGCTTCTTCATGGGTGACATTGCCACACGTTTCCTCTGAACACCTCATGGACGACCTCGGTGCCTCTGTTCTGGCATCACCTCCCCAGTTCGTCCAATCAGCTGCCCTGTTACTGGGTCCTGAGAAGCGTGGGAGCTGATCCAGGTCCCTTTGTCTTCAGAGGGAACTGGTGTGTCCTGGTGTGAGCTATCTGCAGCCATCCCTGGGGCAAACACGAACACATTCTCATTGCTGCGGCTCTCACCACATGGGCTACTTTATCTGTTTTTCTTTCCTGCTCCTCTCTAGCTGGGGGCCGTTGAAGAGCTGCCTGTCCCCCAATTCTGCTTCCCTCTGGAAGATGCTCAGAAAGCTGGGACCGAGGTGCCAGGAGGGTGAGGAGCACCCAAACCCTGCCTTTGTGCTTAGCATGGCTGCTGAGCCAAAGACTTTGGGCAGCAGCCTTGGATCTTTGCTATTAGCTGATTAAAATTTAAAAAGAATGCTGTGCTGTTTTTTGTCATAGACACAGACACTAAAGAGCCCTTGGCTACTTCCTGGCTTCTGTGGCCAATTTTTGGGCATCAAGTCCATTGTCAGTTGTCATTCTTCCCCTACCCCCATGGTCAGAAAAATGCATTAACAAATTAAAATTCTTTCCTGTGTCAGAGTGGCTTTGGTTTCTGGGTTCTAAGTGACCTGAACTATAGTCACCAGAGCCATTCAGTTTGGGAAAGAGCCATGGTTGCCCAGGCTCTCCTACTTGCTGAGGCAGCAAAGTGCTGGGGTTTCAGTTTAGCCAACATCTGTGTTTGAGAGTGATGTATCCAGACCCCGTTGCCTTCTAAAGGTCTTTGTGCCCCTCCCTTTACTGGCATGTTCCCAGCTGTTCCTTGGGCCGATGTTCTTCAGTTCATACAGCCCTGGCTGGGACTTTCCCACGACCTCTACTAAACTCATTCTGGTCCCTAAGGAGTCCCCTCTGTCAACTTTCATAGTCAGCACTCTGTTCAACAAGACACAGGTATAATGCTGCCACCACTAGGCTGCCTTGTCCTAGAGTAACCATGGAGCCACCCAAGTGGGTATCAGCTCACACTTCTCACAGGAACTCGTAGGGAAGGCTTCCTTACCCAAGCTTCTGTAGGAGGCTTCTATCTTCCATGACTTGGAAGGCATGTATAGCCCAGGTCCTTCAGTTGCCTCTGGAGACATCTAAAGTTGCTAACCTGGTGGCGTGCAGCAATGGCAGGATGGCAGGGGTTGAGGGAGGGGTGGCCTTGGAAGACATCAGGTTCGAGGCACACAGGGCTGACGTATCCTACAGCTAAGAGCAGAGTGAGTCCATGCGAGGCACCAAGTCAGATTCCTTGGTTCTGAGAAATTTAGGGAAAAGGGGAGGGGCTTATGAAGGAGTTGGCGATGATCCTGCTCGGTGCTGTACTGCAGTGCAATGTGGTATTAGTGTCCTTCCTGAATGAGGAGAGCAAGAGAAACTCTGTGCAGAGACTCCAGCAGGTGAAGTCTCCTTAGAAACAAGATCACGGGGAATGCATATCCGTCCCTGCTGACTGCCCTTCACCCATTTCTGTGTGGAGGGTGTCCTATGGGATGGCTGGCTACCATAGAGGTTTGGGCTGTTGCTAGGCCTGTACAACACGGCATCGTGGATGAGGGGCTCACACGGCATAGCTGACTTTCTTAAATTTTACTGTTCCACACAGCCTGGAAGTCCAAGATAAAGGAGTCAGCGTCAGCAGAGGTGGTTCGTTCTGAGGGCGGTGCGGGAGCATTTGCGCCAGGTCTCTCTTATGGGCCTGTTGATTGGCAGCATCTTCCTGTAGAACTGTGTCCTGATTCCTCTTTCTGTAAGGATACCAGTGATGGTTGGATTAGAGCCCACCCTACCAACCTCATTCTGATTCAGTGACATTCTCCACCAAGTTCCGATCTCTGCCTACAGCCACATTCTGACATATATGACGTGTAGGGGGTGAGTGGGGGGCTTCCTCATGAATTGTTGGCACTGATATGACAGCACAGAGGGGATAAACAATTTGTCAGCTGTCGCCTAGGACTAGGCGTCAGGCAGAGTCACTGCAGGGGCTCCCAGCTCTTACAGGGTTAAAAGAGAAGCCGATGCCAAAGCAGAGCTCCTCAAACTGCAGGACCTATTCTGGTGTTCACATGGTTAAATAAATAGGCTCTTTGAAGAAAGAAAAAACAAAAACACAATATTTTAAAGGATAGCCTCTAATATCCTTTAAAGGATAATGGTCGTTTCCAGTCCGCTTTGTGTCTATCCTGGAGGCCCCGGATGAACACAGTAACAACAGAAAACATCACACTTGGTGGTCTGGACCTTCTATTCTCCATTCCGTAAGCATATCCTTGTGGCTTTCTTTCTAACCTGAGCGGGGCTTCTTTTAAAGTCAGTGAGGCTCTTGTTGATGTAGAACTTGGCCAGGGCCCTTCTGTGTCTCTTTGCCATTAGAACAGCTTTTCTGAACCGTCTGGGCTCCCTTACACTCTTCTTTCTGACTACTGATACATGACAAGTTGCCTTAACCTTGCCAGGCAACAACAAAGATCATGGAGAGGCCTCAGCACTTCGAGCTGACTTTCCCTCTGGGCAAATGAAGGCTGTGGTGCAGAAGATGACCTTTATGGACCTGAGCAGCTCTAGATGTCCACATACCTCCACTGCAGCAGCAGAGAGTCCCACTTCTGTGTTGTAAGGATGAGGGTTAAGTCAAGCTAAACACCCATGCCTGGGGCCCTAAAGAATTATCCCCTGGGGACTGTGAAACTCCCCTTCCCACCAAGGAGAAACTAATTGTGTTCAGCCTCACATCCGCTGAGCTCTGCCCAGCCAACCTGATTGTAGATGGTGACTTTGGAGGCAGACTTTCCATCATGCATAAGCACAATTGCTAGGGAGGGATTGAAATGTACTCATCTGGTATGAAGCCCGGGCCCTGCCAATGGTGTGGCCACAGACCGTGAATGCAGATAAAAGTTGACAAGTACATTGAGCGGAGGCCTCTGGGAAGCATCTGGAGTGGTTGGTGCTTTCTAATGACTGGATGTGTCAGGCCATAAGCCCTGGAGGTGGCGGTGTCTGTCAACTAGAGGTGGCCCTGGCTTTCTAACATGGTGCCTTGCCCTGTCTGGACTAGAGGTCCCCTTGAGCTCTTTGTTCTTCCAGGTGGAACCACAATGCATAGTCACTTCGACTCAAGTATGGCGTATGGACTCCTCATCTTGTTTCTCCAACCTTCAGTAGAATCGTTTACGCCCTTGGGAAATGCATGTTCAGGTGGTCTGTGGTAGAGCCCAAGAGGCTGTAGTCTTGCTCCAGGGCCTTAGAACTTGAACCTCCCATGCTCTTCCACCTGCATCCCACTATTTCCCCCTGCTTTTATCCTTCTCCGTCTTTCAACAGCACAACTTAGCTGGTTTCTGGTGAAGCCCCCAGCCCAAGAGTCTGCTGCTCTGGGCTCATAGCTCCCTTTCTATGGAGAGTTGAGTGCCTGAATTAAGTCTCCGTGGAGCAGTGAGCCACCCTGAGTGCTAACCTAGTTTGTATTTTTAGAGTGCGTTCCATCAGTTACTTAACTTGCAGAGCGACTCCTCTGTGCTCACGGGAAGCACTGCCAGAGTGTTCTTCCTGGGGCTTCTGTAAGGTGCCGCTTTCCTGGTCCTGTCTCTTGAGAAGCAGGTCAGATAGAGTCCTCTCTCTATGGCATTCTGTTCTCAATGTCAAAGATGGAGATTTGTCTTCCCCGCCCCTGCTCCTGTTCTGTACATTTGAAAGAAACTGGGGCCCAAGATGGTACGGAACCAGGTCTGGGTGGCGTAGCACGGCACTGCTCTGAATCAAGCTTCCTAAGACCTGCACCTCTCCGCCGAGTGGGGGAAGTCAATCACATAGGATTCTTTGCTGCTGGGCAAGATGGTGCTCCGAAGGGAAGCCAGGTGTTAGGGGTATGACCCGTGTCACTCTCAGACCGAAGTGAGGTCCAGGCTTGTTGTGGTTTTTATTTGTGGAGAAATGCAGTGTGCTGGGCCAGGGCCAGGGCCACATTAGCCAGTAGTTTTTGCCATGCCCCTGCCAGCCCGGGAGACCTTTTGACTCCAACTCCAGGCAAATGGCCAAATGACTTGGT
This sequence comes from Micromys minutus, assembly GCF_963924665.1. Taxonomy (NCBI): domain Eukaryota; kingdom Metazoa; phylum Chordata; class Mammalia; order Rodentia; family Muridae; genus Micromys; species Micromys minutus. Next base: position 34,468,813 of record NC_137981.1, read on the forward strand.
TTGAATTTCATCATGGTTCTCCCACTTCCGGTAAAGGTGTTAGTGAGCAACCCTCTGCCAAGAGGCTGAGGTTCCCAAGCTAGGCTGTGCAGGAGAAGGCCCTCATGGGTAGGGCCCAGGATACTTGCTTGGAATCCCAGACATCTTAACTACATGCTTTTTGTAGACCTAAGGCCAAGGAGGTGACAGCCCTGCTGATTTAGTTTTGAGTACCAGATGAGCTCATGATACCAAGTAGGATTCTGTGGGTGGTACAAGGCCCTGGAGAGTAAGCAGGATCCAGTTTCTTTCTCGGGGACCTTATATTTCTTTCTAGAAAGGCATGATGTATCTGTTTGCAGGGGAAAAGCTAAAATCATTAGGCAGTAGTTGACTGTGTGAGAAAGTGTGTGTGTGTGTGTATGTGTGTGTGTGTGTGTGTGTGTATCATATGCATGGGCCTTTTTAGTCTGTTACTCATATAGAGGTATATGTGTGAACAAATATTTGTTTACATGCTTCTGTGTGCACACACTTATGTTTATGTATATATGTTTGTGCCATATTATTCATGTTTATGTTTATGTGCTGTGAACATGAATGTACTTATGTGGTAGTGTGTGCATGTACATGCCTGTGTGCTTATGAGTCTGTGTGACTGTGTGCATGTATTTTGTGTGTGTGTGTGTATGTATGCGCATTTGTGTTTGCAGCTACACATTTGTCATACAGCTATGTATAAACATGCCTGTGCATGTTTGTAAGCTGTGGGCAAACTATTTTGGACTGGGATTGTGAAGTGTCCCCTCACTGGTGGGACTGCATCCCCAGCCTACCAGTTCTCTGGAATTCAGCCATGAAAAGTTGACTACAGCACAGAGTAAGACCTTCTGTTTCCTTTGGGCGATTTCTGTTTCCTCAGGACTCAGTGGAAGAGAAAGGAGAAAGCACACCGAATTCACACAGACTACACTTAGCTTCATTCAGCACACATCAGGGCTCTCACAATGCAAAACAGATTCAAAAGTGACCCAGACCTATGCTATGTAGGGAATAAGCTATAAAAGTGCTTGAGATCTGCATAAAAGCTGAGGCGAGAGGTCAGCAGGGAGCTAAGCCAGTGGTGCGATATCCCTGGGAAAGGATAAATAGTGGGCAGGGAGCTCACACTGCCTGGTGATCGGTTCCTTCTCCCTTCCAGTATGGAAGCTTTGTGAAGTGGAAAGCTACCCTGAATTAAGAATCAGGATTCCTGCACTAGTCTTGTTTTTGTCCTTGTTGTGTGACCTTGAGATGGTCACTTGACTTCTCAGATTCTGGCTCTTCTGTCTTTACAGTGAAGACACTGAATAATCTCTTGATAACAGCAACCAGATCCTCTGATGGAAGACATCATCCCACAGGTGGCAGGGCAGGGCAGCTTAGAAGAAGCATCGTGCTCTGGGGCATGGTTGAGAATGGGTCTGGAAAGGCTTGGAGGCTAACCAGAGCAGAAGGCAAAGGAAACAATGCAGGTCGAGTCTGAGAAGCAGGATAGCACAATATACTTCTTATTCTTTTTTATTTTAACAAGCATTCAAGTAGCACTCAGTGGACAATTGGCATCATGGGTAGGTAGTTGCAAACCGCTGACCCTCATGTCAAATGGGGCCCCCACTGTGTGATCTATAAATAAAGTTTTATTGAAACACATATGCCTGAGATGGCTAACTTTTGATCCCTACTAGATGCCAGAGAAAACAGCTCAAAGGAGAAAGAATAACTTGGCTCCTGGTGTGAGAAGCTTCAGTCCAGGTGGCTACATGACAAGGCAGTGATGGGGAAGATCATCATGGTGGAAGGGAGAAGAGGAGCAAAGCTGATCACTTCCTGGAAACCTGGAGCAAAGAAGAATCCCTAGAAGAGGCCAGAGCTAAGATATACCTGTCACAGGGCCCTGCTTCCTCAGATTGGCCCCCACGTCCTAAATGCTTCCTGTGACTTCCCAAAGTAGCACCACAGATGGGCTACAAGGCTTCAACACATGACCCGTGGAGGAACATTTTAGGTTAAATCTATAACAATGCCTATTTCCCCCTATCTATTGTCTGTGGATATTTGAGACTACTGTAGCGAAGTCAAGACACTGTGACTGATCCCCAAAATAGTTTCAGTCTGGCCTATTTTGGGAAAACCTTGTCATCTTTGCTGTAAGATCTTTATAAACATGAACTGAACATAAGCCACGGTGCTACTGTGCAGGTGTGAGTTTCTTGCCCATTTACAGACAAGAAATTCGGGGGTTATCAAGTAATGTACCCGAGACCACACTGAAGTCACACAGGAGAGAGGAGATGGGACTATGAACCCAGGCTTCCAGACTCCGGAGAGCCTGTGTAGTCTATGGGCACTGTGTTATGCCGAGCACCCCAGGAAAGAAAGCCATGCTGGTCCCCACAAGACTTCCTTGTCATTGCCAGGTTTGTGTGACTGGGGCGGTTCTTCTCAGGGGCCTGTTTCAGCAGTACCATGGCTCAGCTTGCTTAGTGGGGATACTTGGTTCCTCTGTGCCAGTAAAGCACTAGAGATGGTTCTTAGAGGCAACACAGAAATGCCATTGCTCCCAAAGGCTTTGCCAGAGTTCCTAATTTAGCTTTTTGATCTGAGTTTGTGGTTGTCAGCGGCTGTAGTTTTGTGTCCTGCTGCAGATCACAAACGCTTAGGAGCCCTGGCTTTCTTCCCTCTATGTGTATCAGAGAGCAGGGATTCTTTCTGCTCAGAAACATTTCCTGTTGACAAGGAGCTATGGGGATAGGTGCTCTCACAGGGACTCTGATACAAGCAGCCATCATGCGCCAAAGTGCTGGTAACTAAGCAGCCACCTCCCCATGTCCTGCAGGACCTTCCATTCCTGTCTCATGCAGGGACTCCCATGCTCCACCCCCACCAGTATGAGCTAGTGAGTGGGACCTGAAGCAGCCCTTGCCCATGAAAGACCTCTGTGAGAATATAAATGTACTGGATTCCTCCCCACCCGAAGGTGCAGTTCTGAAGGACCTCACTTTACACTGGCTTGCCCACAGAACTTTGATAGAGACGTTCCTCTGTCCAATGTGGTAGACACCAGCCACACCTGAAAGTGTGACTAGGGTGACTGAGGAACCAAATTTGTTGTTTGGCTGTTTTCTTGAGATAGGGTCTCACTATCTTGATTGGAGATATCTCTTTCTCCATCTCCATCATCTCCATCATTTCCATATCTCTCTCTCTCTCTCTCTCTCTCTCTCTCTCTCTCTCTCTCTCTCTCCCTCTCTCTCCTCTCTCCTCTCTCTCTCTCATCTATCTATCTATCTATCTATCTATCTATCTATCTATCTATCTATCTATCTATCTATATCATCTATCTGAGGTCAGAGGGTGGCTTGCAGGGGTAGAGAGGTCTCAGGTATGGATAGAACTCAGGTTGTCATGTTTTGGGGAGGCATATGCTTTGAGATGTCTTAACAGATCTTAGGACTGACTGGATATTTTTTAAGTGATGTGTTTCATTTGGCCTTTTCTTTCAGAGGTCCCCAAAATGGTTGTGCCTTGGTCATTTGAATTGATGTCCTGACTGTCAACACACCCTGTATGGACTCCTCCGCCTTCCATCCTTATTCTCTAGTCTCCTTTCTTGCTGAGGAAAGCCATCCAAATAAACTACTCATTCACACCATATGAACTCCCCGTTCCTGAAGCCTAAAAATAGCTGAATGTCAATACTTCATACTTCAGTCTATAATGATAGTCTCATCTTGCCCTCAGCTGGGAGAACACATCCAGCTCAGCACTGAGGCTCGAATTTGCCCACGCGTGGAAGCCATAGGGCGGTAGTGGAAATCTTTCCCTGCACAGTCTTGAGTTCTAACCTCAGCTCTGTCTCTGTGTGACTGTGTAGAATTGGCAAACTGCTAAAAACCTTTCGGCATCCTAGTCTTTGGGCCTGAGCATTCCACCTGCATGCCAGCTTGGTGCTTGCTTACCTACCTGCCTTAAAGAAATATGGGGAAAACAAAACTAAGGAAGCTGTTAGTGACAGACAAGCCAGAACGTAGTGAGTAGGAAATGGCCTATAGGAGGACCCTTTGGGTACTGTCCCCTAGCTGCTCTCTTCCAGGGTACAAGAAGTCCCCATATACTTCAGGGAATCAATCCAATGTGTGTCGTTGATGCTATAGGGCTTGGCTTTTCTGCTACACTTTACCTGGTGTCTGTCCTGTCTTCATAACTTAGCAGGAGGTAATTGGCAGCTAGCATGAGCTCCCTAGTAAGACCTGCAGTCAGTTTCCCCAGGCGGCAGCTTCACATGAGGGAGCTGGTTTAGTCTGTAGCTGCTCTGAGGAGGGGGGCTCACCCACAGAATCAGCCAGAATCAGCTGCCAGCTTTTGCATTGATATGAAGGGACCCCAGAGAGAAGCTATTGTAAAAACAGATGGATTTGGGCTCCTAGCTTCAGAGGTTTGAGTGCAGCTTGGTGGCGAGGAGGGAGTGAAGAAGCAGGGCAGCTCACACAAAGGGTGGTCAGGAGGCAGAGAAGGGAGCACAAAACAGGAGGCCAGGGCAAGAAGCTGTCTCCAGGGCACGCACACCCCAGTGTCCCACCCCCTACCTTTGCCATCTCTCAGTATGACATCATACCATGAAACTGTACATTGCATCAGAGCCCCAGGATCTAATGGTTTTAGGGGTACCCTTACAGGTACAGCCAGAGAAGTTCTTAACTCTGCCTAGGTGTCTCCCAATCCAGTCTAGCTGATAGTCAAGGTTAATTGTCCACCCTTGCAGGCCCTTCTAACTTCCTAGGCTTCAGAAGGCTTTGTTACTGATTTATTGATGTACTTATTCGTGTGCTTGTGAATGCAGATGTGTTGTTTTTTGAGTACTCATGCATCTGTGTGTGTGGAGGGCTTAGGTCAGTATTGGAATCCTCCTCACTTTCTTCCCACCTTACTTTGTGAGACAGGGTCTCTTCCTGATCCTGGAGCTTGTCAATCATGCTCCACTGTCTGTGGAGTAGGGCGCTGGGATCTCCCTGTCTCTGCAGGCAGTTCTGGCTCTGGAAAGGGTCCTGTTCTCCCCCAGTCTCCTTCCCCTGGTGAACCCTGCACTTGGATTTGTAAGGGAGTTTGCTAATTGCTAGGAGGACAGTGCTGATCAAGATATTATCTGTCCTTGGGGTCGGGGACAGCATTGGAAAGTGAACAAGACAACAGACATGTGAGCACGTGCTTTCTAATCGTCCCACGGGCCAAGATAAGCAGGATAGATTGACGGCCTGGGAGAGATGAGGACGGGGCTGCAAACTCTAGAAAGGGAGAGCCTTGGGAGTTGTGAGACAAACGAGAAGATCATTATCGTTTCATTCCCAGGTCCTGAGAGAAAGCCTGTCAATGGGGCTGGTATCCCACATGAAAGCCTGGGGTGGGTGGGAACAAGGAAAGTAAAATCAGTTAGATGTAGCCCTAAGCACCTGAGAACTACATTGGAGGCTCTGACAGTCTGACCCCCCTTGTTTTGGTTCCTGTGGGGCTCCATGCCTAGGTGAGTGAGTAGGTGGCAAAGACCCTTACCTTAAGCCATGCTCCCTTCAACCGTGGTGCTAGGCAGGTGTCTGGGAGCTTGCTTTCTGCCCCTGGAAGCAAGCCATATCGGAATTCCTGCACTATTTCTAAGGTGGACTGGCAGACAGCAGATTGCTTCTGTTCAGGCCATCAGCCACACAAAAGCCCCAGATCAAAAAGCACTGGCTTAATTTATTTTGTTTATTTTCCAGAGGAAATAGTGCTTCCTTGGACTGAAAGCTCTGAAGACTAAAAGCTGAATGGAGTGGGGAGCTTGGATTAAATGAATGGGCTGGCTCTCTCTGACCCAGTTTCCACCCAGTGCCACAGCAGTGGAGGGGGGGAGGGACCCATTCTGCCGCCTCTGCTCTGGCCCAGGGGCAGGCACTTCCCAGCCTGTTATTTCACAGGGGATGAGCCTTCTGCACAAGCAGGCTTCATGGGAATGTCCTTGAAGGTAGTTTGTGATAGCAGCTTGTGCCTGTCTGATGCGACCCTGTCATCACCTTGGCTGGGAGGAGAGGTGCTGGTCCAGGTAAAGCCCCACGGCTTTTGTAGGAGCCCACTAAAGGGGACTGCCAAGGAACATGCCCAATGGGGGAAGTATGAATGCTCACCACAGTGGCCACTTGAAGGTTGCAATTATAGAAATAAGAACTGGCCTGGGACTTTTGCTTCTAGGAGTCCCAAGTTCAAATTGTGGCTTCAGCTTTCATTTACCATGGGACCTGACACTCTCACTATACCCTTATTGCCACACACATAGAGGCTCCAGGTCTTACCTCCAAATCAGGGCTAATGACATCTTCCCGTACCTCCTCCCAGGATGGTGTGATGGTCTGAAGGTGTGTGGGGCTGGTTAAAAAGCAACGTCCGGATACCTAAGGGATAATTTTCTGCTTAAACAACAGAAGGTGTGATGAAGCAAAGGAAGCAAAGGCTGGTGTGCTACTCTCATTCTTCTCAACCCGTGACCCCTTTGGGGGTTGAATGACCCTTTCACTGGGGTTGCCTAAGATATGTGGTAGAAATATTAGATGTTTACATTATGAGTCACCACAGTAGAACATTGATGTTTTGAGGTGGCAACAAAAATAATTTTATGGTCAGGGGTCACCACAGCATGACGATATGTACTAAAGGGTCACAGCATTGGGAATGTTGAGAACCACTGGCTTTGGACTACATAGGCTGCCGACGATCATGGCAGAAACAAAGAAGGAGGGTAGGCAGACTGCCACAGGGTGTTAGTGGGGGCTGCCTCTCTGTTGGCCTGGGTAGGTATCTAGGGCATTCTCTTTGCAAGGAGATCTATTGCAAGGAAGGACAGATTGTGTTGATCCTGTCCACATGGCATGGATGATTGAGAAATAGTTTTGAGATGCTCGAGCCCACCTACGGGGGTTCTTGCGCTCTCTATTATCCTGGGTCTAAGTCCTTAAAAAAAGGGACATCACCCAAGAGTGATGGAAGGCTCCAAACATGGCAGTTTGAATGCTATTCACTAACTAAAGAATTAAGTCACTAATCCACAGCCAAAGAAAGAAAGGGATGAGAAGGAACACCTGAGGAGGAGACATGTATATGTGGTCATCACTAATAAACTGATTATGAGAGGCAGAGCTTTAACTCTGAGGACTAAAGAAGGCTTCTTAGAGGCCATGGAATGTCAAAGCACACTCGGCTACAGCCAGTGAAAACTGCCAAGGATAGGTAGTGACATATAAAATTCTAGGCCGAGTGTTGGAAGGTGAGACGGGTGGCATCTCTCTTGGGATGGGTGACAGTGTTACTGAGTAGGATGACTGGAGCAACAACAACAGCAACAAACAGTAAACAACTGAGCCAGCGTCTTCTGGGAGCTGGAGAAGTACTTTAGAGTGCATTTGTCATGCCAGAGAGGCTCTTGTGTTGCAGGGCCTTGAACAATATTCTAAAAGTTATCGTGGGTTAGGGAGCATTTATTTATTTCAATATCTATTGTGACAGAGTGGTATGTAGTAGTCTAGCCCGGCCTGTAACTACTCTCGCTCAGGGTGACCTTGGGCCCACAGATCGTCCTGTCTCAACCTTGAGAGCCGGAGCCTTTGCATATCTTTTTCAATCACGGAGTAAAGTCTTCCTGATTCTTTGAGCGCTAGTGATTTTGTTTTGGTTGGATGCCAGACATTGAAGGTTTTACCAATTTGGGTGCTGGATAGTTTAATACTCCTATAAATATTCTTGGGCATTTTGTCCTGGGACACTGCAGTTGGGCTGTGTGGGAACAGTTTGATTCTCTGTGAGTTTGCCTTTTTTACAGTTTGATTCTCTAGTATTTTTTTTTTTTTTAAGGTGGCAAGAGTACCTTCCCCCTAAGGCTCCCTTTTTAGACTACAGTAGAGTGAGGATTTCACCTGATGCCTTGGGAGTTTGGAAGTTTTTACTCTGGTGAGGGGAACGTAGACTAAAGCCCATTGTGAGCTCTGGCACTTATCATACTTTTCCTTTGGTAGTTGTGACACATACCTGGGATGAAGATATTAACGAAGGCTCAGGTTCTACTGCCAACCTCCAAGTGCTCTTCCCTATAAACCCTACCCAGCGCTTCTGGAATCCCTCCATCTCATCATCTCAGTGGTGAGGAATCCAGAGCATCTTTGTCTCTTTGTGTTATGGCCTGGGTATCTTTCAGTGGGAGTTGGCGCAACCCACTAAGGCAGAGGATTGCTGGTCTGTTCTGTCTGAATTCCCCAGGGTCTAAAAACTTGTGAATATACTTAATCTGATGTTTTTCACTGTATGAAGTAGGAGGGTGGGTTTGGCCCCTGTTGCTTCCTTTGCAGAGACGTGACAGCACAGGTTAAATACGTACCAGGAAAGCAAAATGGAGGGAGGGATAAACTTCAGGTGGCAAAGCTGTGTAAGCATGAGGGCAAGGGTTCAATCCCCAGAACTCACACAGAAAGTGGCGATTGTGGTGGCATACACTTGTGGACCCAGCCTAAGGGAGGCTGAGACACGGAGGTCCCTGGGGACCTTGCTTGGCAAGCTTCAGGTTATTGAGATCCGAGGTGGGTAGATATTGATAGAGGACACCCAAGGTTAACCTCTGGCCTCTAGATGCATATGTAACATGTGTACATGCACACTCACGTGAACTGTTATACACACAAATGCATACAAACACACAAAGATGAGATGCTTCCCCATTCCCGAATGAGGATCAGGGATAAGTCAGCATCATCGGAAGCAGAAGAAGGTTGACCACTTCTGGAGAAGTGTCAATTTTAGAATGAAAATTGGAGATTACCCAGCCTCCACTGGTCAGAGGAAGCCCAAGGCTAGTAAGTCTGGTACTCAATAGGGTCGGATACAAGCTTTCTTGACAAGGTTCCTCAACTCCCACGTACAAAGGAACTTTCTTCTGCATTCCAAAGTATATAATTATCTTAGTTGCTGGATACAACCTTGTTGATTATAAATAGATTGTCACCTCGCCTCCTCATCACCCTCCAATATGTCTTTCACGCTCAATTAGATGAATGCACTTAGTGCATTTTTCTAATCAAGTTTTGCAGAAGTTAACCCCTGCGCCCATCTGGGAAAGAACTTTGGTGGGATCCTAGTCATATTTTCTTCTCAGCCTGTGCCTGAGTGTCCCCAGTCAATGCATCTCTCTCTATGACTGGTCATTCTACATCCCAATGTAGGGTTCCACTCATAGTTTAGGTATGACCCCAAAGCACGAACAGTCTTAATGTAGCTTCACAAAGGACTTGGATGACACTGTCCTGGAGTAGAGAAAGTGACAAGAAGACTTCCTTCTTGTGGGCAGTTTTGGGTGAGAGAAGGGCACGGCCTTAAAGGGCGTTGAGAGGTCTTCTGAAACACCATCTCATGTCTAAGGCTGTGAAGAGCATTGAGCAGTTACAGGATGCTTGCCTCATCTCCACTTTGATAAGCACAGCTGGGAGTGAGGGAAAGAGACACAAACTAAAAAGTTTAACCAGAGCCAAGAGCACCTTAGGAAAATGGTTGCTTGACTTGGTTTTCTGATGGTGAGAGCCATAGAAATTTCAAACATTATTTTATGATCCGTACCTCTGTTTTCTCTGGCTTTGAACTGTATAGGCAGATAGGCCCTTTAAAATGTGTGTGCCTTGATCTGGCTGTGTCTGACAGCTTTGCCAACTGAATGGTAGGGTTCATACCTGGACATACTACGGTTCACCAGTGGTTAGGTTGCCTACACAGTGCAGTAAACACCTGTCCTATATGGAATGTACCTCAACTTCAAACCCAGTTCATGAACCAGCCACTCTGAAAAGCATTGCTGTGTTTGTCACTGGAAGTCAGGGGAGGGGGAGGAGCTTCCTCCTGGTGCCCCAGCTGCCCACCCTTTCTCCATGAATCTTGAGGCCTGGGCTCTTGTCATTTCTTTCCTGGGGTTAGGGTTAGGGTTAGGGTTAGGGTTAGGGTTAGGGTTAGGGTTAGGGTTAGGGTTAGGGTTAGGTCATTTCTTTCCTGGGGTCAGGGTTTACTCTCTGTCTATATACCTCTTGTTTGGATTGTCCCTCTTTTGGGTCAGTGTCCAGGCCACCATCATATCTTTGTCCCTATAATACCTCATTATGACCTTTCCCTGATAGACAGATCCCCCGAAGAGGCATGAGGCTCATTTTATTATCTGCTCAGTGTATACCAACCACTCTATTCTCAGAATGAGAGAATGATGTTATTGCTTGTTTTAATTTAGGGACCACTGGGCCAGGCTTACCTTGTGTTTCACAAGGCTAGGCCTAAGGGACTATGACTTCAGCTAAAATTTCTGCCAAGCCAGTCAGAGTTGAGTCTACTGGTTTTTATTGTAGGTGGTGGTTTGTTTGTTTGATTTTGTTTCTGGTCCTGTATAGAGGATGCACGGGACCCTTGTGTCTCTGGAATTGAGTCAGTATGATCCTCGGTGAGTCTGAAAAAAAAACATAGTCAGGAAAACCAAAACCCAAAAAGATACTCTTTTTTTTCTTTCATTTAACTAACAGAACAGCTTAAAGTTTGATCAAGCCTTTTCCTGATGATAGAGTTATGTGTTTATCATAAGAACCTTTGAAAATACAAAAATTATATATATATATATATATAAAACCATTGCCATCTGTCATTCTTCAGACAGCAATCATAGCTGGGTGTGTTTTATTATGTAACAAAAGTTCCTTTGAAAACTCGAGTGGACGATATTGCGTAAAGCTTTAAGGAGCTTATTCGTTTTAAAGAAAAAGCAAGGTGGTCCGTATGATCAGTAAAGTTATAGAGAGTGAGCAACAGTGTTCTATTCTGTCCCCTGACCTCTAGCGCTCAAAGCCCGCAGACACGCCTGCTTTGTGTACTGGCATTGTTCCGGGGAAGGAGAGGATTTCCAGCCTGTGTCTGTATTAGCGTTCAGCTCATCTGTTACTCCTGTTTACTTATTTTGGCTTTGGGGGTTCTTCCTCAGAGCTCCATGCATACCAGGTGAGAAATCACTTTATACATGGATCGCAGATTCATCTTGTCCTTGACGCATGTGCACACAAGCACACACACGCACATCCGCACAAGCGTGTACACACTTGTACCTGAGCATAAGAGAGCCAGAAAAGGATTTCAGGTGTCTTCTTCAAGCTCTCTGTCTTATTCCTCTAAGGCAGGGTCTGTCTCCCTCTGAAGTAGAAGTTTTCTTTTTCAGTTAGACTACTTGGCTACTGAGCTCCCAGGATCTGCCTTGCTGTGCTTGGCTTTTTTTTTCCCCCTAAAAATTTGTTTGTTTGTTTGTTTGTTTATTTACTTATTATTTTATGTATGTGAGTTTATGTATGTGAGACACTGTTACTGTCTTCCAGACACACCAGAAGAGGGCATTGGATCTCATTACAGGTGGTCGTGAGCCACCATGTGCTTGCTGGGAATTGAACTCAGTACCTCTGGAAGAACTGTCTTAACTGCTGAGCCATCTCTCCAGCCCCGTGCTTGGCTTTTCTACACAGGTGTTGGGAATGTGAACTCAGGTCCTCTTGTTTGCATAGCAATTGCTCTTACCCACCAAACCCACCTCATCCCATATTTTATTAACTTTAACCACCTTATCCCATAATTTATTATTATTTTTTGAAACACGGAAGCCTCTGATGACATCTCATTGCTGCTATTTCAAAAAGCATTTAAGAATCATCAGCACCCTGCCCTCCACTGACAATCACAAGAATATTCCATCTTTTTTTTTTTGTTATCCCATTTTGTTATTCAGAGCATGTTTTCATAATGTTATTAAGTAATATTTCAGGTAAGATTAAGACACTGAATGCATAGACACACACACATGGGGACACAAACACACACACTTCTTTTTCCAACCCTGTTTCCTTTTTTTCAGGATAGATTTCTAGAAATGCAAGCCTCATGGCGAAGGATAGAAACTCCACTGCTGTGGGTGGATACTGTCAAGCTGTGACACATTTTCCTGTAGAACAGGCATATTTCTCTTACCTCTGAATTATTTTGGTTGTTTTGAAGCTCTATGGAATCGTGTAGGAAAGCCTGCCCCTGCTGTTACAAAACATTTGAGTAATATGGAGGCACTCAAGAGAAAGGTAGACACCTCATTTCTTCTCAGAAGAAACCCAGGTTAGAGCCCAAGCAGAAACCAGAGAGACACGAGTTCAGATTCGGCTGTTTCTGCTTTTTGTATGTGTCTCTGGGTTGGTTACCTGATCGCTCAGCAGTGGTTTCCTTCTTCTAGAAGTAAGCATATGTGCACATTTGCTTTTTGTCCCAAGAAGAAGCAAATGTGGACGAGAGCCTGGCCCCTGGCAGGTGTTATCTCCCTCACGGTCGGGACAGTTGCCTATGCTGTACTGTGCAGTCTTCAGACTCAGATTAAAACTGTGCTAGGAAAATATTATCTTCCTTACAGATGCTAGTTCTTCTTTGCAAGACCATTTCAAGATCTAAGCCTAGAGCAGCACCATGACACGGGCTCCTAAAAGATAGCATTCCTTCTGGCAGAGCCAACGTCTTCGTGCTTTGGCTTTGTGATCTACCTCTGGCTAAGGGAGCTTATGGTCTCTAGGTAAACTGGATTTTCTGATCTCTTTGACAAGCTAGCTTTCTTTTTCTTTTCGGTTCCATAGGGACAGATCCATCTTGTATTGCTATTCCTGAGAACTTTGAACTCGAGGAAAACAAAAAGACTCAGGCAAGATAAATCCGAATTGAATGGTACTTGTTAAGTGGCCCCTTAGAACATTAGTCTATGGACGCTGTTCTCAGCTCCGCAAGCATCTTTAGTTTCCCTAAGGCTTGGCTTGTTTTAATGGCAGCTCTGTATATAACCTTTTTAGTAGTTACAGTAGGATCATGCTGTCCTGGTGGATGCTGTGCCCAGCAGTGCTGTTTGCTACTGAAGAAATATCACTGAAGCCAGAATAAAAGGCTAGGCTAGCACTTTAGACGATGAGGTACCGGGAAGTCACTGTTCTGGATCCTAGGGTAAGAGACATCCTAGAGGAGGTGTCTCCCCATGTGGCTTTCATGTTTTGGGTTTCCCGGAACATTATTGAGGCAGGGGTCTTGTGGTTGTCATGTCCCTAGCTTGTTGTCACTTTATCTCCACCAAGAGGGGTCTCCATGTGGTTATTATCAAAGGCCAGGTTAGCATCATCTGTGCATTTAACAAGGGCCTGGGCCTGATGCATACCCAGTTCTCCAGAAACACATTCTGGGTTCATTGGGGTCAATATCCAAGAGGTAGCAGGACCCAGAGGTATCCTTGGGGTGAATTTGCCCAGTAACATTGATATTTGGGGGCTAAAATCTCTAGGCCACTGTACCCCATTTCAGTCTCTTGCTAGGTATTTGTCCTAGGCAGATGACCTTGAATGAAGTTGCTTTCTAGCTGAGCCTGACACTGAAGAAAGTAACCGCCAGGGGCTGTTTGTTGATGTACAGCTTGAAACTGGGCCACAGATCCTCATGTAGAGACGTGGCCTGCTCCTGTCCATGGCACACTTTGCTGCAGGATCCTGTGGTCCATCTGAGTCCCGAAGAAAAGGCTCAGAAGAAGACAGAGAGGCAAAAAGACAGAGAAATCTTCCTGATGGGCAGAGCTGTTGAAGAGGGGTATGGAGGTGGCGAAGGGCAGAGAATTCTGAGCCCACATAGAAAGCATCACAGAGAGGACTGGGTTGGGAGGCTGTCCCACTGGGACATGTCCAGAGTCGCTTCCTTTGATACCTTAAGTAGTTTGCCTTTCAGATGCCCTCTGAAGATTGTTGTCCCCAACCCTTAAAGGAAACTCAGTCAACCTGTGATGAGCCTTCCAGATGACTTACAGTGACCTTCATGAGTTGTCCTCCAGCTGACTTGTCTTGAGCAGCGGGATATAACATCTGCTTCTTCTCATGGATTCTGACTTTCTAAGATGTGACACCTTCTGGAGATGTCTTGGATAACGTTTAGAGCAGGTAGCCAATGCTTTTAGAACCCTGTAGGTCCCTCATTTTCCTTCAGAGGTATTCACAGGGAACTTTAGGGTAACATATCCCTGGTCCTAAGCTTGGAGAGGCCACTTGATCTCTGGTTGACATCTGGACCCCTGTCTTCACTGGCCACCCGGGTGATGACAGGCTGGCCTGCCTGAAAGATGGACTCTGAAAACTCTTCAAGATTCTCATGTCACAGGCCGTTCTGCCCAATCAGATACCAAGGCTCCTTTGTTTTCAGGTTCTCTGGACATCAGATGTTCCCTTCAGTGGTTCCCATTCATTTCCACTGCCTGTGTCCCCTCTGCTCTCTAATTCATGGTGTTTCTTGCCAGTTATGGGCCACACCTTGGGTTCCTGTCACTGACGGCTGGGTTTCCTCTGTGTGTCCTCAGAAGCCCTGGTTTGACTGTCATCTCAGTATTTTGGGATGTTACAAAGGAGGAAGGATACAGTGACCCTACAGGATGGCCTTCTTGAGCTTTGACTGATGTCCTCTGTGACATCTGTGGACAGTAAGCAGGTTCCTGATGTGATTGAATGTCCTGTCATTCAAGATCAGAACCCACCCTGCTAACTGCCAGCTTATACCTGAGTATGGGCTGGGCTTTGGGTCTCTTCTGCATTACCTTTCTCTGGCTGCAGAGTGATGTTGAGTCCTATAAGAAAATCTAAAATGCTGTGATAACTGTTCCTTTACCCTAAGTGCCTCAAGGTGGAGCTTCTCTTAATACAGACTGGGAAGATGACTCAGCCAGTAAAGTAGTTTCTGCACAAGCATTAGGACCTGAATTCAATCCCTAGCACTCCTACCTTGTGGCAGGCAAGTAACCCCAGTGCTAGGGAAGCAGAGACAGGAAGATCCCCTGGCTCATTCAGCAGCAAACTTAGCCTAATCAACCAGCCTCAAGTGTCAGTGGGGAAACCTAGTACCAAAAAAAAAAAAAAAAAAAAAAAAAAAAAAAAAAAAAAGGAGAAGTGATACCTGAGTTTAGCACACATGCATGTGCACATACATCTACCCACATGTGAAAAACACACATATTCACACACACGGCTTCCCTTAATGAACACAATGTGATGAAATTGGTCTGTGCAGTACTTCGAGCGACCGTTCTCACTTCTTAAGGAAAAGAATCCAGTAGGGCTTGTCCTGGCCTTGATCATGGAGTAGAGGGAGGAACTCTAGGTTTGTTTCTGCACTTGCTTGATAGAACACTCCCTGCCTCAGAAGGCTGCCTAGCTGCTCCCAGAGCCTACCAAGAAGAGAATCTAGGCTGTGAGGACGGCCTGGGCAGTTTAGGAATAACGTTCTAGTGCCAAGAGCCTGAGAGAGAGTATTTGCACACCAGTGGCTCTCAGCATAGCAGACAAGCAAGGCACAGGGCATGACGCCCTGGTATTTAGAGCTCCCAGATCCATGGGTGAGACAGTGAATATAGTTGGCAGGTGGCAAATTAAGGGGAGCTTCAAGTCAGCTAGCAGGTGCAGATTCGTTATTAATTCAAATCACAGTGATTAGTTGCTATTTAGGGATCTGGCTGCTTGGTCACCTACACTGTTTCATCTGCTGCCTGCAGCTTCTGCAGAGAGAAAGCACCCCATCCCCCCATTCCTTCGCCCCCTTTGCTGCTCTTCCTTGAAGGATTTATTCCCTTGAAGCTTCATGTCAGTCCAGCAGGAGTCCGAGTAAGTCATCCCAGCAATTGGACACACTGGCCAGGGCTGGCCCCAGCAGGTGAAGTATGTTATGTATGCTTGTTGCTGCTCTATACTGTAGCCTGGTCTCAAGATAACCTCGTGCAGAAGGCATCTGTAATGTGTATTATTTCTCAGAGGAAGAAACCAAGGCTCAGGGACAGTAAAGGGATCCTGGTTGTTGTCTCAGCCAGGGAGTGCCACAGATAAGACTTGGTCCTTGGCCTCTTATTCCAAGCACACCCCTTTTGTGTCACACCTGAGGACCTGTGTGGGACCAGGTGAATGCTGATCTCTCTACAGGCTGAGGTCCTGCATGTCAGGAAGGGATATCTTTCTCTTCTGGCCACATCTCACCCATCTCTGTGGTCTCTGTGAAGTCTAATCCAGCTGAAATTGCCTAAGGAGAAAAATTTCAGATCATCACCACTTCCCTTTGGGAGCTTCATGGTGGGTCTGATGGAGGAGATCCGTGGTCAACTCAGTCTGCAAGAACATAGGCTTCAAGATAGTGAAACCCAATCTACCACCTGCAGGCAGGACTCAGAAGCCTGTTGGGCTGACACAATCATCCTTCTGGAAAATAGGCTTGGACCCCTGAGGATATTCTCCATTTTCCCAGGGGATCCAGCTGGCTCCTCAGTGGGGTTCTAGGATCCCCAGGAGTTTTTCACGCACAGGGTTGCCTATTAGGGTGGGATCCCCTCTCATATGGGGCTCTTCACACAGTGTTCCGTGACTGAGTAAACGTGCTATCAGAAAAGCAAACGTGGAGTAGGCAGACAGGCTTCACACCTTGGTTACCAGTGTGCAGCGAGGGCTCATGAGACAGATGTTAGAGCTAAACAACTGGCAACAGATGTTCAGGGAAACATATTCATGTTCTCAGCAATGTCACAGGTAACTAGGTCCAGTATGTGAGCTCCCTGAGGCCACCTAGCTGGTTCTCTGGGAGGGGGGGCAGAGAAAACAGGGGAAGAACAGTGGTTTGTCAGTATGTGTACGCTGGCCCCAGTGTAGCTAGGATTTCATGGACTCTGGAAGAAGCCACCAGTGACAGTAATGAGCACTTGCTAGGTGCCAGACCTTTGATGCATTCTTGCCAGTCTTGCTCTGTCTCCAGTGAGCCACATCTGGAGGCTAGGGTACTGATTGACCAGACGAAGAAACAGAGACACCGAGGAAGCATGACACTTTTCCCGAGATCTTATTAACAGAAAGCCATACTAGGCTCATTTGCGTCCAAAGCTGTGTCCTCATTGAGGGATTGAGGTGGGAGGGGACAGCAGGATGCTCAAGAACCATGCTGAACCTGTTCTGGAGGTGACAATTGTGATGGGGATGCGTTTCAGAGGCTAAGATGGTGAGGGAAAGAGCACCCGGGAGCATAGGCTTCCTCTTGCTGCCATTGGGGGTGGGGCAGGCTGTCTCCTAGCTTCCCCGGCACATATGTGGAGGGGCCTACTCCCTGGAGCAGCTGCTATAGTTTGGGAATGGGGTGATTGTAGATAGAGGCTAGACATATAGCTGGTGTTGAGGGAGAAGAGCCTCAGGTGACAGGCTAGAATCAAGTATGTAGAGCCCGTGGCTCATGTCAGCCTGGAGTATTACCCAGTACCACAATACTTGACCAAAAGTTGGACATTCTTACCAGATCTTGAGCCCTTAAGGTACATGGACTTTTTAAGACTCCTGGGTGATCTATTCTCTGAAGCCCAACCAGTATAACAAACATGAGTGGTCCCACTTAAACCAAGAATAGGGACCCAGCAGATCTGAGGTATTGTAGCTGTCTGGGGTTCAGTGGCTCAAATGGAAGAAAAATGGGTAAATGGAGACCTTGGGTTTGTTTTCTAGATGGAGAAAAAAGTCTTTTGTCCAGTATTTCTATTTATAGCCACCCAATAATTAAGCCACTCAGGCGGTCCAGGACTAAAGGGGCTGCATAGCTGGTGGGCCATATGGTGGCTGTGCAGGGTCGGCGCCTAGCTAATGGGAGAAAGGGGGTGAGCTGGGAGAGCCTCTTGCTAATGCACACGGTTCATTTCTTCCCAGTGTGTTTTTGGTCAACAGAAAGATTATAAATAGCATTCATAATTTTTTTCCCTCCTGGACATAACCTTGTGGACTGTCATGTTGTGTTTGTTGCATTTCGTACTGTCACATGTACCGACATGTACAATCTCACCTGAAAACCTCAGGTGTCCCCCTCAGCTGGAACAAGGGTTTGGTGGACTACTGCACATGGACAGCAGAGCCCCCCCGACTGTAACAGCTCTCGAAGGCCCTGGTCTTGCTGTGGGGTGTTCACTAGGCCTGAAGCATGGAGAGTAAGCTACTTTTTTTTTTTAATGCTTGAATAACTTTCTCATGACCTGGTTGGAACCGCTCATACTATATTCTATGAGCATCATGTCCTTGAGGACACCTTAGCCTTCAATGGAAATTTTGTTATTCATCGCTGTCTCATTCTTGGGCCTGGCCTCTCAAAAGTGTACTCTCAAGATACCCAGTGGTGCTCCATCCAGACCTGGCCCAGCTCAACTTGGCGACTGAGCCAGCATATACTAGACAAACAGGTCCTAATTCCTGGAGGCAGGGGTCAGGGAAAGCAGATGTTGAGAGTAAGGTGGGTATGATCTCACTTTGTTCCCGCCCCAACCAAAAAGGCTCCTGCTAGAAGTGGGGGGTGGGGGGACGACTAAGAATCCTAGCATTATTTAGCTTAATTCTTGGAGGCAGCTTTTTTCCCCAGTGCCTCTGATATACAGTAGTGATTTCTAGAGTCCTGGTACTCTGTGTGTGTGTGTGTGTGTGTGTGTGTGTGTGTGTGTGTGTGTGTGTGTGTGTTGATAGCTATGAATTGTATGTGTTTGGGGTTCTGCAGATGGTTCAGTTCACAAAGTGCTTGTCGTGCAAGCATGAGGACCTGAATTTGAGCTTAGCACCTGTGTACAAGCCAGCAATGATGGCTCAGGTCTGGAACCCACGCACAGGGGATGACAGAGGCAGTGGCTCCCCAAGACTCAAAGGCCAGCGAGCCAAAATAGTGAGGTCCAGGTTTAGTGATGGACTGTCTCAAAGAATAAGGTGGGAAGTGATAGAGGATGCGCAAGCAGACACACACACACATACACACACACACACACACACACTCACACACACACACACTCACACACACGTTACATAGGTTCATGGCACTCTGCTGTGAGTAGACAGTGGGCAGTAGTCTTGATAATTAGCATTTCCATTTCTTTAAACATTTAGTATTATAATAATAATAATAATAATATAATATAATAATAATTATTGCAACGAGAACCTTTGAATTTCTCTTTTTCCTTCCTAAGACATAAAATGAATTGCTAAGAACTGCGGCCACCCCACTGTGTTGCATGTAGCACAGGACAGCTGTGGCCGTCTCAGCATTTATGCATGCTCATTTTGGTAAACAGCTGTAGCACAGTGTGGCGTGAGGACGGACTTGAGCATAGGATGATGCTGGAATGCCAAGGGCCCTTCCTGGGAAGGTCATGCCATATGCTTCTGTAAGCAGCCCTCGTTCTGACTTCTGCGGTGGCTGTGTGACCTTCAGCCAGTTCACTCACTTCTCTGTGCCCATTTTCCCTGCTCTGCAGAATGGAGATGCTTAACCCTGCTGAAAGGATTAATTGAACAAGATAGTGTGATTGCAGCACTTAACAGACAGCCTGCTCACCCAGTGGTGCAGAACTGGGGTTTCTTCTTTTTCCCAGCAAGTTTCCTTTCAAGTCTGAGATGCTGCCAAGTCATTAATAATTTGTTAACAAACATTCAAGTGTCCTGGGTCAGCTCAGACCACAATGCCTTGCTCTGGGTAAGTGAAGAATCTTTGTGCAACGTTAATGGTTAAACCCAAACAGAAGGTTTTTTTAACCCTGAAAGTCTCAAGTTTAGCCCAGTGAGTTTCTCTAGCTCAGCTGGACCAGGGCTGTTGGGGAAATGGATGTGAAGTCAGTATGGATGGAGTGACAGGTCCAGGTGCTGGTTGTAAATGCAGGATTTGGGGCTCTGTGCTGGGCTGGACTCCTGCAGGCCTCTGTCAGGGCAGAGGGCCCTCGGGGGCTCCAGTTCATTGCTTTGCAGTACAGAGGTGTTCGGTACCTATGGGCTTCTACTGACCAAGTCATTGGTTTGTTTTTGTTTGTTTGCTTGCTTGCCTTTTAATCTTCGGTTTGTGGAGGCGGAGTCTTGCTAGCTAGTTCAGGTTGGCCTCTAACCAGTGATCCCCCTGCCTGTGCTGAACTCCCGGCGTGTCTCTACATTGTTTTATTTATCTATTTATGACTGTCCTAGAACTCAATATGTGGACCAGGCTGGCTTCAGACTCACAGACATCTGTCTTCTTCTGCCTTCCAGATGCTGGGGTTAAGTCATGAGCCACCACATCTGGCCTCTTCTCCATGGCTTCAGGTCCCGTAATCTGCACATGTTCTCTTGTATACAGTTCTTGATCCTGCTGTAGGACAGAGGATAAAGGACTGTGAGCTCAGTCACAGAAGCCTCCTTGGGCTCGTCTGTCTGTCCTCAGCAAGCTGATTCCCATAGGCGGCCTCCCCTGGTGTGGGTGTGCTTAGCTTGTTTGAAATGAGGTTGTGAACCTGAGCTACAGCTCTGGACGTTTAGGGAAACATCAGAGTTTGTTTAAGGTCCATGGTTTCTTGAAGCACGCCCTGACAGGTGTGTCAACTTCACAGAAAGCCAACCTTTGCAAGCTGGTAGTGACATCTAACTGAAACTACCAACTTACTTTTCTTTGGGGCTGTGTTTGGTTTTGAAGAGTGTCTGCTCCTTTGAAAAAATTATACTTAAAAGTAGTTTTTTGTTGTATGAATGCGTACATGTGTGAGCATTTGTGTGCCCCAACAAAAGCATACACATGGAGCTCAGAGGACATGTTGCTCCCAGGGACCAAGCTCAGGGCACCTGGTTCAGCAGCACACTTCTTCATCCACTGAGCTTCTTGCTAACACCTCATTCCCTTTTAAAACATGCTATCAGCTCAGTCTTCACCTATGGCAGTATTAGAAAGTTTCAATAAATTGCATTCTCTATAGCAAAGAGAGGACAGGTAGTTTAGTGGTGCAAGAGGTTGAACATAGAAGTTGTGAGATGTGCACAGTTGAAGTGCTCAGGAGACACTATGTCCTTCTAATGGAACCAAACCCCACTGGTCTAGACTCCTTTCTGGAGCCACTTGGTGGCCAAGAGCAAGTGGCCGTGTCTTTCAGTGAGGCAGCTGCTCTCCCACTGAGCCTACACTTCATCCGTGATTTTATTTACTGGACATGTGTTTAATGGCTTATGTCCTGGGCCTAAGGGTTTCATGTAGGGGAAGATATATTCCCGGACAACCTGAGAGGGGTCAAGGTCAGGGGTGGAGCAGAGATTAATGAGGCCTGAACTTCAAGGTGTTTTAGGGGTGGGCAGTGGGTAAAGAGAGACCTCACTGTCCATAGAAGAGATACAAAGTTTCTTTCCCAAACTTTCTTTTCCAAGTGTGGTCTTACCCTCAGATGGATCACAGCACACAGGTTGGCCTGTTTCCTTTTGGGGTGGGTGGATCTCTAGTTGCTTGGGGACAAGGGTTCTCGGTAGCAGCTGTCACTCAAGTACATGCATCTCTCAGTTCTTGTTGCCACTGGTGCTATTTCACACTGTTCAGAAAGAGGGGCATCCCCACCAGCCCATTTCCCCCCAGAGCAACAAAGTAATACTTGATGCCAGTCCATTTCCCATTGGTCAGTTCCTCCAAAGGGGGGGGGGTACTTGTCAGAGTTTCTATTGCTGTGAGAAAACACCATCACCAATAGCAACTTAGAGAGGGTAGGGTTTATTTCAGCTTACACAGTTCCACATCGCAGCCACTCACAGAGGAGAGTCAGGGCAGGAACTCAAGCAAGGCAGGGCCTGGAGGCAGCAGCTGATGCGAAGTCCACGGAGGGGTGCTATGCGTTGGCCTGCTCTTAATGAACATTTCAGCCTACTTTCTTATAGTACTCAGGGTCACCAGCCCTATAGTGGTACTGCCTAAAGTGAAGAGCTGGGCTTTCCCACATCAATCAATCAATAAAAAAAAAAAAAAAAAAAAAAAGCCACAGTCTGGTCTACAGGCTAATTGCTGAGGACATTTTCTCACCTAAAGTTCCCTCTTCCAAAATGACTCTAGCTTGTGTCAAGTTGGCATATAACCTGCTGGGGGAACTTGCTCCAGAAGGTGAGGGTCGGGCCTTCTGGTCACTCCTGGCCATGTGTCCAGCCCTCCCATGATCAGCAAAGATATTGGACTAGCCTGAGTATATGGGTAGTTCCTTGCCTCCCATCATAAGGCAGAGGAAGCCTGAGCCCCACAGAGACTAGCATAGAAGTTCTGTGTACAGGACAAGAAAGGATGAACTTGGAGGATGGGACACCTTGTTAAAAAGTTTCGCTGGGAAAATTATTTAACACTTATATTTGGCCTGGTGGAGTGTCCATTAGCTAGAGATGGTCATTTTCTTCCCACATAAGCTTTTGGGCTAGAATTCATGATAATCTGAGACATATGGCAGAGAGGCAGGCATAGTCCACCTTGGGAGATGGTTCATGTGAGGCAGGTTCATCTGGGGGAGATGCATTATAACCTAATATGACTCTGATCAGATGAAATTAAAGCAGACACTGGGACCACTGTCTAATTCCTAACAGCCTTCTCTCTGGCCGGCCCAGCTTGAGAATAGGAAGCTAAGCATTCACTGATGCTGTTCTTTCCCTGTGGAGCTGGAAGAGGTTTCCTGAGGTGTTGTCTCCTGAATCTCAGATTCACTCTGGCCCCAAGACTTTCAAGCTCTGCTCTTGGTTTCCGTAGTCCTTCCAATCCTGACACTCCTGTTTTGTCCCCTTTGTCCCATTGTGGCTCTTTTACTGGGTCCAGGATAGACGGTTTTAGCATTTTACTTACTGATTTCAAAAAATGTTGATCAGTTATCCTTCTACATTTTTAAAAATTGTACCTGAACATCCTAGCCTTAAAGTGACTGTCAAAATGACTATAGGGCAAATACCAGGTCAAAGCCAGGGACTCCAAGTTTTCTTAGATTGGTACTGCATTCTGCCTACATCATTTACATCTAACTTTGTCTTTCCTGCTTTCTCATTTTTTGGGTGGAATTTGTTGAAGACCCTAATGGAGCCAGCAAACTCAGTTTCTTGCTCCCTGGCAGAAAATGGGTCTAAAGAAGAAAGACCCATTTTTAGTTAGGTTTATGTGTATCTCTGAGTGTATATAGGTACATGCGGCGTTCAGAAGAGGTTATCAGATCCCTTGGAGCTGGAATTACAGGCAGTTGTGAGTCACCTGATATGGGTGTTAGAAACTGAACTCAGGTCCTAGGCAAGACCTACAAGGTCATTTAACCCCTGGGTCATCTCTCCAGCCTGTACCCAACCTTTTAAGTTGGTATCTTTGCCATCCCTAAAGTTCATGCTCAAAACTGTGCAGCCAAGTTACAAAATTAATCATAAAACATTTAAAAAAGTTTTGCATGAGCTTAGCTGTACTCAGATACATGTAGCATTTTGGACAGTCTAAAGTGATCTTGAAGGAGCTGTGAGTCTTGCATACTCTCCAAGACTTGCATGTGCATATGCACAAGCTTGCATGGCTGTTACTGGGCATCCATAATCAGGGAGACAATGTCCTTCAGGCCTGTCCTTTGGCATTGCCTAACACTGGTCACCTGAAGGTACAGGGAGGAGAGGAGAAAAAGGAAGAGCAAGGACATAGCCCTGAGTCTGATATCCTGCAAGTGTGAGGGTGAGCTTCCCTGGCCCAGAGTTACCGTAGTGGCACCTAGTCTTCTGTCCTTTGTCCTTTGTTTGCCTTGCAACACAGACTACACAAAAGCTGCAAGTCACTACCATTTGCTGCGGCATTTACTATGGACTGCTGCTCTCTGGCCACATTCAGCCTCTGCTTAGTGGCCTGTTAATGCTGGCCATCTCCTCTGTGGCCTGGCTGGAATCAGGTAATTCAGGAGAGTTGTGCCAACTAGTCCGGTGACTCATATCCTTTACACTTCTTATATCCTTAGAGATTTCTTCTCGGAAAGGTAAAAGGGGACCCATAAATCCCTGGGAGGCGCTTGTCCTCCCCAGGGCTGAAGGAGGACTCTTAGGATACGAGAAGCATGGAAGTTTGATTATATACCAATCCCAGTACAAAAATCAAACAATGTCACCCTGTTTAGTTTATTTCCTTCTCAAGCTGTTCTGTAACCTGAGCATGGGAATCTGCCTATGGCTTCTTCAGTGCCATGTGTTGGCTCCTGAAACCATCAGTCCAGTAAATAGCAAATCACTGTGTGCTGTCTGGGTCAGAGTGACAGAAGCCTACACCCCAATGTGCCGTTTTTGGTGGTAGACACTGGACAAGCTGGTTTGACTTAGAAATCAGTCTCTTGTCTCTCACAATGACACAACCACAGAGGGGGACAGTGGCCATTGCAGGGATCACAGAGCTGCTATTGTGAAAGGCAGCTCTGCAGCCTGGGATTTGATCCAAGAAATGAAGAGGACAGAGAGGTATGGGGGCCTTTGTTGTGTTATTTATGACCTGTGAATTATAATCAAGGCAAGCTGACAGACAAGGCCTTGGCCTTTGTTGGCTGACGGTTTATTACTTCCTCCAGACTTAATAGCCAGCACTGACACAAAGGTGTATTGTGTCCATAAGAAGATGATGGCTCCTGGGAATTGCTCTTAGATTGTCAGGTAAACTGTGCAAGGATGAACAGTGAGTGGATGAGATCTCAGAACCTTCCTTGGCTGGTACCATAGGCAGGACCTTCTCACACTACCCGTGCAAGATGCCTGCTTTGTGTGCTCCCTGGTGCAATCTGTAGAATGCTTTGGCTACTAAGCAGTGGGGGCCAGAAGTGAACAGAACTGTGCAGTGGCTCCGGGAAGACACCATTTTGTTTTCATCTTGAGTGCTGTGGGTTACATCCCAATCCTTTGTGTAACAAGTGGAGCTGGACTGGGAGTTCTGGGCACAGCTTTGCTACCTACCTACAAATGGGATTTTAAGGATTTTAAAGTGTGTCTTATTTGTTACAAGTTCATGGGTCAATGAAGAAGTTGGGTGGCTTGGTATATCACATGTATCTAAGATTCTATGACATAGCCTTTGGAGCATTATCACCTTTGAAAGATAGAAATGTTAGAAACAAATATTAGGAGTGGGTCTTTTGAGGAAACTATATAAAATATGAGGCTAACCAAAGTTATGACATAAACTCTTAATCTAGAACGTTCCAAAGCCATTAGTATATTCATGTAGCATGTCAATTACTTTTCTCATGCCTATGACAGAGGGGTTTGAGGAAGGAGAGGTTTTATTTTGGTTCACTCTTGAAGATGGGATAGGAGCCATCATAGCAAAGAAGAGATAGTAGCATGACCATGAGATGCTCGACACATTGCTTCAGTAGCCATAAATACAACCTTGAGACACATCCCCAGAGTGATCCAGTTCTTCCAGTGAGAGTCTGCCTCCAAAGGGTTCTATAGTCTTCCAAAACAGGCCACCACCTGAGAACTGTGGGTAGAAACACGTGAGTCTATGGGGACATTTCACATTTGAAACTGCAACATACCTAAGTGACGGGACACTGTCATAGCCGTGATTGTTGAACTCATCTTTCTCATGTTCATTTGCAACTGTGAAGCTGGTCTAGGGGTGTCTAAAGTGGTGATGGCTTTCCTGCCTTGGGGACACTTGGTAATTACTGGGACATTTTACTTGTTATGAATGCAAGTTGTGGATGTAACTGTCATCTAGCAATGAAGCCCAGAAAATACTGATAAGCCCCCTATAGTAGAGAAACAACTCCTTAACCTGCCTGTGTGCCCATGGTAACAAAACTTGCTCAAGGTAGCCTTGACTCCTGCCTCCAATACCTAAGACCCCAATACTGTGTGGCTTGGTGACACACTACAGCTTGATATACCACTTAGCTTACCCTGGGACATAACTGGTTCCTGATTCACACTCTTCTCTAGAAGGGAAGAAAGATGTGGCCCTCTATCTCATCGTTACCGATTTCTAACATTCCTGGCTTGAGAGCCACATGCTCATGTATCTACATACTCAGTGACCATGGGCTTTCACTTCTCCAGTTCATAGACTACAGGCATGTGAGACGACCATGGGCTGCCTCCTTCCCTCTCTTTGTTCTCACCCCAGTGCTAAACAAGGAGCTGGCTTTGCTCTGTTGCCTGAGAAACTTGGATTTCAAAGCTTTCTCTTGTCTGCCAAGAGCTGTTCCTGCAGGCAGAACCTGAGATTCCAAGATTCTGCCTTTCAGATTAATCATCCTCAGGAAGTTTTGAGACCCCAGATGGTCTCTATGAGCGCTGTGGGTACCCAGGCTTTGGGCTGCTGCCTTTTTCCCCTAGCAACCTAACTAGAGGAGGTAGTAGAAATCCCATTGGAGGCTGGCCTGCAGAGGCCCAAGTGGGACCTGGACCACAAGACAACCTCAAGGAAATCAGCAGGCCATGTCTGTGGCTTCACTCTTAAGTTGCCTCTCTAAACCTTGGGTTCTGCTCGCGGTAAAGGCTTGTTCTTGCCATGGGGCCATGCGGAAGTCAAGATGGCAAGTCTCTCTTTGCTAGCATGTCTCTGCACCAGTCCTGGGCTTATCTTCACCAGGCTCTGCCAATCTTTAGGATACCAGCCTATTGGGTGATTTGCGTTTGCCTTGAGAGGCAGAACAAGGAATAAATGACCCGCCACCTGTCCTTTATCAGTGGAATGCAATGACCACATTCACATTTGACACCTGCTACCAGCCAGGGAACAAACCTCTGGATGCATTTGTGAGGGAATTTCTAGATAGCTTCACTAAGGTGAGAGGACTGGCCATAGATGGGGGTAGCTCAGTTTCATGGGCTTGGGTCCTAGAGTAAGGATGCTGAGCACCAGAGGTCGGTGCCCTGCTTCCTGGATGCTGATGCAGTGTGACAACCTCCACTGTGGTTTTCTACCATGGTGGACGCTGCTCATCTACTGACAGCCAGTGCAAACCCTCCTTTCCCGAAGTTGCTTTTGTCAGACATTTTGTCACAGACATGAGATTCACCATCTGCGGGGCAGTGAGCTTTGTCAGCGGAGGCTGAATGAGTGAAAAGTCACACAAGCAAACTTTCTCATCCTCCAGAATTGGAGCAGGTGGTGGCAAGCATCTTCTTTGGAAATATCTTCTGTGACGGATGATGATGGTGGGCACAAGCCTGGGCTGCTTCGCCTTCACGGGCTCAGAGTCCTGTGAGTGCATTCATGTTCTCGGTTGCTATTTCTTCCACAGTTGTAGAATAGGTAACTATGGGAAAGGAGAGAAAGGAGATGTGAGACATTTGATCAGCTTTGTGGGAATGCGAGAAGGGTGGGCTCACCCGTGCCAGCAACTAGCACAGATTCAGTATTACATAGCTGCAGTCTCTGGTCTCAGCTGACCCTCACAGACACTATCTACAGGGTCTTTGAACATCACCCTTTCCCAGTGAGGTATTAACCCTTAAGAAAGGCTACAGACCTATCCGAGAAATTCACGAGTCGGGAGCTAGCAGGATAGGGATTGGAACCAATTTGGACGCTGTAAATAAGCTTCGTATTTTATGTCTCTCATGAGAGCTTCTTGGCATCCAATGGACACTGATTTTCCAATATCCAAGAGCTCTAAACGTAGTTTGGCGTTTGAGGGGAATAGAGATGAGTGGCTATCCCACCCAGGATGGCATCCTGATACTCAAAGGCAGCCTTTAGGAAGAATTTCTGGGCACTGTGCTCAGAAACTGCTTGAGCCCAATATTAGAATTGAATTCTCCTAGGAAAAAAAATTTCAAGCTGTAAGCAACAGACCTAAATTGCGAAATCAAGTTAGTGCGTTGAAACCCATGTTAATAAACAAAACTAAAAAACAGCAAAGCACATCCTTTAGAATGGGGGTAGGCAGTGTCCCATGGATCCATAGTGCATTTACTCATGTAGAAGACGTGGATGAGTTTCCATGTAAGACATGCATTTTTTATTTCGCTTTTTAAAAAAATTTGATGTGAAATGTCTGTACGTATTTATGGGGAATGGTGTGATATTTCAGTATATGTACTCATTATGTAGTAATCCAGTCAGGGTAATTAGCATATCCATCGCTTCGTACATCTTTCATTACTTTGTGGTACAAATATTCAAAATATTCTAGGTAGGGTCAGGCATGGTGGCATGACTTAAAAACCAGCACCCAGGAGGCAGCAGGCAACCTGGTGTACTTAGCAAGGACTGCATAGTGAGACCCTGCCTCAAAAACAACCATCTAGATATTTGGAAACTCTGGATCCAGTAGTCTGTCTTGTCACCTTCCTGTGCAATGGAACCTCAGACCTGATACTTCTTACCTGTCTGAAATTCAGTCTGTAGAACGGTCTCCAGCCACACCCCTCATTTGCCCATCGCCAGACTCTGAGGACTGCCTTTCTACTCCCTGTGTCTCTGAGATCGTCTACTTGAGCCTCCTCAGATGAGGGGCATCACAGGCTTACTGTCTTTTGGTTCCCAGATCACATCCCCCACTGCTGTCTAGTTCTCTCCATGTTTTAAACAGCAGGGTTTACTCCTCTGGAATGGAATAATGTTCCATTATGGACATATAGCAACTTTTCTCTTCCATCCCACATCCTGGTTATTTGCGGGTGCAGTATGCACTCTTTACGTAGGTCAAGGCAATGGGTTGAGATGCTCTGGAGGGAAGGTGGTATTTGACCTTCCTTGCCTGCTGAAGCAGGGCGTGGAGCTCCTCGGCAAGGCTCCGTTAGGTGCTGTGGGGGCTTTAGGGTGCTCCAGACTAGGACTGTCCCTTTTATATCCCTTTCCTCTTCTAGTTAGAGATCAGCTCCACTGAAAACGAGAAGAGTCTAGGACAGGAAACCTAGACCAGAAAAACAGGAAGACCCAGCGCTGCGTACCTGTGTTTCCCCACAAGCTCGAGGGCAGACTGCGTGGCCATAAATCTCAGCTGTGCCTCTTACAGCTCTGTGGCCTAAGGCAGTTAAAAAACTGTCCTGTGCCCCATTTTCCTCCTTTATTGGTACTGTGTAGTGATAGTTAATTTTGCATGAAGTTATGAGGATTCTGTGGATTGATATTTTAAGAAGGGCTTGGGATAAAGTATTGTGGGTCACCCTCTTCTGTTGTGTCTCACACACACACACACACCAGTGAGTTTTGTTTGAGTGTTCAGCAGAAAGCCTTACCACATCAAGCTCTTACAGATGACTTGATCTGAGGTCTGTCTCCTCATAATTAATATTATCAATAATTACTATTTGGAGAGCAGTAGGTATATTCTAGATACTGTCCATGACCCTCCATGTGTGGTCCACACTCCAGCTATGTGGGACAGATACTGTGCCTGTTCTACAGATGGGAAAATGAAAGGAAGGTGGGGCAAAGCAGGCCCAGGCTCTGGGGACCATGACCTTGTTCCAACCATCCCAGCTTGTCTTTGGTCTTTACTGGTGGGAGTGTGGGAGCAGGTACTACTGTCTCTTCCCCCTCCTGGACAGAAGGAAAGTTTCCATACCCCTGTCCTCACAGTGCTTAAAACCAGCCTAGAGATTTGCTGATGGGACCAGATGGCCCCATCTATCTGGGACTACTGTTGCTGAAAGGAAAAGTCACTGAAAAAAAAAAGTCACAGGGCACCAATGTTGTGAAAAGATGACGTCCCGGGTTTCGGCATCAATGTTAGGGAAAGAATTAAGAGAGTGAGGTGTATATGGCCTATGGAGGTGCTGTGAGGCCGGGGGTGGGGGGGCCAAGGGAGATGTCTCTGGTGGGCCCATGTTGGAAATCCCTTCCCCCTAAGGGACCAGCCACACAACGGTATAGTACAGAATAGAGTTTATTCAGGTCATGGGAGAGTTAAGAGGGTGGTAGAGGCAGAGAGAGAGAGAGAGAGAGAGAGAGAGAGAGAGAGAGAGAGAGAGAGAGAGAGAGGAGAGAGAGAGAAAGAGAGGGAGGGAGGGAGGGAGGGAGAAAGAGGGAGGGAGGGAGGGAGGGAGGGAGGAGGGAGGAGGGAGGGAGGAGTAGAGGTCGGCCATGACCATGTGGAGGGAGGGGGAAGGGAAGGGGAAGAGGAGGGGTAGGGGTGGGAGAGCAAGGCTGCAAGAGAGCAAGAGCAAGAGAGAGAGGAGGGGTCAAGCAGCTCCTTTTATAGTGTCAGATCACTGGGGCGGAGCATACCTGGCTACTGCCAGGTAACTAAGGGGTGGGGTTTATAGAATCCCAACAGTTGCTCTGTTCTGCTCTTGACTCTACTTCTTCAGACTCAAAGCTGCAGGCCTGGACAGAGAGACTCATGACAAACAGAACTCAATGTATTATCCTTCCAGGATGCTCATCCCAACAGACTCAGATGTGTTCAGACCCTTGACTATGGAGGAAGAGCCACAAGAATTGCTGGACTTTCTAGGTAGGGCATCTAGCTAAAAAATTCCACACTGGAGAACTAAAGATCACCTTCTGTTCCCAGACACCTGGGCAAAGTATGTGTTCTCCCTGGCCCAGGGTGATTCGAGGCCCCACTGAGCCAGAAGAGAATACAGTACCACACTGTTCTTTCTCCCCAGCTTGGGGTCTGAGGAGGGAGATCAGTGTTAAACAACTCAATCTGCAAATAGCCATGGCATTAAAAGTGCAGTGAGCCTGCTACAGGAAATGGATGGGTTGCTAAGAGGAAGAAGAATGAGGGGCCCTAATTTAGACTCAGCCGTGCTGTGTGCATCTGTCAAAACCATACCCATCCTTCAAGGCTTGCAGACATGCCACCGCCCTCATTAAATCTGCCTGCCACCAACAACTTATCTCCTGCCGCCCCCCCCGCCATGTTCAGTCTGCCTCCCCAGTGTCACATTCTCCCTGCATTCAGTCTGAAGCACTTGTCTTATTTACGCTGATGGGTCTTCAACTCCTGGAGAGAGAGGCTGTGTTCCCTTGCATGTGAACCTGCTATGAGCACGTTGGTTTTTTTGGGGGAAGAGGCACATCCGAACAGCTAAGTAAACAGAAGCATTCATTCCATAACTCCAGCAGCCTGTTTAGGAAAGGACCGGATCTCCATAGTGAGGGTAGACGTTCCAGAGCCCACCTGCCTGGGCTCTGCTTCTCACAGTGTGATGAAGACAAGTAAGTGCCTTGACCTATCTGAGCTCTCGAGGCCTCATCCATACAAGACGTCAGAAATGCTTGGAAGGACAGAAGGGCTCCTGAAGGTGCATTGCTTAGACTCAACCTTGGCACACAGTGCTTTACAAATTAGTAGTCATGTGTCTGAAAGATCTAATTCTCTCAAAAGTCCTCCTAAAGCCACTACAATGTATTTATAATTATTCTCGCTTTGTGGCTTAGAAACCCAAGCTTTCAGAGGGTTTGGGGCTGTTTCAGTTTGTGCAGAAAATTAAATTTAATACAAAAACAAACAAAATGAGGCCCAGGTGCAAACCCAGGAGCATGAGTCTCAACTAAAAATAACTTTATCCCCACTTTCCCCAACCCCAATCCCTAGGGCCTTATACATCTTAGGCAAAGGATCTACCACTGAATTGTGGCCTCGGACATTTTGCTATGTTTTATTTTCAGACAAGGTCTCACTAATTTATCCAGGCTGCTTTGATCACTATAGCTAAGCCATGACTTGGAGTTGTGAACCTTTTGCCTTCTCCCAATTAGCTGTCACGGCCATCCAGTTTCCTGTGGCTTTTACTGAGGTGTACCAGTCAATGCTGTCCTCAGAGGCTGGGATATTTGTGTCTCAAAAGTTCACACTGTTGGCCAAAGACTAAGGTCAGACTTTTAAAACCACTGGACATTTGAAATGAATGCTGGCTTTGGTAAGCATATGGGTTAGGATTCTCAGCTACAAGGGGAAGGGGGCTTTGGTCTATCTCTCTCAAAGCACCAGATCCCCCTCCATTGTTTCTAAAGTGGGAGGTATACCAGGAGTCCCATGACCTGCTGCGGTAGAGGATCATTGAAATGGCTAGAAGCTTTCAGGTTTCTGTATCTGTGCTAGGGTAGCCAACTCTATGTTGGTGTGGATAGAAGAGGGAGGAAGACATTTGGTTGGTTAATTCTTTATTCTGTGGCCTCCTCTCTTGAGGCTACTAAGTCCACACCCCCAGAGGTCTCCTTCCCCTCCATCAGTAGTGACAAACTGTATCTACATTCTTTTATTTTAGATCCTTCTTAAGGTACCGAGCCCATAGTTCTGTCTGCTCTAATCTTTTTGAGAATAAAAAATTATACCCCTCATTTTTTCCCTGAGGGGAGAGGGGTATAATTTGTGACTAAAACCAGGGTGCTCAGGCTGTGAAAATATCTACTGCTTTGTTGTTGCCATGTGGATTAGAGATGGCATTTATAGCTCAGACCCAGAGGACAAGCCTTGTCTTTGTCACTGAATAGCCACTCCTGGAGTTTCCCCATGAAAAGTATAGCTTGCAGAGCCCAGGATGAGAGGCAACCAGGCTTCATTAATCTGTTCATTCATCCCCACATTCCCACATTCTCTCTTGCTCCCTCTGTCTCCTTCCCTCTCTGCCTCCCTTCTCCCCATTCTACCCTCAAAGAATAACACAATTTTTTGTTAAACTCAACCTCAAGGTAAAAATCCTACAGAATATCTCATTAATTAGATACTTAGTTTCCAAAGACAGACCCCCATGCAAACACCCAGTGGTTAACTTTGGTGATAAAAGAAGCAGAGGGTGAAGCCCATAGCACCTTTATCATTCACAAGGTGTCTGGAAGAGGTAAAGGCACTAGTGTGCATTGCAGCTTCAAAGGGGAGTTCTGTTGCCTAGGGTTACTGCAGTGAAATGCCACAGAGTTGACTCAAACCACTGAACCGTATTACCTTCCAGTGCTAGAAACCAGAACTTTGTAAACAAGGTGTGGATGAGCCACTGCCTCTGGGACATCTGTAGAAATACTTCTTTCTCTCTTTTCAGTGTTTGCTCCTTGCAATACCTTGGGCAATCCTAAGTGTTCTTTGGCTTGAAGCTATATAACTCCCACCTCTGTCCTTGTTACCATGTAGGCTATCTGGGTCTATGCATTCACATTTTGTTATTTCTGTGTGTGCCTGTGTGTGTGTGTGTGTGTGTGTGTGTCTTTCCCCTAGTAGGCTTGTATCTGAACTTGTTTACATCTGTCCACAAAAGATCCTGTTTCTGAATGAGGCCACCTTTGTAGGTTTTGTGGGTTAAAAATGAAGCAGATCTTTTGAGGGGATACATTGCAAATCATTATAGATCACATGTTAGAGGGGTGGTCATCTGGGAAGAGGAAACTTCAATTGAGAAACTACCTTCATGAAGGTGGCTGGCAGGGAAATCTATAGGGCATTTTTTTTTCCTTAAAAAATGTTATTTATCTAATGTATATAAGTACACTGTAGCTGTGTTCAGACACACCAGAAGAGGGCATCCGATCCCATTACAGATGGTTGTGAGCCACCATGTGATTACTGGGAATTGAACTCAGGACCTTTGGAAGAGCAGTCAGTGCTCTCAATCACCGAACCATCTCTCCAGCTTGGGACATTTTCTTGATCAGTGACCTGTGTGAAAGGGGCCAGACCACTGTGGGCAGATGGCTCTGGGATGTGTATGAAAACAAGCTGAGTAAGCTATGAGGCACAAACAGTAATCAGTGTTTCTCCTTGGTGTCTGCTTCAGTTCCTCCACACAATCATATTCATTGGCTTGTGTATCATCGTTGGTTATTTTTACCGCACAGTAGCAGAATTAAATCACTATAGTAGTGACTCTGTGGTTCTCAGTAGCAAATCTACTCTATGACCCACTGCAGGAGCCATCACAGTGTGCTGGCCACTGTCTAAGGAGGCATAGAGGTACTGGTATAGTTTGGATCTGAAATGTCTCTGGCGTTGCAAGTTTGGCCCCCAGTCGATGATGCAATTGAAACATGAGGGACCTGTAGGGGTGAAGTCTAGCAGAAAGAAGTTGGGATACTGGAGAGTTCTCCTAAATGGACTTTAGTACCTACTGTTCTTTCTTTCTTTTTTTTTCTTGCTGACTGCTATGATGTAAGCCTCCTCTGCCACACGCTCTCACAATGGCATATTGTGCTAGCACAGGCCTAAAGCAACTGTCCAAATGACCACAGACTAAAACCTTGAGACTCTTGGTCTTAAATAACCTCTATTCCCCTTTGAGCTGATTATCCCAGGTGTTTTATAATAGTAAAAGAAGCTGCTTAACACAAACATTAACCTTGTGTTTGCAAATGCTTTGAGGAAATGGGAGGAAAAGTTGGGAACCATACAGTTGGGAGGCTTCATCAACTCCTGGTGGAGAAGTTAAGATAGACCTTCTAGATAAAGATTGTAAAGACTAGGAGAAAGTCGTTAACTGGGTTGGGTGGAGAAGGGGAATAATGCATAAGTATCTGAGTCAGAAGCAAGGTATGGGAGAAAGTTCAAATGTAGCTGACACTTAAAGAAAGAGAGACCGGAAGTGGTCTTTTTATGACATGGTCAGATGTCTAGTGAATGTCAGTTACTCCAGAGCATGTCTGAGAGCTATTTTGAGTGTGATGGCCAATCTTCATTGTCAATTTGATACACCTAGGGAGAAGGAGTCTCAACTGAAGAATTACCTCCATCAGGTTAACCAGTGGGCAATTCTGTGGGTCATTTTCTTGATTGGTCGTAGGTGTAGGGGGGTTCAGCCCATTGAGGGTGGTACCATTCCTAGGCTGGTAAGCCAGGGCTGTATAAGAAAGGCAACTGAGCATCAGTATAGGAGAGCATCAGTGCAGCATCAAATGATAAGGAGAGTTCTTGCATGGCCTTTGTTTCCATTCCTGCCTTTAGACTACTGCCTTGACTTCCCTTCATAATAGACTTTGACCTGTAAAAGGGCCTAAACCTTTTCTTCCATGTGTAGTTTTTGATCATGGTATTTCTCACAGGAACAGAAACTAAGCTAGAACCCTAAGGATCCTGAAGTTCGCCCATGGATTTATGGATGTCACAAATTGTGTGGCACAGGAGGTGATGGATCCAATGCTGTGATGTCTCTTTGGTGCCACCACAAAGACTGAGTGCAGGCCTGGAGCAAGTACAGGCTGAGGAGTCACCCAGGGAGGGAGGCAGAATGGACTGCCTATGTGCAGGCTCCTGATGCTTCTGTCTCTTGTCTCTTGGTCCACACACCCCTGAGAACCTGAGGTCCTTGTTTCCTGGTCTCAGGCTCTATATTCTTGGACTCCAACTTAATGATAGACAGTAACTGCTTGTTGCACACCTACTATGAAGCTATAGTTCCTGTGTCTTGACACTCTCCAGGGCATCCTCACGAAAGTCTTACCTTGTGATTGATGGATTCAGCCATAGGACTCTAATATAATGAGTTGATGACAGGGGACCAGGTTGAAAATTGGGACAGGGTGGGGACTTGGGGGGGGGGCTGTTGAACAAACACTACTGGGAGACATTGACTATGATCCAGGCATCTTGAAAGGCCTTTTGGTAGAGTCATCCTTTAAACTATTCCTTGAAGAATGTGTAAAACTTGGCAAGGGGAGGAGGATAATTAATTCAACATGTGAATAATGACAGAGACTAGCAACAGTGCCCAGTGGGTGTAGGGTTGAACTGGGGAAGCCATGAACCTGGTCAGGAAGCAGTGGTTCTGGGGCTCTCTACCTGGTTTGGAAATGTGACTGAGATACTTGAGTGCTTCATGTTCATGACTTTTTGTATTTACCTTCGACCTCTCAGTTTCTCCTTCTGGCTGGTGTCCTGGTCCCTGACTGTGTTCTAGGATCAGTGACTGTCACCGAGGTTTTCTCATTCCTACCCTTGCTGTCAGGGTCAGCACACAGGATTATCTGTCGTCTGAGCCTTCCATCCTATGCCCGGAGAAACTTTCAAAAATCCTGGCAGTGGAAATATGTTCCTTAAGAGCAGTTTGCTCTGTTAATTTAATAAAACCTTATGAAAATAGTGAAGTGAAACTGACTCACAGAAAGGAATGTTCTGAAAGTACAAAATAGTTAATAATTATGAGACAATCTAAGTCATTATCAGCTGGGTCAAAAAATACAGTCCAGTTGGCATTTTGTATCCATGGGTTCAACCAACAACAGACTAAAAATATTTGAAAGAAAATGGTTGTGTATTATAGATTTTTTTCTTGTAGTTTTCTATTGCTGCAGCATTTTCATTGTACTAGATATGGTAAACAGCCAAGAGAAGAATCAAAGTGTTCAGGAAGATTGTGTGGGTTACATGCAAGTATTATGCACTCTATGAAAGGATTCATTCATTTTCTGTTCCAGACCTAGGAGCTTTATAGAGATGGTATCTTAGCGTTTCTATTGCGGTGAATAGACACCATGACCATGACAACTCTTATAAAGGGAAACATTTAAATGGGGCTGGCTTGTAGTTTCTGAGGTTTAGTACATTCTTATCATGGCAAGAACATTGAAGTGTGCAAGCAGACATGGTACTGGAAGAAGATCTGAGGGTTCTATATCTTGATCCACAGGTAGCAGAAGTAGATTGTAATCCACACTGAGCATAGCTTGAGCACATGAGAGTTCAAAGCCTGCCCCAACAATGATGAACTTCTTTCAACAAGGTCACACTTCCTAATAGTGCCACTCTCTATGGGCCAAGCATTCTCTGTGGGGGGGGGGGGGGTGGTTCAATTTATACTACCACAGATGGCTCATAGAGATTCAAAAATGTCTGCTTGGGTCCTTTGGCATGATTCTGGTGGACCCACAACATGGAGGAAGGTATTATGAAGGCCACACATGGAAGAGCCAGAGATTACATGGTGAGACAAAAAGGTTGAGGGGTTCGAGAGCCTGGTTTACTCTTCTGTTTCATGTCACTCTTAAGGGAACTAGCCTTATCTCCTTGAGACCAAGAGTAATCTAACGACTTCTTCCCTTTTTCCTCTTGTAAATGCTATCACATTGGGAACCAGGTTTCCAATAGACGAACCTTGAGGAGACAAACTATACAGAGCATGAGCATTTGAGGATTTACGTATCCTGAAGGTGCAGGGTCCAAGAACCAATCCCAGATAATGGCCAAAGGAGACACATATTAAAGGTATTCTCAGAAGCTTTCATACAGACCCCTTCTTCTTGGCTGATTCCTCATGTCTGATGTTATCAGACTAAGAAATACTAGCTGCCACAATCTCTGCCTAGACGGACAGAGCCAGCTGCTCAGAGAGGAAAACAGATTTAGAAGTAAAGCAGTGATCGGACTTCAGGCATTGCTCACACAAAGACATCTTCCTATCTCTCAGTCTTAGGGATAGGACTAGCAGTTGCTATAGAAACAGGAGGCTGGCAGGATGCCTGCCCAGGTGATACCCAGAAGCATTTAGATAGCAGCCTCTGTCCTGTTGGACTTGTCTCTTTGCAGTTGTTAGATGGTTGCAAGAGACTTCTGAGATTTGGAACTTTCCTCACCCTGCCCTCTTCATCCAAACACAACTACTCCATGTCACCATCAACCATGTACCTTTTCTTGTTGTCTAGGGAGTTTGTGGATTCTCGGGTGGAAATCTGAAAGAGCAAACAACAGTTTAGAAATAACTCACAATTAACTAGACAAGTTACAGATGGTTTGGAGACTATATTTCTAACAGGTATGTAGGGAGTTCTTCTGGGTTCTCCTGTGTTTGTAGAAGGCACTGTACCTGAGCAGGAAGACAGCTTTCACAGGGACAGAAATTGAAAGGGCTCTTCACTGTCTTCTAGGAAAGATGCATGTGTTTCATTTTAGGACTCAGGTACAAAATTGCTTTCAACAGTAGCTCTCTGGCTATTTAGAATGGATGCACTACAATGAGATCCACAGGTATTGAAGAAAAGCAGGAAGGTTGGCAGGAGAAGGTCAGGTATGCTAGTGATTGGGATGAGACCTTCCGGCTTCCTGTTAACCTATTTCATCTAACTTCATCCAAGGGTTGCACCGGCTACTTGGCAAGCCTGTCTTCCTGACCAAAGTCTGGAGACAAAGAAAGGGTTTAAGTGCCCCCAGTGTTGCAAACTGATGACTCCAGACTCTCAGAGAGTTTTGTCTGGGTGGAAAACTTCATCCAAAGCCAGACTGAATCACACCAGTTTCTAAGACATTCTTCAACCATGTTAGGCAAGCTGGGTTAGAAGGAAACCTGATATAATTTTGGAAAAGCCTTCCTAGAGAAAGGACAAGCTCACAGCTGCCTCGTTTCTTTCAGTGTACAGGGTTGGAGGGATCTCAGGTTCACAGAGGAGTTCACTGGGCCTGGGACTGCCAGGGAGACAGCTTAAGTTTTGTAGGCTGTTTTCTTTCTAAAAAATATTTAATTATTTTATGTATGTGAGTATACCGTAGCTCTCTTCAGACACACCAGAAGAGGATATGGGATCCCAGTACAGATAGTTGTAAGCCACCATGTAGTTGCTGGGAATTGAACTCAGGACCTCTGGAAGATCAGTCAGTTCTCTTAACCTCTGAGCCATCTCTCCAGTCCTGTAGGCTGTTCTTTGTCTCATTGCAGGTCATCTAGAAGGAACGAAAGTTTTCTGGTCCCCATAGACATAAAAGTCAAGTTGTCTCTCCACTAACTGTTCAGTAATTGTTAAATTTCATAATAACACCAGAATCTCCTATTTGGCTGTGAGCTCTGAACCTAGATTCAGTTAGAGTGAGGACCTAGGGTCTTAGGTAGCTCAACTTTCTGACCCCACTTGGGGCCTGGCCTAGCTGAAGTTTGGTTGGCTTAGATCAGTGGCTGTCTGCCTTCCATATTATGCCTGATCACTCGCTGATCATCTTTCTGTCTCATCATACCCCTTTGTCCTGCTAGGCTTTAGCTTCCCAAATGGAAATGAAAGGATGTCTGATGGATAAACTGTAACAGCTTTCTGACCTCTGTCCAGACCCCATCCAATTTCAGCAAATGAAAAAGGCAGACAAATGCTCAGTTGGTGAGTTCTGTAGGCACATTTTTGACTAGGTCCTAAATCACAGTGGGAATTTTCCTGAGACAGGATGACTCCTTTTGTAAACAAGGGCATTCATCTTGTTGTGATGGACATGCCTGGGGGAGCATGTGCCTCTCAGAGGCCCTATATTGTCTGATTGTGCCTGGAGTGGGGTTTGTGTTGAACAATACAGTTCTAAAGGAGTGACAGTTAAGAAAACAGCCATAGGTTATGCTAGGAGTCCTAGAGGCTGGCTTGAATTAGCTAGGTGTTCACTGCTGGGGGTTGGGCTTGCCTCTCCAGGGTCTACTGAGTGGGTGTTCTAAATTCATCAGTGTGTGGCTCTTCACCATTTTGATATATACCATATATTTTGGGCACATAAACATGTTTCACCCCTAACTGTTAAGTAATTGTCAAATTTCATAATAATACCAGAATCTCCTATTTGGCTGCTGTGCTAGAAATCTAGATTCAGTTAGAGTGAGATTCATATATATATGTTAGGGAGTTAGGGAGATAGCTCTTTGGGTAAGAATAATCGCTGCAAAAACATGAAGCCTTGCATTTGAATCTTTAGCATGTATGTCAAAAACATGGCCTGGGTGTGCGTGTATGCTTGTAAGTGATAGCAGGTAGAGACAGGTATATTCAGGGAGCTTTCTTGGCCAGCCAGTCTCAATAGAAAATGTGATGTTCACTTCAGTGTGAGGCTCTGCCTTAAAAATATATGGTAGAAAGTGATTAGAGAAAGACACTGTGTCTCTCTTCATGTTGGGGAATCCTCACAGCCACATGCATGTGCTACAAGCATACATGTGTGCATATGCACATGTGTGTGCACACATCTATGCATAGACCCTCTCTCTCTCAAAGAGCTTCCAGAGTTGAAACATTACAACATGAGACATAACAAGAAAACAAGATCTCCTAGCCCTGTTCAGTGTTGAGATAACAGAGAAGGTTGGGGCACTGGGGGAAAGACGGGGGAAGAGAGAGGGGGCTGTAGAGAGATGAATCTGGGTGGAGAACTTCATTGGGTCCCCAAGATTTGATCAGGGAGGAAAAAGTGGGGGGAATGGAGAGAGGTTATTTCAGTAGGGGAATGGCATACACAACGGTGTGGAAGTCAGCTGGACCAGGTCCAGTCACGTCATTTGAGACAGAGCAGTTCAACATGTAGTTTGGGAGGACACAGTCAGGCTGGGGCTAGAGGACAGCAGACTGGGCCTCAAGTACTTCTGGTTCTGAGCTTTGGACAAGGCATACTTGGCAAGATTTTGAGATTCCAAACATTAGGAGTAAAGAGTGAAGGGGAGAACAAAGGAAGGTCTACTTAGTTGTTCTCTCAGCACACTGCAAGGAGCCTGCTGTGCTCCAGGGACCCTAAGGATGTGGCTTGAATAGATTAGGGAAAGACCCTAGCTAATCCTCATGTAGCTTTTGCATCATGGTGAGTGCTAGAGAACAAACAGTATGGATAAGGTATTACTGGGAACTGCAAGGGTAAGAACAAGTGGCAAAGAGGTGGAAGGCTCTGTGTCGCTTTGGACACTGGGCATTGGCTTCGATAGTTTATGGGTTATTCTTGTTCTTCTCTGTATTCTTCCTCTATGTGAAGGAGTCCCTCCTTGTCACTCACCATACTTGCTGTGAGCTGATGAACACTTTACTACTGGTGCCTCTCAAGTGATGGCATGGGACCACAGGGACAACTGCAGCCTTTACAGAGAGGCAGTCTTTGCTCTGCATATTTTCTGTAGTAGTTACATTAAGGGGACTTGATGCTGAAAACTGAGGACCTTGTAGAGTGGCACTAAGCTCTGGGGACCATGTGAACTCTTCCCTCTACTCCGTGGGCAAGAATCACTAAAAGTTTACTCTCTGAGGCCCAAGAATGTGTTCATGAGATTTGGAATTTTCTGGTCAAGACAGGTTACAGATACAGCCTGAGCTCCAGGTGTGTGTGTGTGTGTGTGTGTGTGAGAGAGAGAGAGAGAGAGAGAGAGAGAGAGAGAGAGAGAGAGAGAGAGAGAGAGAGAGAGAGAGAGAGAGAGAGAGAGAGAGATCTGGGTGCCTTCATTTCTTTATCTGTAGAATGAGGGTCTGGACCATGTAAGCAATGTCTAGACTTCCTGGGAGAGTCAATTAAACTTTAAAACAGAATTTCACAAGGCTGCCAGCTTCTTATTTTGACAAGCAAAGGTCCAACAAAGAAACTGTCAAATGCCAAATCCACCATCATTGTCATTTCCTTCAAAGGGCAAGTTAATACCCAAACCAAGAAGTGATGGCACAGTGTGAGAGAAAAGGACAGCTCTTCCCCGCAGAGCACGTCAGCTGTCTTTCACTGGCCCTCAACATTTAGTTATGTTGGCCTCTCCATTCCAGATAGCATCCTGGACACTGTTTCTGTGTTTCGTGCTGCTCCCATAGAACCCAAGAACCAACCTACAAACCCTTTTGTTGTGCAGTGTGAGGTTCCTTGAGAACCCAGTGACCCTTCATCCCAGTGGTGCCCCTGGGGTCCCTTCCTTCTCTCCTTTACTCACTCTTGACCCTCTCCCTGGCTCTCTGTGACTGCTCTCTGTTGGAGGCTGGGTGACCAGTTATATACGAGCTAAGAGAACATTGGATGTGAGGAGGTTGTGACCTCTCTGACCCACTGAACAGACCCATTTAATCTTTGTAAGACCCCCTTTTCCTCCTCAGGGCCTTCAGCTATCCCCTCCTTTATTAAGTTTCTTGTCCTTGTGACAGAATACCTGTCAAAATCAGCTTAAGGAGAGGTTTGTTCTGGCTTACAGTTTTAAGGCACAACCTATCAGACAGGTCCGGTTCAGTAGCAGGTATATGCAACAGGAGTCACATTACATACACAGGGAGGAAGCTGAAAGATACCTAGATTCTGATGCTCCGCCCACTGTCTTCTGTTTGCATCATGGCGGGCTCCAGCTCATGGAATGTCGTTGCTCACCCTGGGGTGGGACCTCCCACCTCAGTTAGTTTAATCTATATAATCCCTCAAACATGCATGCAGAGGTTTCCCCTCTAGAGTTTCTAGATTCTATCAAGTTGATAAGGACCAAATCCCACCCACATGCACACTCATGTTTTCACAGTTGTCTTTTCTCCCCTCATACTTGAATAAAACAAGAAGATTGAATTTGACATAGGCATGAAGATCCCCGATTTCTTTCTTAAGCACATGGCATTGAGATTTATACTTTTGTTCATCTCAAGGAGAACTTGCTTCTGCTTTGGAGAATTGAACAGAGATCTGATTTGATACTTGGAATGTAGTGGATTCTAACCTCTTGGTGGGCAGAGCATGGCCAGGCTCATACAAGTGCATTGCCTGGCACCGAGAAAGTGCCAGGCGCTATCCACAGACTTCTCATCTTCTTACTGTTATAGTCATTATGGTGACCCTCACAGGGACCTCCTGAGGAAATATTGGGCCTGGTTTGCCATTGAGGAAACCAAGACTAGGATAATTGGAGATGCTTGATTAAGGTTGCATAGTTCAGTAAAGTGGAGCCAGGGATTTTGTGATTCTGACATGGCCTGGCTGTCTTACATCTCTTTCAGCCATTTTTTTTTTTTTTTTTTTTTAACCATGGGGACCCTGTATCAGTTTCTTATGAGTAACTTATTTTTTTTCAAGTCTGCATGTTCTATGGTGTTTGGCTCCTTCTTTCTAAAGGATATGAATGTCCCAAGGTCCCCGGTAGCACTCTCTGTACAGTACTGTGACTCGGAGAGTCATTTTAATCTTTTTTAGGAAAGAAAACAAGTTTTGTAGGGTTACACGGTATCCTTGAGACAAGGAAAGTGCCCCATAAAATGAAAATTATAAGGAAAAGGGATTTGTGGGGAATTAGCTTCTGGTAGTTTTGTGAGGCCACTGGGCTACAGAGGGACTGCTTAGCACCTCAACTACTCATCTTTAATATGGGGAGAGTAGTGTTTCACTGTGGTGTTGGCAATTGGTATCACAGAGATAACACAAAGCATTTGGACAATTGTCTCCATTACTAATCCAACTGAACCTCTCTGGCCTTGCCTCAGACCTGCCTGCTGTAATTAGACACTCGAGCTGGTCTTCCAACTGGGGCTCTCAGATAGTTCTTATTCTAGCCAATTTAGAGCCATTCTATCTGGGTGGTGCCCCTGGGGTTGCCCTACGGATCAACAGTTCTGTGCCTGCCTCCTTGCAGGTCAGATAATTGCCTTAGACTTGCCCAAGGACACCTGACACAGGAGTGTCATAGAAGAAATATCTGTTAATCCATTCCAAATTTCCAAGGTTCTAACAGTGAGCTCTAGGCTTCCAGTAGTATTATTAAAGGAGTCAGTCATAATAATTCTGCAAAGATACATGTATTTACTTGAGGAATGACTTATTAATTGGAAGTAGCAAAGGATGGTATTTGAGAACATGTCTAATGCTTTGTGGTTCAACTTAGCAGTCCCTTTCATAGGACATTTCTCCAAATCCCCTTTCATACATGTCTGACTACAATCTAATTTAGGTTTCATAGTATCTTGATTTTTAGAAGCTGTCAAGTGAAAGACAACCAGTGGTATTAACAACCATCCTCTTGGAGAGAACACCTATCTGATTCTTGGTACATTGTGTCTTTATGGGCATCATGGAATACAAAGAAAAACCTGGCCTCTATACTTAGGCCAATCAGATTTAAAGATCAGTTTGGCTACTCATGACAACAGTGTCTCACACTTATCTAAAACAACCAAGAAGAGAATTTGGCCTGTTATTGAGGATAGAGGGGACCAAGAACTTTCTGAGGGCCAACTGTCCCTTTGCTCTTTTGTACTAGGAGTGGCTTATTGAGCACTCTGAGAAAAACTGGATGGATACTCCTCCCTTCATGACCCCAGTGAGGGAAATGACATGCAGTGGCAGAGCTGAGCCAGGAACAAGCACAGTGAGGGACCCATAATCTAAACTACAAGGTCAAGGTAGTTCAGAGCTGGACAAGACCCTTGGGGAGAGTTTACACAGCTTCTTCAATTCTGAGACATGAGAATGTGAGGCCCAGAGCTTTTGTTAAAGGTCACTTGGCCTTTCTCTACCTTTTTTTTCTCTACCACAAAGATTTCTGAAGTACAATTGTTCAAACAGGTGCTTTGGAGAAAGAATGTCTGATACATCTGGATAGCAATGGCCCAAAAAATTGCCTGAAGCATGTGAGCTGTGGTAGGGATAACTGGTATACCCTGGTGTCATTCTAACTCCAAAACAGTAGGCTTTGTCTGAGCTTATTTTTAAGCTTCTGCATTACAAATCTGCAGACAAGGTGCCCATCCCTGGGATCTGTAGTCCAATAGTTTGCAAGAACACCAGCTGGTCAATTTCGGATGGCCTCATACAGTATCCCAAGGATCAATGGGGATAGATTTCTCTTCAGCCGTTCTGAGGAATGTTTTGAGCAGTCAGGGATAGGATGCACAGCTGGGCTTCCCCAGGGCAGAAATGAATTTTGCTGCCCTCCCTCCCTAGCTCTGGCTGAGACCCGAGGGCTCCTCTGCCCTAGTTCTCTCCTGGAGTCTCCAGTGGCTGCCTCCTCTCAGTCATCCATTCATAGAACTCTGGTCATGAACACCCCAGCTGGCGGTACCCACATTATGCTTTACTTGCTTGAGCTGCTTTTGGTAATCTGCCTAATGCCCTAATATGAAGGATTACTGGTACCTGGGGAAATGCCCACGGTCTGCTGTCCTCCTGCCCAGGATGTGTGAGAGGCTGTGGTGGGCTTTCCTCCTCTCTCTCTGGCAGTA
This sequence comes from Micromys minutus, assembly GCF_963924665.1. Lineage (NCBI taxonomy): Eukaryota > Metazoa > Chordata > Mammalia > Rodentia > Muridae > Micromys > Micromys minutus. Next base: position 34,513,474 of record NC_137981.1, read on the forward strand.
GGGTGGGCAGAAAAGAGGACAGTTCTTCCACCTGTAGGTGTGGGGTCCCTAGGGGAACAGGACCAGAATGATGGTTTGTATGGAGACATGGAAGCATCTCTCCCCTTGGGGTGTATTTTGAGTCATGATATTTCAGGGTTTTCAGCCAAAATAGGCTGTCTGCAGAATGTCATGGTCGTTCTTGTGAAATAAAGCTGCAATGGGTATATAGAAATGACAGACCCCTCCCTTCCCCTAAAGTCATATCTACTTATGTATAGATAGCACAGTGCTTTAATGGGGGGGGGGGCAAGTGCTCAAAGATGCTGTGATTGCATTGCCACAGGGTTTGGGTCTCCCCACCCCCCTTGTCATCCCGGCATTGTCCTCTGTGGTCCCCTGTAAGACTGGGCCTCCTAGGACAGAACTGGGATATGGATGTCCCAAGGACAGGTCCAGTTTCACCACCTGTCACCATCTGTCTGGCAGAACAGAAGCTCCTGTGCTGTGTGTCCAGCTGAGGGCATCTGTGTGCAGGTACCTGCCTCAGCTTGACAGATGAGGAGGGGGCCATAGGAAGCCATGGGGTATGGCTGTGAAGGAGTTTAAGCAGATGGAACAATACAACTCAGAGGGGAGCCTGTCTGTGCAGGCTCGGGGGGGGGGGGGGGACAGCTTATTATGTAAACCTGGAAAATGCGAAAACACAGTGGGGCCATGAGGCCCAGGAGATGAAAGTTTCATGGTACTGCCTTCTACAGAGGCTCTGTGGAGTTGATCATCTGCTCTATTCCTTGGGCCTAAGGCTCTAGAGGCTACAGCATAGGTTTCCCAGGGTAGGGGATGCACCTAGCCCCTTGGATGGTCCAGAGGGAGAAGGAAAAGTGATTTTCTTTCAGATCAAGATCTTAGGGTATACAGGATCCAGCCAGGGAAAGAAAGGTCTAGCACACCGAAGCCCTGGTAAGAGAGTAGCTGAGTCTCTGAGGATGTAAAGGACACGGGGGATAGAGTCAGATCTTCCCCACACATGGTGAATCTCAGCTCTCAGCAGGAGGGCTGCCCAGCCTGTGCGCCACCCATGTTCATTTCCAGCTTGACATTCAACTCCTTGAAGCAGGATTCATGGTTCTGGAATGGTTCTTAGAGGACAAAGGACAGTGTTCCTCTGACCTTGACTTAGCCAACTTCCCAGGGTATAAAGACCTCAAGGAAGGTCCCCTGAAGCGGCTGCAGTGCACACTTGGAATGATGGCAGACCGTTCCCAGACACTAGCTCTGCCAGTCACCCCCATATTCATTCCTCCCTACCCCACCCCCATCCCTGAGATGACAGGACAAATTTGCGTGCCCTCCCTTCTGCTGTCAGACAGTGAGGTTTAAAATCTGACAGTGCCTTCTTGGGCCAGCTGCTTAGACCTGTACTTGGTAAATGAGGATGTTAACACCTACCTCATAGGACTGCTGTGATCATGCTCATAATGGCACAGTGTCATTATCATTACTGTGCTTTTTACTAATATTAGCCAGAACCTAAGCCTGCCAAGAACTGGCTTTCATTCTGCAGCTCTCTTCCCTGTCCCTCCTCCTTTCCTCTTCTTCTTAGGTTCCTTCCTTCCCCCTTTTTGCTCCTCCCCATAGCCCTCCCTCTATCCTCCTTGCCCTCTCCACCCTCCTTCCCAGCCCTCCTCTTTCTTCCCCCACTCCATTAAAATGAACTTGTACTTACTGGAGCCCCAAGTGTTTAACTTGTAAAGCTGACAATGGTCTCCCCCGTGGAGCTTCACCACAGTGATGAAAGTCGATAGGTTTCCAGGTGGACATGAAAATCTTACCTAGACGGGGATGGTATGTCCAATAGGGTGGTTAGGAAAGGGTCAGGGGTCAGATGAGCATCTCAGCCAACACCCGGGAGACCAGTGGGTGGACACTGGAGCTGAGGGAGCTACCAATGCTAACAGCCTCTATATAGGAGTAGCCCTGGGCAGCGCTGGCAGCACAGGGACTCCAATGCAGCTGCAGTGAGAGGAGCAGCTTTCAGGTGACAGGAGTGGGTGGGACAGTGTGAGGACTGTCTTCAAAGAAGAAAGGAGAACTTTCAGAAGGGTGTTGGGCACAGTGACAAAGTGATCTGATTCGCTTAAAAAAAAAAAAAAAACAACTATTCTCCTTTCCAGATAGCCATTGCTCAAACTACTCTTGGGGCTGTAGCTGGTCTTTGGTCTTTGTGGGTTTTTCCCCACCCTTCATACTCCCTCTCCAATTTCACACCCAACACTAGATAGGAGATAAATAAATGTGAGGGAGAGAGAGAGAGAGAGAGAGAGAGAGAGAGAGAGAGAGAGAGAGAGAGAGAGAGAGAGAGAGAGAGAGATGTCTTTTCTTCTTTGACTATGACTGCTAACAAACCACATTCAAGTTCCTTAAACAAACAACAACCACACCCACCCTGCCTCTCAGGGACCCTGGCATTTATTATGCACTCTCTGAAAAGTTCCCAGAATTCCAAAAGTCACACAATCACAGAAATTATCTGCAATGGACAAAACCACACTTCTGATAGAGCACAAGGCAAATCATAGTCAGCTGCTACAGACAGAAACAACCTAACATCCCACACCTGGGGTTAGAACAAAAGCACATTCTTTTATTATTTCTGTGATTTTTTTTTTAAAGAAACCAGAATTGCGGTCCAATCAGGCCATTGGCCACAGGTGACATTAAAGTCGTGGGACCATCTGTGTCTGTGTGCTGGTGGGAAGTCGTTGTGTGAGCAATTCTAAAAAGAATGGGGAGAAGGTAGCAAAGGCCATTGCCCAATAGGGTGTGTGCCAGAGAGGACTGAGACCATTCTGCTCCCCAGTGTCCCTCAGATTGCCATGCCCATGCCTGGCTTAGAGACTTTCTCTAACCTCAGGCTGCAGCACCAAGGCTAGATGAAAGGACTGCACACAGCTGTGCCTGGCCAAGACGAGTGGGTGGGAAGGGTAAGGGATAGGACTCAGGGGCCTCTGAAGAAAAGCTGAGTGGCTCTTTATTGGGACTCCTCCCAAGGTGGCTACAGTGCCTGGGGATGGGGGAGCAGTAGCACAGGCTCAGTACTCAGGGTGGCTGCTTTGCGAGCCCTACTGCCTCACTCCCACGTGTTCCTTTGCCTCTTCTGCATGTTTCCGTCTCCTCCCCTAAGCATCTTTCCATCTGTTTCCATGTCTGGTGGTCGTTCCTCCTGAGGCCTGGGCAGTGTGGTCCCAAGTCTGTAGCATGTATCTCCCTCCCTTGGTAAGGGAGGGACTCAGACAGTGGTATCCTGGCTGACAAGGCCACCCTCTCTTGGTAGAGGTGGAGTCCTTTTCAGGGAAGTGGGGAGAGTTTGGGGGAGCAGAATGAGTGCTTTGCCATTCAGGACAAAGCGTGTCTCCCTTCGGAGGCAGTCTGCTATGGAAGATAAGAGGAGGACCAAAGTCCCAGGACCCAGAAACTGCCTCATTGTGACCTTGTCTCTCCTTGGAAGGCAGAGGTTAGTCCCATGGAGCTGAGGGCCAGGATGCATCTAAGTCAGCACTTGGTTTAGCCTGTCTAGTGTGGGAATTCCTCCTTAGCCATACTGGGTAGGGTCCCACAGTCTTGTATCCTGCAGAAGTTTTCTGTTCTGTTGTCACTTTGTGGAGGCTCACTCTAGACCAGTGGCCTTTCTAGTACCCCGATGGTTCTGGGAAGCTGTGACAGTTGGGGTTTCACGGAACACTGGTGGGACTACTGTGCCCTTCATACCTTCCCAGAGCCAGGTGCTTCTCCCCACTCTGTACAGAGGAGGCAGATGCTCGGAGTTAATGTGGCTGAAGGGGGTAGAGTGTCCCCAAGTCCTCCTGAGCTCTCTGCATAATCTGAGCCCTCAGGCTCTCTGCTGTCTCAAGTGACACCTGCTGTCAGTTACTGACCCTGTAAGATGGCCTATGAAATACCATGTATCTGCTAGATTTCTGTAGTGTTTAAGAAAGATGAGCGTGCAGAAAAATTTTACACCCTAATTGTTGAAATACTGTTCCAATTTCATAAATGGGGACCGTCACTGCTCTAAGAAACTATCGACCCTAATACCTCTCATCTCCTGCATGTCTCCAGCCGGGCCACTCAGCCCTCCGGGTCCCACCCCCTCTGCTCTGGTATGTGGAATTATGTGGAGTTATACCATTAGTAGAGAGTTGTTGGACTTCTGTCTTCTAAGCACAGACTCCCAGGCTAACCTGGCAGGCTGGCACGGGTCTTGCAGTAGCTCCCTGCTTCGTGGCCCCTCCCCCAGTCCTGCCTCCCACTCGTGGTAATTAAGCTCACAACATCTAGTGTAAGCAAATAGCAACTCGGGCATTATCTCCTGTTAGTTTGTGTTTTTCCTTGCCTATCATAAAGCAATTAAAATAATGAATGCCTTGTAAAAACAATAGGTAAAGAGGGTTGGCGAAATAGCATGCTATGCTTTGTATACCTCTTGGCTGTGAATTATAGATGCATTAAAACCATGGTGGCTGCAGGGGACTCCCTGCCTCTGGGCCTTTTCCATGCTGAAAAGTGTCTGTCCTTTGAGAGACCAGGCTCAAGCAGCAGGAAATTGGCCCTCCAGGTGGCAGCCGGAAACCAGTTGGCTGGTGTTATGTGGCTCTCTGTTGGTAGCGCCTGGTTTCTAGTATGGCATAAGGTGGAAGTGGTGGTGTGTGCCTATAAGCAGGTAGAGGCAGGAGAGTTCAGAAGTTCAAGGTCATCTTTGTCTACATAGCTAGTTTGAGGCACTTGAAGCTACCTGAGACCCTGTCTCAAAAACAATCAAGCAGAAACAAAGGTTAAGACCTTTTGGGTTGAAAGCACATCTTCCCCTTAGCCCTCACCATTCAATGGCCTGTTTTGAAAGTAGCAGCCCATTCTGGCTGAAGAGGATTCTAGGAAAGCACTTGAGTTAAGGCCCATGATCTATTTTGGATGAACAAGGCCTGATGGGTCTGTAAGTTGACCTCAGGGATGAAGATCAGATAAAACTGTGGGTTCTGGAGTGGGTCTGGCACTCTGAGAAGCTGAACGCACCTTGTGCTTTTGAATTGGTACTTGCCCAAGCCTGAGAACCATTGCACTCCAGTGTCAATGTCAGATGTGAGGTGGAGGTGGAACATCCTGGGGCTTGGTAAACGAGTCCCTGTTATGTGCCATTGGGCATTGTTTAGTTCTGGGCAACTGGTAATATCCCTTCTACCCCTCCTGATCCCAGTCTCAGGGCAGTCCCTGAATTGGTTAGAGGGCTAGATTTGTTTTGATTATGTACCTTGTTTACCATGGCTGCCAAAGATCACATCCTCCCCTGTTTCCCTGGAGAACCACCTCTTGAGTCTCAGCACCAGGACAAGAATTAGCAGACCACTGACACTAGCCTGGGAAGCTTGCACAGCAGATGTCACACAAATCAGCAGGTGGCTCAAGGCCTCATTCCCCTAGGCTCCCACTGGGGTTGTTCAGCCCCTGGAGCTTAAAAATCTGAAGAGTAAGATACTCATCCAGTCCTACATCCCCCACTTCTCAGTCCTACCCTACCACGTTAGCCAGCAGGAGTCAGGAATATCCCTAAGCCCAGCAACTCACCCCGTCATGTCATCCCTCCCCCACTTCCCTGGTCTCACTCCATACATCCTTCTCCTCACAGAAGGTTTCCACCTCTGCCTTTGGTTCCCCCTCCTCAGTCCCACTGTAGTCCAGAGCACAGTGATCCCAGGTGTTTTTCTGACTGAAAGTGAATACCAGGATTGTCAAGTGACGAGTGTAATTTACCGACATCTTTTCCCATCTGCGTCTGCATTAATAACCTCAGTGGGTGTTTGAGTATGGGTCTAGTTATATATGATTTTAGAATGATGAGTGCATGTATAACCCATGCATTTTTGGACATATTTGCAGAGATATTTGTTTATCTGAAATTTCCGTTTGACTGAGGTTCCCATCTTTTACCTTGAGTCCCCAAACCCAGGGCTCTGGTGGTGACAAAGAGCAGATACTCAGAATTCTTTGTAGCTATTCATCCAGAGTTTAGATGCCTTGGGTTTGTTGTTGTTGTTATTTTTGCTTTGTTTGTTTGGGCCCTGTGGTCCACACTGGCTTTAAACTTGTGGATGATCCTCTTGCTTCAAGCCTCCTGAGATTGCATGTGTGGGCCAGCATGCCCAATGTTCTTCGTATTTACTGTGCTAGCTATGTGCTTAAGACTGTGTTATGTGTATGACCTGAAAGCAACGTTGGGGCAGGGGATCATAAAAGAAATAAATGAGTGAATTATGGAGTATAGGGTTAGGGTTCAAGAGCTATGGAGAACAGTGACACTAAACAGTGGTGTTGGAAGAAGAGAGCTGGTGTTTTTCAGAGGGTAGCAGTTGAGAAGCTGACTGTCTGGGGATAAAACATAAGGAGACAGAGGCAGAGGCAAGCCTTGAGCAGGAAGGATACAGAAAAGGTGGGGGGAGGGTTAATAAAGGGAGCAGGGTTGGCATTTTGGGAGCAGAGTGACCTGTGCAGAGACTTTGTAGGAACTGTGACCCTTCTTAGTTGCTCTGTGACCAGAGGCAGGCGTGTTACTTTTTTTTTTTTTTAACGTGGTCAGAGAATAATGCAGTCTTCTATCTGTCATCTCAAGGGCATTCTAAGTGGACATTTACGAAAGGATTCTTTGGGCGCCATAGCATGCACTCGAAGGTCAGATGACCGTCCTGGGTGTCGGTCTTCTCTGTCCACTTTGTTGGAGACAGAAGAGACACCTCTTTTGCTGTTCTCCGTTGTGTATGCTACAAGGCTAGTTGACCTGTAAGCTTCTGGGGATCTGGAGATCCTGCTGCCTTGGCTCTCCATCTTTCTGGAGGAGTGTTGAAGTTACAGATGTACTCTTCTGTGCCCAGCTTTTCCTAGGTTTGAGAGATTTGGTCTCATGTCCTCACACATGCTTGGAAAGTGTTTTACCCATTAAACAATCTCCACGGCTTGGATTAAAATAAACTCCTTAGCGATCTCTCCTCTCCCACCTTTGTATCTTCATGTCCCATTCCCTCATCTGAGAAACCCTTTGGGTTCTGATTCTTTATGGGTGAGCATCTGATTTAAATCCAGCTGTTTGCTATGTCTCAACTCTGATTCTCTCTGTTGCCAGGAGGCCCAGAAGATAAACAATGGCTCCAGCCAGGCAGATGGTACTCTCAAGCCAGTGGACGAAAAAGAGGAGGTGGTGGCAGCCGAGGTCGGCTGGATGACATCTGTGAAGGACTGGGCAGGGGTGATGATATCTGCCCAGACACTGACGGGCAGAGTCCTGGTGAGTCCCTGGCCCCTCCTATATGAGGTGGTCTTGTATCTGCGTTGTTTTGCTTGTGAGAAGTGATAATGCTCTGAGTTTTCTCCAGGTCAAGTGGGGTGGGTGGCCAGTGCTCTGCTGAGCTCTCAGATAAGCATGATACTCCTCACACACGTCCAAGCCTGCAGTTTGGGGCTGCCTACAGAAAGCAGGCCAGCATCGCGCACTCACAACCTGCTTGCGGGTTACACTGAATTTTTGGGTCAGTAAAACAGATGTACACTTGTGGGCACAAAAACATTCATGTACACACTGAACCTGTATGATCTGTGGATAAAGGGTGGGGTATAGAAACAAACCAGAACCATGTCCAAAATTTTTCAGTCTAGGATCCAGGAGTTTATCTGTCCTTAACTATACCACCTCTGAGAGAGAGAGAGAGAGAAAGAGAGAGAGAGAGAGAGAGAGAGAGAGAGAGAGAGAGAGAGAGAGAGAGAATGATAATATTTATGTGTGCGTTTAGGCAAACACTCATACAAGTTATTGCTGTCCTCTAGTGACCTGGAAGAACTTGCTTGGGTACATTGACCTATTCTGTACTGTGTGAGCTAGCTCCTGAAGGACTCCTATGGAGACTATGGGTGGCTTCTGGTATGCATGTGTGTATGTATTGGGGGTGGGATATAGTGTATATGTGTGAAATGTGTGTGTATGAAGGTATACTGTATATTGCAGTGTGTGTGTGTGTGTGTGTATGTGTGTGTGTGTGTGAGTGTGTGTGTGGTATATTTATAGTGTGTGTGGTTGTGTGTGTGTGTTTGGTATTTGTGTGTGTGTGTGTGTGAGAGAGAGTGTTTGTGTGGTATATTTATAGTGTGTGTGTGTGAGTGTTTGTGTGGTATATTTATAGTGTGTGTGTGTGTGTGTGTTTTCTGACTCTGTCACCCAGGCTCTCAACATCCAGGTCTCATACAGGCACATCTTGCCTCTCTTACCTGCTTACAGAGAGCTTGGCTTCACCAGTTGGCCTTGTGAGCCCCTAGACTGGGTTAAGAATTATGATTAAGGCAGGCTTGCTGGGGCCAAAGGGCTACTGGGGTTATCAGTGTTTCAGTGCAAAGAATAGGGAAGAACTGGGCAGGTGGGCACAATTGCTTATCCCTGCCAGGCCCTTGACCCATCCTAGGTAGCTTCCTATCCTATTGCGGCCCTGGCTGGTGGCTTTCTTGAGTCTGGTCTGGGCCAGAAGTTTCCTGATGATACATCCATGAGACTTTTCTCTGTAACTTCAGCATATGTTTTGGGAGGGTCACCTTTCTTGGGCTTGAGGTATGGGTTCAGTGAAGAGTCAATTGCCTGGTAGGTAGAATAAGCAGGGACCTCATCAGCTACTGGATCAATGATTAAGCTGAGACCTGGGGTAGTGTACATAACTCCCCAGAAACTGCTTCTTCAGGGAGGAGCTGAATGCAAAGGAGGAGAGTCTCACTCAAATCCTTACAGGCAGTATTTGGATAGATACTTCCCTCACTGCTGGAGGGAGTGGGGAAGATACTCCAGACCCTGCCTGAGGAACTCAAAGGATATGCCAAATAACCTGGTGGGAGAACAGAACCCTGGGATTGAAGGACTCTTCTTTGAGCTTAGGCCAAAAAGTCACGTTGGAGCTAGCTAAAGATTACTTTAAAAGAGGGGAGGTGGGAGAGGGCACTTCTGGAGATAGAAACCAGCAAGGTCGGTTGCTACAAGGGGGAAGACAGGAGGGCAGTTAGGTCCTTTGTGAACTAAGAGCGGGTCTGATGAGGATGTGCATGTGGCTTGCTGCTGGGTGTGGCATGGCAGGGATGGCACCATCATAGACTCCCCTTCTAATTCTGTAGGTTGCTCTTCCACACAGATCCGAATAAACTTTGCCTTGGAGACAGTCGAGGTTGGGTTCTGGGTCTGTATATGCTTGTGCAACAGGGGCAAAGTCGTGCCTTCCACATATATGGTATCTACTCTGTGTAGTCATGAGGATGATCTATGATAGCCATACTTTGAATTCTGAGTGAGCAAGTTTAAGAATACAAGCCAAAGAAAAATGTAAAACATCATGCTGTGGTTAGATATCAAAGTATCATCAAACTGATATACAAAACATCTCATACACATGACAGACATGGACTGGAAAAATTGAGACAGTCAGTTGAAATTCCCAAATTGAATGCTTTACCCCCATAGCCGAGTTTCTCATGGCTGATGTTCCAATTCCTCCTTCCCACTGTAGGCACTTTATAATGGGATGGACAGTAGTAATATGTCCATTCCACTACTAATGCTGAATTATTGCTAGTGTGATATCTATTGTTGTTCTCAGCCTGTTTTACCCTCCCTGTCACAGAGATTATGGGGGGCAGTCCACCACAGTAAAGGGACCTTGGAGGGCTCTCTGAGACAAACTTGCTTGGGTCTGAATTGGGATAGGAACAGCCCTGTTTCAGAGTCAGCATCTCAGTGAGCTCATGCAGGACATGATAGTTTCCCAGTGTAATGTTTGTCACAGTGGCTGTGGCAGACACAGGGTGGCAGAATAGGAAATGATGTCATCTTTGCACCTCTCCAAGGCCATCACAGCCAGTGGCAAGATGTTCGTCAGAACTGTCTAAGTGTTCTGGAGATCCAGCTCTGTGCCAAACATTTTGTCTGATGAGTTTGGGCATAGTTATTAGGACAAGGAGATTTTGACAGTGGGGCTACTGGGATTGTCTGTCCTATAGCCACTTGGGTAGCTACTCAGAAGGAGACACTTTGGGTAGTAAGCTGCTGCCTCCTTAGTGATAACACAGGAGGGAAAGACAAGGTTTGAAGTGTAGGCAGGTCACGTGGTCAGGTAGGTAGATAGGACTGATACTATACAATTGGGATCATAGTGCCAAGCTCTACCCAAATACATCCACACTGCTAATGTACCATCTATCACGTTATGGAGAGTATCTTGTGAGCCCAGCAGGCACTGCACCAGCCCTGTTCCTTGCCATTATATTCACTCACATATCCTACACAACTGTTTGGATTGCAGGGTGTTCTAGTTTCATTCCTGTTGCCATGATAAAATACCCAGACAAAAGGACATTTAGAGGAGGGATTTCGATCAGCTCATAGTTCCAGGTTACAGTCTACACTGTGGGAAAGTTGAGGTGGCAGGAAATCCAGGAGGCTTTAAGACTAGAGAGAACCAATGCTTCATGGCCTCCTGGTTACTTATTTGTACTCAGCTAGGCTTCTCCTTTTAGGCATTTTGGGAACCCCTGCCTAGGGAATGGTGCAGCCCACAGTGGGCAGGTCTTCTCACATCATTTAATTTAATGAAGACAGTTCCCCAGAGACATGGCTACAGGCCATCCCACAGCAGACAATCCCTCAGTAAGTTTCTTCCCAACTGATTCAGTGTTGTAGCAAGTTGACAATTGCAGCTAACTGTCACACAGGGGCTCATAACAAGGAAGCAAGTTGTTTTTTCTCCTTCGCAACTGAGAAAAATCAAGGCACAGAGAGGGATTTTGCTCGGGAAACAGAAACCAAAGCAGCTGTTAGTGGCAGAGCCAGCTAGGTGGTTACACGGACTTCAGATGCTCAGCTTAGTGTGTTCCTTCTTGATCATCACTGCCTAGGTAAAGACAGTACCATTTCCTAGTCAGTCTTCCATGTTGCTCTGAATGCGACAATCTAATATTACTATTCTAAACCCAGACAGGTCCGAGGCCCTCAGTTTTAACCCTCTTAACCCTCACAGGTAGAAACAGGTTCATCGCAATCCGTTTTTTACCTTCGGCTACCTAAGGTGTCAACCGCTCTCTGGTCTTCCTGAAAAACGCCCTGCCAGGCTGCTGGACCCCTTGAAGTGAAGGATTCCCTGCAGCACAGAGCAGTGTCTCAGAAGTCTTTGAGGAGAATGCAGACCTGCCTTTGTACAGAAAACAGATTTTACCAGCACACAGGACAAAGCTGCCCCGCAGGTTCTGAGCCCAAAGCTGTACTTGTTTTAAGTGGTCCAGATATGTATCCCTGCAACAGTGGGACCAAACCAGTACTACACACTGGCTGCTCAGCTTCCCTTTTTTTTCAGTTTTTAATCTGTTTTCCTTGATGCACACTTAGGTGCTTGGCCTCCACTTCTGAGCCCCCTTTCACCTGTCTGATTCTTATAGGTGAGAGTATTAATGTTGGAGTATGGTAGGTAAGGTCTGGCTGGGGGAGGATTGGCTAAGTAACCCAGATGATCTATAACAACTGAGCTTGCTGGCTAAGTACCACATTGATTTGATAAATGATAATTTCTTAACATCTCTGGCTGTGCACTCTGTAGAGGCACAAAAGAGCAAGCAAAAACAAGCAAGCAAAACCCAATGTGAGCTACTCATACTGTTGGGTTAAATAGGTAACTGTACAGTTCCATCCCAGGAGAGACAGGTGGTCAGCAAGACTCAACTGGGCCTCAGCACCAAAGTGGTCAGTTCTTTGACTCCAAGGTTTCAGGTCTCAGACTCTCTCCTTAGGACCAGGCTTCCCAGACAGAAACCAGAGGGGCTGAACGGGCAAAGCTCTCTTCTGAAAAGCGGGCTTGAGCCAGAGGAAACCAGAGGGATGACATGCAGACCAGGCTGTCTTTAAAGAATGTTTTATTTAAAAGTTTTAACTAAAAACAACATGGTGTGTGTGTGTGTGTGTGTGTGTGTGTGTGTGTGTGTGTGTGTGTGATTGTGATATTGAATATGTAGGCTTATGTACCTGTGCAGCTGGATATAAAGACCAGAGCAAAACACCCCAATGTCTTCCTCCACATTGCATTGCTTTGAGGAAGGGACTCTTTCTGAACTGAGAACTGACCATTTTGGCTAGGCTGGCTTGACCACAGAGCTCTTGTGATACTCCTGCATCTTCTCCCACTCCACCATGCTACGGTTGAGATGTGGAGCAACGCCTGGCTTTCTAGCAAGGTGTGTTAGGGACTGGAAGTCAGGTCTGTATGCCTACTGAATACTAGCTCTTAAGAGCTCCGCTATCTTCCTAGCCTCCAAATTAATGAGTGTGAAAGTAAAATTAGATGTCTCAGTCTGCAGGCCCATCATCAATGTCTTCAAACAATTACCTATCAAATATATTGGGGCAAAATGGCCACTCATTGAGTGTGTGTCCTCCTTTTCCTTATTCCATTTTTTTCATCCCTAATCAACATAGTGAAGCAGTTATTCCCGTCACATTTACATTGTGGTAAGTATTACAAGGAATCTAGGGATAGTTTCAAGCCCATGGGAAGATGCGCGTAGGCTTTCTGCAAGTACTATACCATTTATATAAGGGACGTGTGCATCGTTGAATTTGATACCCACGGGGAGTCTTGGAAGCAATCTCCCACAGATGCTGATGGACACTCGTACACGCTTATTTTAGAATTCTGAAACATGTTGGAGGAATCGCTGAGAAGTTCCATTTTAGGATCTGGAGCTGGCCTACACTCAGTGAGACTTTGTATGAAGGAAGATACCTTTAGGATTCTTCCCAAATGCCTGGGCGTTGCTGAGGACCACACTGCCCACATTTCACCTTCCTTACTTCAGACATGCACTCCTGGGGAAACCAAATAAGCTGCTTTTACCTGAAATCATGGATTTGTCAGCTAACACCGTGCTTATTCTAAATTGGGAAAGGGGGAATATTGTTTTTTGCTAGCTGCTGTGAGCCAGTGTTGGCTGAACTACATGAACATAGAGAAGCCCTTGTTTGAATTCTATGTGGCCTCATTTACCCTACTTTTTCTGTTTCTATTCCCTTTCCCTCTCTGTCTTGCATTTCTTACTTTTCTAACTGACACATATATTTGCTGTTAGGTGTTTCATACATTTTTTTTGTGAGCCAGATTAAATCCTTGTAAGGCTAAAGTGATATCTAGAGATGGGGGCAAGAAACACTGGACCAGCTTTTTGTTTGTTAGTTTATAATTTGTAGACTCACGAACCTAAAATCAATATATATATTTTATTTCAAGGTTGGCAAATGTTCCTGTTATGAACATTTTAGGCTTTGTGAACCTTGCAGACTCCATGTTAACTACTTCATCTGCCATTTTGATTTGAAAGCAGTCACAAACACTCATGCTGGAGGTATATCCCAATAAAACTTTATTGAGAGAAGCAGGTGATGGGCCCATGTGCTTTCTTTCATAAGCAAAAGTTTATCCCCTTAGTTTATAAAGTAATCAAAGGGTAGGAATGAGAGTCTTATAGAATACAAGTAATAGTACTGGAAAATCCATTTACAAGGAAGAAAGATGTATATATAGATGCACACACATAACACACACACACATGCATAAACACACACACAAACATACACTTTGTCCCTCCCCCAGTTTCCACAGGAATTTCATTTCTGAATAGTCACATTCATTTCCATTGATCCCAGAGCAGCCATCTCTCTAAGAAATCTGTCCTGTGGCTAACAGTAGCTATACCTCGAAATCCATGACTGCTTTGCCTGAATCTCCTGCCAAACCTATGATGGATGTCATGCTTTGCGATTCTCTTCAAAGACCAATTTCCCCAACACAGTAACTGGCTCCTTGGGCAAAGATAAAGCCCTTAGCATCATTCATTTTAGTTCCTTTCCCCACGTGCTTCCGCTGCTACACTTGAACGTTGCTCCAGGAAACATGCAAATATAATTCCAGACCGAAAACATTTGCTATTCACTCCAACATCTAGGGGAGGCTTTATCAATGTATGGAGAGACAAAATGCCAGTCTCACCCTTTATCGCTCTCAGTAGGTCACATGGGTGGCATTTTGACACATTATCTACCTAGCCGGGGCCATTTTCATCTTATCTTCAGGGGCTCAAGAGAAAATACATGCTCCCCATGTCTCTCAAGCAAAAGTCACCCCATTGGGTTAATGGGGTGAAGTAGCTGTGCTGTGCCTGCCGAACTGTTTGAACATGGCGCGTGATCAGTGAACCCCAGGAGGGGAGAACATGGGCATGAAGAATCTGCCATGTGACCCATGCTACTGTCCTTTATTACTGCCATCAGTGGTGGGGGGGATGCTGATGCTGGCCATGTGTCTCATGTGTACCCGAGCCTTCATCAGTGGGACTTGGTGGCAAATTCACACACAGCATACATGTCCATCTTCTTCTTTCTTCCCCACATCAATCTTTCATCCTTTCATATTTTGGCAAAACTACATAAAATTGTCACAACATCAACAGTTATTCTCTAGGGAAGAAAGAACAGGGATCGCTTGGGTTTGTATTATGGGTAGTGACGTATTACTGCTTCTCTTCTGTCCTGTTGGAAGCCAGCAGGTTTCATTGGCATGAACACCCTTAAGAGGGGCTTTGGGCCAAACAACTTCCATAGTAATTCACTACTAGGACTTAAATTATGCCTATTTTACCCTGTGTTTGTACGTTGGTGTTAGTCAAGAAGTCAGAGATGATATATTGCTCTCTCATATGACTAAGTAACTGTTTTGACTTTGATGGAAGAGGCACCGGAGTTATGACAATTGTTGTTTGTGACCTAGTACCATTTATTCAGATGGAAGATTATGTCACAGGGGCGATTGCACTGAGCAGGCTGCCACCTCAGGGAGCAAGCTGCCAGTCGCTGGAGATGTTCACAACTGTATTCTGACATAACTACCGACAGTCGGTCAGGCTGAAGCCTCATTGCTCTAATTAAGTGGCACTGAATGCAAGAGATGCTTTGGGATAAAAATGATTCTCTGGGAACTTGAACAGACTTCCTTTACTATCTGATCCTGGAGACTACCCATGCATGCCAGCCCATGCATGTAAGCCCATAGGTGCCACCCCATAGATGCCAGCTCATAGATGGTGCCAGCCCATAGATGCCAGCCCATAGGTGCCACCCCATAGATGCCAGGCCATAGATGCCAGGCCATAGATGTTCACAGAGGCATCTGGAACAGGAGAGTAAAGAAGATTCTGCTTTCACACAAACTTCTAGTCTTTTCTTTTAATTTAAGAAGCCATATTCATTCACTTATAATACTCTGGGGGCAGGGCATGCCACACATTAAAATCAGAAGGCAACCTTTTAGAGTTAGCTTTCTGTTAACCACTTGGGTCCCTGGGGTTGAACACAGGTGGTCAGACTTGATGACAAGCCCCTTGGAACCCATGGAACTGTTTCACTGGCCCCAGCCCTTCTGTTTCTGTTCCCCGTGGGACCCTTCTTCCATGCCACAGGGGTGATACTGCTGAACCTACAGCCATCTGAAGGTTAGAGCACATAGGCCAGAGTGGCTCGCTGTTCTGTTTGCATGGCTTAGGAGCAAAAGATAGTTTTTTTTTTCTTCACATTTTCAAATTACTTTAGAAAAGAATCTAAAGAATATTTTGCAACAAGCGAAAAGTATACAAAATTCAAACTTCATTATCCTCAAACTTAATCGTTATAAGGCCATGCCAGTCCACTTCCTTCGTGTCTGTGGGCACTTTTGTAACACAGTCCAGTGAAGACTTGAGACACAGCCACAGAGTCCCAAACACTCACCAGACTGAAAACAACTACTGTCTGGCCCCATGGTGAAAAAGTTTGTCACCCTCCTTGAAACTGGTGAAATTCTTCCTAAAGAATTTTCTAAGTTGCCCACTGCACAAGGTAATAGGATGTAATATTTCTTCCATCCCTGAACAATGTGCCTGCATTACTCCTGTAAGCTCAGCTCAGACTTAAGGAGAAAGTAGGAAGGGATAGAAGGTGTGCTGAGCAGGCCCCAGGCTGCTAGCAAGTTCTTTGTTGTTTGTTCTTTTAGAAGGTTTGTCCTAGGGCTGGGCAGTCTGCTTCTGAGATCACTATAGCAAAGTCACCCCCTTAACCTTCTCACATGGCTACCCCTCCTGCGGCCGCTCCTCCTGCAGTCTGCTACCCGAGGTCCTTCGCCCCAGACATCCACAGTACTGTCTTTCCCTCTCCCAGACTCCTTATTCGAGGGCCCTCCTGATGCAGGTCTGTAGCACGGATGCCTCAGGCCACACTGGCTGCTGGCCTGGAACCTAGCACTCAGTGTACCCAGCTCCCCAGTGTGCCCTGTAAAAAGCCCAGCTGCTAATTTTACTAGCTGGCAGGTTGGCTCCTCTGGCCTCCCCAGAGCATATGGGAAAAAGGACAGACTTAGAAATCAGATAGCTCTGGAGAAAGGAAGATCCTTCTGGCCCAAGAGATTCATACTGGCCCCACAGTGTTCCCAGAAATTGCTCATGGCATAGTAGTTACTCTACCTTTGGATGTACCAGAGAATGGGGGCTGGGTAGGGTTAGTACCTATTTTTGTCTTTCTCTCAACAATGTGCCTGTCCACCTCTCTGGAACTAGTCCCTGTGTATTTATTGGTGTATTCCACCCCGCTTAGTCTCTACTGGGTTGCAAGCTAGGAGTTCTGCCCTTCAAGTGGGGATCTGACTGGGGCCTTTCCTCTCTTCAGCTCCTTGACTTGTTTGCCAGGTCATCAGAACATACCAGGAGGTGATATGGAACACTTTGTAACAACAAATATCCCATGTTCCTGGCAAGGAGCTGGGGTAGTGTGGTCCCGGGGATACAGAGGGCCTCTGTGTGTGTTGTGGCTGAAGCCAGACCATAATCCCTGTTTAACCTCTCCTCAGGGCTTTCATTCTGGGCCAGTAGCTTAATCTTTTGAAGCCATAGTTTCTTCATCTTGCTGGTGGGAGAGAATGTCAGATTCTGGGTCTTCCTGTTATGGCGATAAGTTCTTGAATACATGCCAGAAAAAAAAAAATGCCTCTGTGTGGTTAGTGCTTAGTAAACATTGACTCCTATGGTTTGTGTTAACCGTCAACCCAGACATCATGGTATAGTAGGCTGTCATGGAGAGCCACAAAGGCAGGAAGGAAAGAAAAATTTTTTCCTGGGGTGAGAGAGGGAGAGAGGGAGAAGGGAGGGGAAGGAGGAGGGGGACGAATGGGGAGAGGGAGAAGCTTCTCTGAACCCAATATTTTCTCAAAGGACCAAGGAGCCCTGAGCAAAGCTGCTGGATGGTTCTGGGTACAGCTAGCTGTCCCTGGTGTGGATCTAATATGGGTCTAGTCAGTCAGTGTCTGTCCTGTGCACACCCTTCATTCAGGTCCATCCAGGGCTTAGCCTTTCTGAGATTGGACTGGTTCATGCCACCCTGACTCACCATTGTCAAGCTGGCCAGGAAAGTCTCACTTCATATATAGCCTCCCTGACATCTGTGCAAGGGCCAGAGGTGGAGTTGCACTCAGCTTCCCAGAGCTGTCACCGTGGGCATGTGTGTCACAGAAAAACCTTTGGCAGGACAGCAGATTAGTCTCATAGAAAGAGGATCAAATGCATTCGCCATGCCCAGTCTTCCCTGGAGATAGAGTGAGCCTGACAGGGTACATGGCTGATTCCAGTGGGCTTGTCAGCACCGTATGGGAGGTGAGTGTAACAGTTACTTTGGTGGTCATAGACCCACTGAAAAGAAGACATGGAAAAGTGTGGTACTTTGGCAGAAGATGTGGCTAAGCATAGTATGTACATGAATGTGTACCGCTATGTAAGTGAGGCATGTCCCCTGGGCTCTGTCAAACATCTTGGACAACTATCAAAAATTCACCACCGTTCAAGGCACTGGATACCTATTGCTTCTTACAGACTAGAAAACTCTGCACAATACAAAAGATGCAAACTGGAAAACCGATCCTTGGATGCTGTGGAAAGTCCTTCAAGCAGACCTTTGACCTCCATGTTTCTAATTCTAGTCTCAGATCCCCTGAGTCCCAGCTGCCGGATCCCAGGGGCGGAATAAATACGCTTATATGACTAACATCAGCCGGCCTTCTGCCTTACTGCCCTCCTGCCTCTTTTCCTTCCTTCTGGACCAGTAAGAGCTGGTGCCCCCTGGAGGCTTAGAGCGGAATGGGCGGTTCGGAGCTTTTCAGTCAGGGCGTGCAAGGTTTTCCCACCTCGTTTCTCAAGCCTTCAGAGGTTTAGCTGTGGCTATTTGTGTGAAAAAGGAAAATCTCTTAGTAGGCTGTGACTGTCCTTAGAACCTCCACTCCAGCTGCGAGAAAGTTCAGTAGAGAGACTCAAAAATAGAGACGGTGGTGGTGATGAAGTCGCTCACACTAGGGACCACATGCAAGCTGATGCTTCCGAGTTTAGTTTGAGAGGCTGTGTTTAGGAGGAGGCAGACGGACTCGTGCCTGTGGGCCCTAAACACTCCAATCTGGAGGACTAGAAGCCCCATTTAGAGAGTCAGGTTCCAGAAAAAGACATCTTCCAGAAAAGACAATTAATTTTAGGGAAACAACACCACCCCAAAACTACCATTTGGCCTCAGAACTTTTTTAAAAATTATTATTATAAGAATTGTTCCTTCTAGTTTGGGCAGAGAGAGAAGGAAGGCTGCCAGTTGTTTCTTTGCCTGTCTGTCTTAAGGAATCAGAATGCCCATAAACTTAATTAAATGCACCCAAGCCTCTTATGCACTAGGGCTCTCTTTTTGCCCATCTAGTTAATTTCAGTTAATGAAATTAGCCATGCGCTGACATTAACAGTCTGGGGAATGAAGCCAGGATCACAGTGTGTAAGCCTGCGAGGACATGGGTTTTAATTTAACCTGGGGCTTCCAAGGTTTTTTACTTCCGTGTGCCTCCCCCCAGGCAATCAGAACATCAGGCCTATCTTGTTTGCAAGAAACGGGTTAATCCAGAAAGTGAATGGATGAGTCACACTGGCTCTTCCACAAGCGTGGAAGCCCAGGGTCCAGTAGAGTAACTGAGAGGGTTAACAAACTCTCACCTTGGCGTTGCCTCAGCCTGTTCTTTCTCTTTGAATGTCTCCCACCCCACCTTTTGGTGACTGTGGCTAGAGCAACTTTCCTAAGGAATGTAGAAACACAAAACAAAAATCCAGGTCACCACAGTTGCCTGCGGTTATAGCAATAATGCCATAAAAACAAAACAAAACAACAACAACAACAACAAACAACAACAAATAGAGGCCAGATCACAGAAAGGGGGTGTTTCAAAGGGTGACAGTTGCCTGTTTTCTGGCTGTCATCAAACCCCACCAGATCTGTTGGCCTGTGAAGTTTGTTTTGTTTGATATGGTGTCTCCCTGTCAGGGGCCCAGAGTTCATCAAGTAGGCTAGGACTGATGGAGTCTGAACAGAGCCCGGAGATCTGCCTGTCTCTGCATGGAGTTTGGAAGACCCTAGAGAGCGGTCCTGACCATCCTCCTTGCTTCTGGAGAAAGGTCTGGATGTGATGGATTTATTGGAGAGTCTAGGCTGAACTCATTTTAGGGTCTGGATTCTCAGAACTGTCTCTCCTAATGGGGTTTCTGTCCCTGCCTAGAGGACACTCCCTTGCAAAATAGTAAGCTGTCACTTTCGTAGCTGTTAGGGAAGCTACCTTGATTTCATGGCTCCTCTCTAAGCCGGGATCTGGGTAGCTTAGTTTCTTCGCCACCTCAGAGTTTTCCAGAAGGTTTAGATGGATGGTCTGGAGAGGTAGCTCACTTGGTCAAGTGCTTGCTTCATAATCACAGTGACCCCAGTTTAAACTCTGGGACCAACATTAAAAAGCCATGTGCGATGGTCCATACTTAATAATCTCTGTGCTGGGGAGGCAGAGGGAGGGAGACTCCATCTCAAACAAGGCAACAACAGCAGAAAATGTGCCTGAGAAATGACATTTGAGCATGTTCTGTATCCCCCACTAAAGCACATTTCCTTGCTTGCTCTTGTTTACCCCTCTGGAACTCCATGCCTTGTTGGAGATCAACCCATATACAAAACCAGATCTCTTTTGTCGAAACAACTAATGGCGAACAGGAAGCATTGTACTAATTCTACCTTTGCTGTAACCTTCTTGGGTGACCTTGAACAAGTCAGGAACTCCATGGGTAAAATGATGAGAGTCAGGTGTTTATGAGCAGTCGGTTCCTTTGCAGAATCCCCAAGCTCTGGGCTTTCACATCCCCCTACTTACAGTCAGAAAGGCTAGTGGGAACTTGCCTTTCTAAGACCTATAAGGCACTTGGCCCTGCGTTCAGCACTGGAAAAGCTTCGAGTTAGTCTTTTTCTTGGCTGTTGGTCCCATTGGGAGGATGTGGATAGATCTGGGAAGTCCCTTTCTGGCCTTCCATGCAGATTAGTGAGTGGTCTGAAATCTAAACTTTTTTTCATGGCTTGAGAGGTAGGGCCACTGATTTCCGTTGTTCATCTCCTTTTATCTTTCCCCTGTCTGAATCTCTTCCCCATAGGTACAAACATGCAAAGAAGGGAAGCATCTCTCTAGGAGGAATTATTGCTATGGAGTTGATGGGAGGAAGGATGCCATGGGAGGAGGGCCTAGGCCTTCTAATTCCAGGAAGTTAGCTTCTTTTTGGGTGTCTCAGCCCTGGAGCCTGCATTAGATATTAACTTTTCTTTGCTATGATAAATCCCTGGAAAGAAGTGGTTTAAGGGGTTTTGGGGGATGGTTACTCATGGTCTGAGAAACCATAATCTCTTGACTGTAGCAGAGAAAGCCTAGTGAAGCCCATGGCTCATCACAGCTGTGACAGCCAGTGCATGAGGCTGATTGCAGTTCAGTGGACTGAGAAACATAGAGTGTGGGCCAGAAGGGACTAGGTTATAATCCATGAGGCTAGCCCTCACAGGGATCTACTTCTTCCCTTTAGGCTGCAGCTCCTAAGGTTCTCCAAGCTCCCAAAACAGCATCCCAGATGGGGTCCATGTATCCAAAACATGTACTTGTGGGGAACACTCCACCCACCCACCGACCTGTAATAGATTGCTTTATTGAGTCATCTGCACAGAGTCAGCCTTCTCTAACAGATGCTTACTCTGACTCCCTGTAAGGTGCGACAGTCAGTCCCATTGGCCTACAGGGATACGAAGGGACAGCCTCCCTCCAGCCTTTGCTTTAGGAGACCCTAGGTGACAGATGTCCTTCTGTACCACAAAAGCAGTTCTCGAAGGTTGTTTTATTTTTCTATTTCAGAGGCAGAAACTTTTCTACCTTTGCACCTAAGACTGTTTCATCCATGACACGGTTACTTAACTAATGACTGCAGGAGGCAGTCAGGAACCAGTGAGGAGCTGTTACTGTGGAGTAAGGTAGCACACTCGGGGGGCCTAGCAAAAAAAAAAAAAAAAAACCGAAACCCTACGCAGGCTACTTCCCAAAGTTGTGCGAGGGTATCTAACGCTGTGGGTGATCTGTGCAATCCAGATTGCAGCAATTTCCCAAATGAAGCTGCGAGTTAACTTCCTAGATGAGCTGAAGAAAAACAACCGCAACACACCCTCAGTGGGCTATTTCAAGTGTTTCCAACTTAATTAACATGATTCTAAGCAAAGTCTGTCCATGTTCCTGGGAGAAAGGGCTGTCCTTGCCTGGGTCCTCAGTGATAAAGCATTGCTCTCTGTCCCTTCATCTTCCCAGGTTCTCTGTCTCTGAGAGTCTGAGCACAGGATGCCAGTTCCCATAGTCCCCTGGCCTGAAGGGAGTTGCACACTGGGGCATATGGCTATATTATTGAATAGACTTTGTAGAAAATACTCAGCAAGATACTCAGAAATTAAAAAAAAATACACATTTATTTTTTCTCTCTGGACTAAGATGGAGAGATCAAGATGGAACTGGAATAGGGGGTGGGAGTAAAAAGCTATTTCTCTTTCATTTAAGTTTGTTTCTGCTACAGCCTCTGGTGCTAATAATTTCTGCCGTGGAATTTAATTTTGTCAGACTTGGATTCCTCATCCCTTTGCCAAAGGTAGTATGTTCTGGAGATGCGGAATGACAGGAGAAACAGCCCCCACTTCCTGCAAGATAATTTTGTGTACATTAAACAGACACATTAAGCCATTTAGAGGAGAGGTGTTTGTTCTCAGGAGTCTGGAGGAAATCTGAATTTCTAATTCTGGACTCTATAATAATTTTCAAAAGAACCGAGGGTACTAATTAACTGCCTTTGAGCTTCCTTAGGCTGCCGTCTAATGCCCTGATCTCAAGGTAGGGATAGAATTTGCCACCTTTATGAGATTCTTACACTGGACACTGGCCTTGGAGGGGGGTTGGCGAGAGTTTGGGGTGAAAACTGATATGAAGAAGGGGAAGAGACACAGGTCACATTTGAACTTCAAGCTTTGAGTCAAGGCAAGAGGCTTTATGTTGTCCCCCCCCCCCCCCCGTGCCCTATTTCGGTAGGGTTGCTAAGTCTTGGAAAGAAGGCCAAAGAGAAGGGAACAAGCAAAGAAACAAACACAAAAAAAAAAATACCAAAAAAAAAAAAAAAAAAAAAAAAAAAAAAAAAGCAACAGCGAAATGGGCAGGACATGGGACTTAGTTGAGGTGTCTAGGACACAGGCTCTTTTCTTGATCTTGTATTTAAGGATTGAAAGATATAATCCAGGGTTCATTTCCTGGGTCCATTCAGGTGGCACCTATGGAGAAAGCTTTGCCAAGGATTCACAGCTCAGTAACAAAGAGCCTGCAGCTTCACCAAAGACTATGACTGATTAGTAATTTCTGACCAGTGTTATTTCTGCCTTAGTTATTTAAGACCACGTCACTTATATTTCCTTAATGATTAAACTGGGGTTTGCCTGAAGTCATGCAGTTCATCCCGGGCAGAGTGTGGACTAGAACCTGTCGCCTGACCATGTTTAGTATGCACATAACTTGGATCTGTAGGGCAGATCTCTCAGAGAACCAGAAAGGCTGTCAGCTTCCTGTGTGAGCCTTTTTCTTTTCTTCTAAACATTTCTTTTCATACTTCAGCCTGACTTCAGATTTTTCCATCTGGAGATTTGAGTGTTTGGAGGAGCCGAGGGGGTGGATTTCATAGCCTCATTGCTTTGACAGACAAAGATATGCCGGCACAATTTTCCAGTGTGTGTCCACCTCCCAAACTGGTTTAGCACCCAGCATGAGCCAGTCTAAGCCCTCCTACTACTACAAAGTTCTCCCAGTCCACTCCTGGGGTCCATTCTCTCATCTCCACAGCTGCCTTCCCTGTGCACCACTCCCCCAGTACCAGAAAAAGCTTGTGGGGGCTGATGACGTCATGGTCTCCTTCCTTCATAGCCGGTGCCTCCTAGTTCTTCCTGTTTCCCCCGCACCCCTTCATGGTCTCTCTCTTCAGCTATTCATGTTCACATCTTAATGGCTGTGCCTACCAAGATAAATACATTTTGCCTCTGACCAAAAGCAGTTTCTGGTCTGACTTGAATTTCAGAATCTGCCCGAGTTTGCAGGAAGGAAGCAGGGACAGAGTCCCCAGGGTTTCATCTGGGGAGCCATAAAAGTTTGCTAAGAGTTTATTATCCCCATCAAGATGAAAATGGAATTCCAAGGCTTCAGATATGAAAGATAAATAACCAAGCAAGCTTCAGCTTCTGTGAAAGCCAAGTTCCCTTTGCTGGTTTTATGAGTCTACCTGCTGTGCCCTCACCCTGGCATTCATCTCCTGGTGATGTCAGACAAAGCCTTCTCTGGGGACTTATGCAAAATTGGGATGGAACAGAAGATTTCAGGCCATTGCAAGAAAGATGACTGATCAAGTTCTTGGACTATAACTCCCACCAAACCCCAGTTCTTGTTCTTCTCTTTTCAGTATAACGGGAATTAGAATAGAATGCCCATTAATTGGAAGACCCGGGATGACTTAGAGTCTAGGGTTGTGAGTTGTTCTGTCTATGAACAGTAGGACTGCCTGTAGTTCCACATCCGGGCTGGGAGCGTCTTTTACATATGAGGTGTCTGAGATTCTTTCTCAGGTCTGACTCTCGTGAGCTGCCAGTGAAGGCAGGTGGGAAAACTTCCTCCTGCTTCTGCATGCAGTGACTCCAAGGCTGCAGTGAACCTGCCCCTGTGCCACACTTGGTGGCCAGTGACATGCCATTATTTCTCCCTAGAGCTCGCTCCTCGTCTTTGCGATTGGTAGAGACTGGTTCTGACCTACCTACCAGCTCCTATCTGTAGCGAAGTCCTGTAGATTTGCCTTCAGTGTTCTTTTTGTCCCAGTCCTGTCTGAACCCCTTGACTTTTTGCTTTACTCACCCCACCAAATCTGGTCTTGTGCCTCAATCAGTCCCACTTAGTGTCAGCAGTCCAATTTTGTGTGTCATGACCAGCGAAATTTCCCCCAAATACAGCTTTGCTTAGGTCTACCCATTGGCTTTGTGTGGATGAAAGGCCGGATTCTTTATACAAATGACCAACACACACCCTCTTTCTAACCAGCCCCCACCTATATTCCCCCATATACTTTGTGGGTTCAAATCTGACCTCATCTTCAAAACTACTTTACAGGTGAGGAAGTCAAGGCATGGGGAATTTCGAACATACGAGGAAAGATCATGTTTCCAATAAAGCCCAGGACTGGGATCCTGGGATAGAATGACATTAATTCCTTCCCCTCTTGAAATCTACAGCCTTGTCTATAGTTCACCTGAACCTATGTTCGATCCACAAACTGTTGAACCAGACTGTCTGACCTTGACTCTGCCATGCACTAGTTGGGTTAGGGACAGAAAACAAGAATAGTTACTTGACAGGGTTATTATGAAGATTAAATTTCCTAATATTTGTAAAGTACTTAGAACAGTAGCTGGCACAGACTAGGTATTATATAATTTGTTTGTTAATCAAACATAGTAAGTTGTAGCTTCCTTGAGGATAGGAAACATGTTGTTTGTTTTATATGGGAGATGGGGGAAGAGGGGATATTTTATCTTTGTATCTAATGGATCAATCTAGATGAAACAAGACTTCTGCCTGACAGTTGCTGACAACCACAGTGCAGAGAGATTTATCCACTCAGTATAAGCCAGTGTTAAGCACAAGAATGCAAGAATGCAAGTGTGGTGACAGCAACTGATGAGTCTGTCCCCACAGCTTCACGTTACAGGTGAGGGAGCTAAGACATAGAGGTTTTAATACCCTAGGGAAGAGCATGTGTCCAATAAACCTCACAACTGGGATCCTAGGATGGGCTGGCATTGATTCGCCCACCCCAGCTTCATGTACTTCTCTTCTGCTAATGAATGGAAGAAGCAGACCCGGTGCCACAAGCCTGCTGTCCGAATTATGAGAGGCTGAGTAGGGAGATTCACAAATTCATGGCCAATTTGGACAATGTAGTGAGACCAGTCCATAATAAGGAGAGAATGTTAGAGATGTCATTCGGTGAAAGAGTGCTCCCTCGGGATCATGATCTCTCTCTCTCTCTCTCTCTCTCTCTCTCTCTCTCTCTCTCTCTCTCTCTGTTTGTGTGTGTGTGTGTGTGTGTGTGTGTGTGTGTGTGTGGTCTGTGTGTACATGTGTACGAGTATGGTATGCGTAATGTGTGTGCAATGAATATGTTTGTGTAAATGCATCTATGTATGTGTGTGGTGTGTATGGTGTGGGGTGTGTGTGTGTGTAGAGAGGGGAGGAGTGAAAGATACAGGGTATCTAGAGAAGCAATCAAGCCAGGCATTACTCTACAGAGAAGAGTTTCATGTCAAGTTGGGTGTCAGCCTGAGGTCATAACCACTTACTTAGTGGGACATTTTCTGTAGTGGACACTTAGGACAGCCTCCCTTCCCTAAGCCACATTCCTTCTATGACCATGTCCAGATGCCTCCACCTCACGCCTCTGCTGTCATTGTTTAACTTCCCAGTCTTTTCCCTCTATGGCAAGGCTAGTTTTATCTGCTTCTCCTTTGAGTCATTTCCAGGATAAAACGTGGCTGCAACTGTGAATAGAAAAGCTACGTCATCCTTTCCTCTTTGATCTGCTTTCATCATAATGGGCCCATTTGGGAGGTTTCATAGGGACAGACACAATGCTCCTCCACTGGACTCCATCAGCCACTGAATGATCAAGGTGCCCGGAAAACTCTAAAGTGAGGCTAGCTGGTTCCCATGGCAACTGCTTGCTCAGCCCTGCATGCATGCTTCCTTCTTTGCACGTAGGTGTGCGTTTGTTTATTATTGGCGCAGCCTGCCAGTGCCCCAGCAACTACGTAGGTGCCATCTCTGCTTTCACCTCTGAGGTCATTCTCAGTTTTGAGATAGACACCCCCCCCCCCCAGCCCCAGGTGAAGGCACAAGTTCTGCTTGGCTAGAAAATATTCTCTTTCAAGCCCTAGACCCTGTTTGGTATATCAGCACAATAATGGTGATCTCTGGGGGTGCCGTTTTAGAACCTTTAGAGTCAGACATCATCTTGGCTCTTGCATTGAGTCACAAACCGTCTGGAGAGCTGATGTTGACGCACAGGCCTGCACAATCCTGTGTGCCTTGCTGTTCCCTGGGGAAGTCCATGAGCTGACAGTAGACAGGAACCAGAGAAACCTAGACCTGGGTTATTCCCCTAGGATGACTCTGAGCCTCTGAGGGATAGTGGTCTAAATTAAGATGTCCTGGATCTGGGAAATTTAGCATGGCTGTGAAATAGTACAGAATTGATTTGATATGGGTTTCATCTTAAAATGGTCACATTTAAGTTAAGTTAGTTAGGTAAACCACATGACCATCATTTTTCCTTTTAAAATTATTAAAATATCATTTATTGTTTATTAATTTCATACATGTATGTAATATATCTTGGTGATACCCATCCCAACTCTTCCTTTATATACTCTGGACAATTCCTAAAACATCCTTTGTCTGCCTTCGTGTTCTCTTCTGTTTTATTTATTTTTTAAACCTAACATACTTAGTCTAGTTTCTCTTTATTTTTAAAAGATGTGTCTCTTAAGTAAATGGAGTAATGATTAGGCCAATGAATTATATGGTTCAAATTAAATTTTATGCATATTCTACCAAGGAAAATATACATGTATATAAACATGTACATACATGTGTATGCGTATATATTGTAAAATATATAAAAGTCTTCCAGGAAAGGAACCACTTCCTCCAGTCAGCCTTTAGAAGCCTCAATAATATTTCTAGAAGTCTACAGCCTATGGTCACATGTAGCTCACCATCCAAAACTGAGTCACCAGCTTGATCCTTAGTCTATTGCTGACAAGTTAAAAGGGCACCGAGGTTGACTTGACTAACTGAGGTTCACCTAGGAGCAGTGTTCAGACATTTTCCTCCATCACCTGCATCCCTGAACAAATTCAGTATGCTAGGAAGAAGGAAGCTGGGATCAATCACACGGCATGCCCTACAGCAGTAGTTGTCAACCTGTGACCTTGGGCCAGTTGCTTTTCTGAGTCTCACCTGTAAAATGGGACTAACAGTAAAATGGGACGGACAGTTTCATGCAACCGTCAGTGGCTGCTTGCTTGTTAACACGTGGAAAGCACCCAGAAAACTGTGTTCATGTTTAACGCACATGAACCAAGATCAGTGGTCACTTGGGACGTCTTTGGGGACCAGTGGTAATGTTTGAAGTCTTCCAGACCTCTCTAACCTGCCTTTCACGGTGTCTCTGGCTCAGATGTGGAGGAATCACCCCACAGGGAGCATTTGCTTGGACGTAAGTGAGGACCCTTGGCATATGGTTTTCCAGTTGATATCCCAGCAGAGGGATTTCCTCCTTAACACTGAGGCAGCTTTGTGGAAGAGAGTAAATGGGGAAAATGGTCTGTGAAGAGAAAGCCCTTTGCTGGCTGCCACCTCAGAGCAGTGGGAATTGACTGAAATTGAGCCGGCCACTGTATTCACCCTGCTCCAGGACAGAGGGCATTTGAAATCTGGTTGCCTATTGGTCTTGCACTCATAGCCTCACTTTAAGACCTATTTTTAGGAATTAGTGTCTGTCAGGAGAGGATCTGGAGAATAACTCAGGGAATGGGGGTGTCCTGGATTTAAAGTCCTTTCAAAGTCAACAATTGCGATGAATTTGTGACTTCTACTAGTATTATTCTGGCCCATGGGCACACGTGGAGGGCTTGTTAACGCCAGCCAGTGCAGTTCTTGTGTGATTTGTTTTCGTGTCATCATTAGATCTGAACAAGCTATTCACTTCAAATCTCTGCCCATTGTTAAGAGAAATCGAAGCCGGTGCTACAAGGTGCCAACAGAAAGACCTGTGATTCCACTGTGCTCTACAGAGAAGGGCACAGAGCTAGGGAGAGGATGACATGCCTCCAGTGCACAACTTAAAAGCATGACAGAGGGACGACACAACATTCTCCAGATATGTTATTTGATTTGTATACATCCTTCCATCATTTTCTCTGAATAACTGTTTGTTACTACTAGCTAACTATTGATCACGTTTACTGTAGTACTGAATTCTCTGTGTTACCTTCATTTTCTATTTCATATATGTGTGATGTGTATGTGCACATGTTTCTATGCATGTTGATCTGAGTCTATATTTATGTGTGTATGCATGTGTAGACCTGAGGTTAATGTCTAGAATCAACCTTAATTGTTGGCTTACTTTAATTTTTTAACTTGGGGGGTCTCTCAATCAAACCCAGAACTCAGTACTTTGTCTAATGTTGCTGGTTTGATCTGGGGATTCCCTCTCTCTCCTCTTTTTCTTTTGGCTGGAATTATATTTAGGCCTACCCATTTTTTATGTGGATTCTGGGGAATCCAAACTCCAATCTTCACGCTTGCTAGGCAAGTGCTTTTACCACTGAACTTTCCGTGTAGTCTCTGCATTATAGGTAGAGAAGGTTCTATATTCCTCTGCTCACTTTGGTGTCTACAGGCAAGGCCACTTGTGTGGGTGGCTAGCCAACTTGCCTTAGTACTGATGATCCCAGTGGCAGTGCAAGCCCAAGTGGGCACTGGATGCTTACTGTTAAAAATGGCCCCTCATTACAGGGTGGGACACAAGGTGAGGCACCACCAGCCATTAGATGGGCACAGCCTCAACAAAATTTGACCTCATCAAGGAGGCAACAGTCATGCCCTACAGCTGGAGATGCAAAGTCTGGCTGGGGGTACTTTTACTGATGAGCTTTCAAAACCCGAACATCCTTCAGAATACTGTGTGTTTTCCTTCACATGTGCATGCTGGGGTTTCTCATTACAGCTTCTCTTCTCTGTGTATTCTGCTCCCCCTTTCTCATATATTTATCTACATACTTCACACAGAATGATGACCCTGTCCTAAAATTATATCTTTATTGCCAAGCAGTGGCAATAGATTGGAAGGTTAATGGTGATGATAATTGTGCCTTGAATTTACATACAGCACCTCCCCCCAGCCACTTGTTAAGGTGGTTGTCTTCAGATCTGGCAGGTGAACATGCCAAAGACTTATGTCTTTAGAGGTAGAGTCATGAGAGGGTACCAACATTGGATGTATTAGTATTCCCATGGGTCCTTATGGAAGGATCCACAGGAACCATGTAGGAAGTACATTCTCCTTCTATGACCTGATGGATTCCTGATGCCCTGGATGGTGTGGGCTTCATAAACCAGAGTG
Source organism: Micromys minutus (assembly GCF_963924665.1). NCBI lineage: Eukaryota > Metazoa > Chordata > Mammalia > Rodentia > Muridae > Micromys > Micromys minutus. Next base: position 34,543,201 of record NC_137981.1, read on the forward strand.
TTCCACATGGAGGAGTGTATAAAACATTGACAGGAGGTGACTTATGCTTTCAGGTCTTAAGTTGTTTTAATGCCGAGGAATTGTGCTGCCTGAAGCCCCTCTGCCTATCTGCTTAGAAATAATACCTCATCTTTTGTTCTTTATGCTAAAAGGTCTAATGGCCCTCTAAAGAAAACAGGTCATGTTTCTTGTGCTCTGTGAACCAGGAAAGAAATATAAGCTTCTGTGAGGGCTTTACCATGTCTCTCCCTCAAGTAAACTAGGAGCTAGCCATTCCTATGTTCTTTATGTAAAAGGGACCTTAGCATCAGAATAGTTGAGCAACTTGCTGAAGGTTGCACAGCAGTGTAATGGTATGACTTGAGAGCCTGTAGATATTCCCCCAAAGCCAAAGCTTCTGGAGTGATGATTTTCATACCTTTAGAGTCAACAGAAGCTGTTCTCCCATCCTGTGTCCTACCCCAGAAGTTCTGTGAGACTATTAGTGCTTCAACAATGTGCTCACTATACCATGCCAAACTCCAGAATTCCATCCCACCTGAGCAGATAGCATGTCCATTTCCCAGGAAGAGCCTGTGTGGTCTATGACACTGCTTCCTTCATGAAAAATTCCAAGTTCCTCTTTAAATGGTAGCAAGCATTCAAAAAGGATTTCTCCAAGGCCCACCTCTTCTTTTTGGGAGCAGACTAAAAGGCACCCCTCAGTGGCTCTGTGTCTTTCTTGGGAAGGGAAGCCACCCTTAGCAAGATCTAGATGGGTACTGCCTAAAGGCAGTGCTAAGAGAGAAGGTTCGAGGTGAGGTGGGAAGTGTTGTTCCCTATGAAGCTGAAGGTCAGGGTAATAATGTGAGTCAGAACCTCTGGAGGGTCAACAGGTTCAGGCATACAATGAGTCCAGGAGCAAGCTGTTCTGGAATGTACTTTGGACAGACTTGCTTAGATCTCATTAGCCTGCCTTCTCTCCAGATGTTTCTAGCTATAAAAACACAAAAGGTTTCTAGTGATTCTGATGTTGGTAGGGACCATGTGCTCTCCTGAGATGGCTATTCAAAGAATGCCCCGAGTGATGTTTGACATCATTTACTTTTACTGGAGACACCCAGCTACCTCTGGATCCTAAGCTAGAGTATATGAAGATAGTGTTGTTCTACCCCAGGGTCTTCTCTTGGAAGGTTTCACGGCCATATGTCTTCCTTCCCAGGGCTGACTATCCTTGCTATGCGTGGAGATGAGAGGCCTGGAACATTCGTGATGGAGAAAGTCTGCAGAGACTGACCTTCACTTAGAATGTTCCAGAGTCAGTAGGAAGACAGATCAATAATGTTTGTGTTCCCAGGGTTGGATTCAGGCTGCCCTCTCATCACAGTATTGCCATATGTGCCTTTGCTTACACCATTTTCAGCCATATTAGAAGAAGGAACATCTTGAAGATGTACAAGACAGGAGAGGTTACTAATCTGAGTATTTGCAATGAACAGCAGGGCTCCTCTCCTTTTGTACACGTGTTCGGCGCACAGGTGCAGAGCAGATGTGTTGCAGGTGACTGTGCCTTTAGAGATCTGTGTTCCCTCCAACTCATAGACCCATAAAAGGACATACAGTGTAGGCAGGCCATGCATGACCCGAGATGCCATGGCTCAACATGCCGTGGTCCAGATTGCCATAAGCCCAGAAGACCAGTGATCATTGGATTAACTAAGTTGGAGGGTGGAACTGAAACTCACGAAGCCAAATTTGGGAAACATACAAAGATGGCTTTGAACTCAAGGTCTTCTGACATCCCACCCTTGTGACTTGCCACTTAATCACATGGTCAAGGATGTGTTAAGAGCTGGAGAAATGTGTAAATGTTTAGAGAGCAGTGACCTGCAAACTGTAAATGGCCATGGCATATTTATATGAGCCTGGCAGTTCAGAAACAAGACTCTAATAGCTTTGTATTTTATTGTTGTTTATCTTTTGGTGGATAGAATTACCAAACTGATGGATGGAAGGATTATTCGAGCTGCTAAATATTTGGGATTTGCCAGTCTTTTGCTGTAACGCCTGGCAACTACTTTAAAGTAAACCCAGACTAGCTTAGATTAGTTCGGAGCTGTGGGTTGAGAAAGGGAGGCTGAGGCTGGAGATGAGTCTCTTCAACTTATTTGCAACACTACCTTTTGAGATACAGGACAGACCTTAGTTGTGCCTAGAGGAGAGTTGATCTCTGTTACATGAGTTCTCAAGGTTTGGTAGTTAGAAAGAAGGTGGGCAGAATGGAGAATCTGAAGATGCTGAATTAGCTGTTGACATACACAGAAGCCCATTGGTCCCCATTTATGTCTCCTGTCATCAAGAGCACTTCCCATGTCTTCCCAGTGGCTTTCCACTATGGTCCTCTGGTCACTGTGTGTGTTTTCCTCCTCCCCTACAAGGCTTTTGGCTGTGGCTCCTTCTGTCTGCTGAGGAGGTTTGTTGATTCATCTATAAATAGTTCAGCTTGAATCAACAAGGGTGAGCTCAGAATGGCGACTCTTCCACCAAGGCTTTCTGAGCCACCAGCTGTAGGTTTCTCTTCAAAAGGCCATCTCAGTCCATGAGAGCAATCTCGTGGGAAGGCAGAAACCATCCTGTCTTCTGTTAGTTGGATGGCTTAAAAATGGAGAAGCATGCAAATGAAAAATCAGATGGAAGGAAACACGAGAAGAAATGAGTGTGGTGTGGACCTGGCCTTCTTTACTCATCAGTAATTAGGGCTGGACGAAACAACCTCCTATGCTGTTATTTGAAGATTAAGCGGGGTACTTGCTTGTATGTCTAAAGCTATGTGGATGTTGGCTGTTGACATTATAGTTTTTGTAAACCACTCTAGGAGATGTTCAATAATATGTAGAAATTAATTTTACATTTTGCCTTGAAGTTAGAGATTCCCAGGGCGTTTACAGTCTTACCTAAGCTCATTGGTTTTGTTTGTTTGAGTGAGCTGTTTTTACAACAGGTGAAAGGGATTTGCCCACATCAGAGTTGACAGCAGGCTGGGTGTTAAGGTATGAAAATCAAAACATTGGAAACATGACTTATGCAAGTATAGAATGAGCAGCATCAGAGAGTGCCTTCAGCTTATTGCTGCTCCAGGATGGCAAGGTGGGGTTCCTAGTCACTTGAGAAAAGGTGTTGGGATGAATTGGTAGATTAGGAAAAAGAATCAAGCTGATGTCTTATGGTGCAAATACAGATATTGGAGATTACATTTTCTGTGGAAATGAATCTTTTGTGTGTCTACTGTTTGAACCCAGTGTTAACATTTATTCATCAAAATCTCGGCACTTTCACTCATAATATATAATGAGAGGAAGGATTTTTTTCCCCTAGAGAAAGCTGTGTTCTCTGAGGGAATTGATAAATCTTGCTCCACCTGTGCTCCACAGGGCATTCTGCCTTTCCGTCTCTTAAACTGATGGTGACATCAAGTCTTCCCAAAGGCAATTGCCCCTAGGCTTCTTACTTTCTGCTCTCCTGCTGGGTACAGAGAACTACGGACCTTGCTTCCATTCTTCTCTGGAGAAATGAGCCTTGAGATATAACTATGTCAGGGTGCTCATGCACATTTATGCTTAAAACTGGGCAGAGCCATGGAAGAAGGTCACACTGTCTTGGACACAGAAGAGCTTGACATGCAAGAGAGAGATAGACCTTGACTACTGTGCTCCCACTTGGCAGGTAAAAGCAAAGAGAAGGAAGAGGCCTGCGAAGGGGGCTAGGAGGTTAGGAACTTGGCCAAGTAGAGGGATAGGAAAGGACTTGAGGAACGGCATGTGTCTGAGAAGAAAGAAGCGCTGGGCTCAGTGAGTCACCTAGGTAGTCTGGGGAGAAAGAAATAAAATGCTTTGAATTCAGAGCACAAGCGTTGAGTTTTCTATCACCTGTCACCTTCCATCATCAGCCTGGGGGAATTTGGGGAGTGCCTGAGATGACAGAAAGCCATCCTGGTCCATCTGTCTTGGTATCAGGATTTGGAGCCTTGTCCAGATTGAGGAGCAGGGAAGGAAAGGAAGTAACATGAAGAGGTTGGTAAGAGTTCAGCCCTTTTATGAGTGAATGTATGGATAGTAATCACTGATAATTACTGACCAAACAGTTCATCAGTGCCTAGAACCTTCTGCATTACAAGTTCCCAGCCTTCCTCTGGGAAGGCAAACAAGTGTAAGCACCTGACAATGTCCTAAGAAGAGTGGCAGTTTGGCTGAGGACACAGCCTGGACACAGAAGAGCTGTGTGAGGTAAGGCCATGTGGTACTGTGGCCAGGGGTCACATATTATACTGAGCAGAGCTTACTCTGGCCAAGAATTTTGAGGCCAGAACAAACAAGAGGGAAATGAAAGCAAAGGAGCCAGGATGTCTGACTCAGAATGAACACGTAGTCTGTATTTTCTGTTGTCCATAAAGTAGACTGAGCAGTTCTACCCGGTACTTGTGAGAAGTTTAGGGAGCATTTAAGCTTTTTCCCTTATCTAAATGGTTTGGGATCCTTAACAGTTTGAGGATTTGTTGGAAAGAGAACTTTTTGTAGCATGCTTGGAGAGGAGGGTTTTCTGGACAAGGAACACTTTGACTGCATTGGGTAGATCAAAAAGAATGGGGGATGGGGTTTGTAGGTAGGACTGAGAGATAGGCCTCTTACCTTCTTCTGGAATCCCAACGCGTGGCTCTTTATAGCAAGTGCAGTCACTGAAGGTCCTTACTGTCCCAAAGTAAGGTGGCCAAGAGGCAGTGTGAACCTGGAAAACTTAATAAGGGGGCCAGAAACAATGGGGACAGGGTTATGTGGTGTGGTAGCCAGGGGTCAGATATGCTTTGTAGAGCTCACCCTGGCCAAGAACCTCAAGTCTAGAACAAACAGGAAGGAGAATAAAGGTAGAGAAGCCAGGGTGTCTGGCTCAGTGTGAACAGTATAATTTCAGTTCCTTTTCCTCAGTTTCTGTAAAGAAGACCAGGCAGTGCTGGCCTGCTTGTGAGCAGCACTACTTGTCCCTTAACCCAGATGTCCTTAAGTGATCCAGCATCTTCACAAGTGAGACTGTGACAGGAGCTCTAGAAAGTGTAGAGGTGGGGACATTGGCTCTGTAAGAGTCACAGGTACTCCCAGAGGCACTCTCTGAGCATTGTGTGTGTGTATGTGTGTGTATGTGTGTATGTGTGTGTATGTGCATTTTAGTCACCAGTCACTTCCCTAAGCTGCCCTGTAAAGCACACAGTATTGTGACTCTTCTTCAAGGTCAAAGGCATGGTCATTGGCTAGACTTGGGTTGGAAGAAGACTCTGAACTACTTTCCCACAGATCCTGCCACCATATTGATCCACACTGAGTCCACCTTATGCATGTAACCTTACATAGGGCATCCAGGAGAAGAACAAGACAGAGAAATCCTAGGGCTTCTCTGACTCACCCAGCATCAGCACACTCTGTTTCTGCCAATGAGGCCTTATCTATATTGGGATTCTATGATTTTTAAAGCCCTTTGAATGCTGACCCCCAACAAGAACCACACATTGGGGATGCCTCAGGCTCAGACAGGCAGTGGCAGTGGTATGAAGGCTTTTTTTATTTTTTCATCATCTGTGGGTGAGCTTTGTGTAGGAAACAGGCACATGGATGTCTATAGAAGAGGCCATCAGATCAGGTTGCCATTGGGGTTCTGGTCTGGATGCCTCCCATGCAGCATTTGCAGTTTGTATCATTTTTTTGTCCTCCTGTTCTTTCTGAATGTTCTCAACCCCCAACCCAAATGTCCCAAAGCTTCAAAGAGAGGTATTGTTGATGTTGTGAAGTCTATTTTTAGCCTGCCGTGGCCGGTACACATCCAGTGCTTGAAGCATTAAGTTTTATATCTATTTTATCTACGTCAGCAATTCTTTCTCCCCCCAAATCCATTAAAAGATAACAGAAGCAGCTATCTTCAGACAACATTCAACCGGTTCATATTTTGGTTGCAATTATGTCATGCCCCATCTCTCTGTAGCAGAGACATGAATTTAACATTTCCAAGGAGCCACAGTAAGAAACAAGGAGAGATTTGATTGTCTGTAGAGATAGGAGGGGGAATATCCTCTTGACTGTGTTGCTATATTTCTGCCCATCGAAAGGTATTTAGAGTCACAGATCTTTTTGATTAGATACTCCTTGTATGTTCACACGTGTTCTTTCTTTCTTTCTTTTTTTTTAACTGACTCTATCTCCCAGTGAGCCGTCCAAGAAGATAGGAGGCAACCAAACCCTGGGCTTCTGATGTGTGATTCCTTAGTCAGACAAAATAAGGAACACTGAGGCACAAGGAATGTATTGAGCCATTAGAGACAGTTTAGCAAATCTGTCCACCAGAATTGATCCATTCGGCTTTGCAGTAAGGGGACCTCTATTCTTGAAGAGTGCTAATGAGTAGAAGGCATTGAGAAGCAACAAACCCGGGGACATAATCAGATTGGTTTAATTAATGAACCTGGGAAGAGAGCCACAGGTGTCTAGACTCTGTCCCTTAGCTGCAACTAAACAGAGGTTCAGAACTGGAAAATGTAGGGAAAAAAAGCCCCCCCCCAAAAAAAAGCAGAAAACAAAACAAAAATAACAACAGCAAAACCCACCCAGGCTCAGTGAGTAAAATATTTGTCACACAAATACTAGAATCTGAGTTCTAATCCCAGCAATGTGTGTGAAGCTGGGTGTAGCAGCTCACTCCGATTCCATGCTCCTCCGATAGCATGGAAGCAGAGGCAGGAGAATCTCCAGAGGCTTACAGGTAAAGTGGGCTGGCAGTGATGAACAGATAATCAGCCCAACCTTAAACAAGGTTTAACCAATGCCCGAGATTCTCCTCTGACCTTTATATTCACACATACAAGCACATACAAATATGCATGCACATACACCAGACATCTACATATGAACACACATGTGTGAACAAATTTTTTTTTAAAATTATGTCCCAATATATAGTTCATCTTAAGAGCTTGGTCTGAGAAGGTCTTGATTTATAGGTCTGCATCTGGCATATGCTTTTCTGTATTTTGTAAATCTATCCACACAATTATCCACATTAGAGAAGTGCTTCCTAAATTATTAAGATGCTGATTCTAAAGGCCAAGATAAATGGCAGGACATGTTATACTTGTGTACTTGAAGACTCATCATAGTAAATATGCCAATTCTCTCAAATGTCTCTATAGATTTAATACAATCCCCATCAAAATATAAATAGGACTTAAATGATTTATTTTATGTAGATGAGTGATTGACTAAATGCACACATATGTATCATGAGGCACATGCCTGGTACCTAAAAGAGACTAGAAGAGAGGACAGCAGATCCCCTGGAATTAGGATTTCGGGATGATTTGATCTGTCATGTGGGCACTAGAACTGAATCCAGGTCCTTCACAAAAGCAGCAGTTGCTATTAATAGCCAAGCCATCTCCCCAGCTCCCTCAGTAGGACTTTTGCAGATATTAACAAGCCAGCAATTAAAACATATTTTGAAAAGCAAAGTAACTAAAATCACTAAAATATTCTTGAAAAAAGAATATGTTTGAAGAAATCAGCCAACCTGATTTTAAGGCTTATTATGAAGCTGTAGTAATTAAGATAGTGTGGGATTGGCTGAAGGGAAGACACACAGGTCATTGGAATACAGTAGAGAATTCAGAAACTAGTCCCATAACAAACACAGCCATTTAATGTTTGGAATATACTGCTGATCGAGTGAAAAGGGATAGTGTTTACACAAGTAGTCTTGAAAGAGTTGGGAATCCATCCAATCAGGAACAAAGATGAGCCTCAGTCTAAACTTCACATCTTCTATAAAAATCGATTTAACTCAAATGATAGTTGTAGATTTAAAGAGCAAACATCTTCTAAGAAAACCTTAGGTATCATGCCAAAATGACGGTGCATGAAAGATAAATGGATCAATGGGACCTTATCAGAACTGAAACTTACTATTCTGTGACGGTGACTCTTAAGAGTAATCAGACGGGATAAATGAGAGATAGTAGTGTTCACATCACAAAGGACTGAATGTAGAAAAGTCTTTTGCTTCCAAATTCCCAGTGGTGCATGCACCCTCCTCTGCTTGCAGTCTGGAGTACCTCTTCCCATCTATCCACACAGGGAAGTAAGTTGCTTCTTAGTCATTGGCCAACGTGAAAGGTGCTCTCCCAGTGAAGCTGTCCTTGTCCCTGCCTGAAAACTACTCAAAATTGCTCCATTTCCTACCCTGAGAAGGAGTGCTCTCAAATACTGGAAGTGCCTTAGATTCTTTTGTTGCTGATAGTTCTTTCTTTGGTGAGCTCTTGGTTCATCTGTCAGCTGGTATAGAGCAAGTGCTCCATAAAATGGGGGAGCTTACTCAAAAGTCAAAGGTTTTGGACTTCACCCACAGTCTCCTTCATTAGAACACAAAACTGGGACCCCAGGGCTTTATTTTATTTTATTTTATTATTTTATTTTATTTTATTTTATTTTATTTTATTTTATTTTATTTCCAGGCATGGTCTCACCCTGTCTAGCTCAAGTTATAAACTCACCGTGTAGTCCAGGCTGCCCTTGAACTCATAGTGATCCTTTGCCTCAGCCTCCTGAGTGCTGTTATTACTGGCATGAGCTTCCACATGGCAGAACTGTGTTTGCACACCCGTCCCCACCCCATACGATTCCTATAGACATCAGAAAGATAAGAAGCAGTAATATAAGAAAAAAGGATTTGGGAGGTGGTGAGATCTTTCTAGCAAACTGTTTCTGGAATCCAGTAAAGGGCCCATGAAGTTCTTACTCTGGGCCTCTTGATTTTATTACTTTCTTCTGGGGGAGATAGACGTCCTGAGGTGCTTCTCTGTGGCTCCCTGGCCAGATGCAGGCTGGGCCTCTATTTCTGTTTGCTCTGGCTGTGAAGGGCGCCATGACTATGTTTCATTCAGGACTCCAGAAACAGGATCCACTCATGTTAAACACATGCTTCATGCAACAGCCATATTCCCTTCTTTCTTTGCTGCTGTATTCTTTTGTTCCAAAGACTGGTGATCAGTTCTTATAAGAACATTTGTGTATTTTCCAAGTCTCAGGGCCACAGAATTTAGTTTATATGTCTTGCACAGCCTTATAGATGGGGGTCATTGTAACCTGCACTTTTAGAGATGAACCATACTGCCTTTCTGAGGACACTAGCTCAGTGCCAGGGCCGCTGAACTTATCCTAGAAGATTCATCTCATTATACATAGAAAATCAGTCCTCTTCTTCCCCAAGCAGATTGAATTTGTGGTGGCTCCATTGGAACAAAAATCAGCTCTGAAATCAGGTTCAGGTTTTAGTCCAGCTCCTGTTGACTATATAGCCCAAGTGATTTCAGCAACTGCTACCAAGTAAAAGCTCTGTTTAAGCAGAGGCATGTAAACAGGCCATTTAAGCCTTTTGATCTACCCAACCCACTCTGCTGGGGTACTGGGAGAATGCCATGTTAGAGACCAACATAGTGAAGCCTTGCTCCTCAATTAGGTCTGGGTTGAGGCTATAGCAAGTTGCAATGAGTATGAGCTTCTATTTCCAGCTTTGCTACTCACTGATTATATAACTTAGGCAGGTTACATGGTTTCCTGGAATCAGGATTCACTAATCAAAAACAATCATCATGTTGATAATCAGGAGATAGCATCTGAAAAAGAATTCACACGCACTGGCAGACGCATGCAATCCCAGCCCTTGGAAAGCATATATAAGTGGAACCTTGGAGCTCTGTGGCTAGCCATCCTAAGGATATTAGTGAGTCCCAAGCCAATACAGGCTCTGTTTCAAAAAAGCAAGGTGGGGTAGATAGTGACTAAAGTCAGCCTTATTGCTCCCACATTCACATGCACACAAGGGCACATGCACCCCCACAAATATGTGCGCACACATTGTGGTGGTTTGATAAGAATGATTCCCATAGGCTTATATGTTTAAATACCTTATTCCCATTTGACAGAACTGTTTGTGAAGGATTGGGAGGTATGGAGTTATTAAGAGGATGTGTGTCATTGAAGTGGTCTTTGAGGTTTCCAAAGCCTAATCCATTCTCAGTTTTCTATGATTCTTGTTGTGGATCAAGACATAAAGCTCTCAGATACTGCTTCAGCACCATACCTGCTTACCTGCTGCTATGCTTTGCACCACGATGGTCATGGAACTCACCTTCTGAAGCTGTCATGTACTAAATAAACCCTTCTGTAAGTTGCTTGCTTGTGGTATCTTATTACAGCAATAGAAAAGTCACTAAGATGCTTGGACTTGCACACAAAATTGTCATCCTACTAAATACTAAGTAAGATAGTCACCAGGTAGCAGCTTCTTTTTCGTGGTTTGGGGAAACCTTGAAAATTGGCCTTTGAATTCTAAGTGATTGGATGAAGGTAGACACTGGAGAATTAATTTTTTTTCCTAGATGAGATAGTTAAGGATCTTTGGAACTCAGTGTATTGTTACAAACTGGTGGATGGAATGATATTTTTTCCCTGACCTTACAGAACCCAAGTGCATGGGGATAGAAGTCTTTTTAAGCAAATAGAAAATTAGGAGAGAAAGGATGGCGGTAACTTGCCTTAAGGCATGGTCAGGGAAGTCTGGTCTTAGGAAGCAACTTTGAGCTGAGGTCAATAGAAAATGGGCAGTGCAGAAAGAGGAAGAGTGAGTCTAGCTCCAACAGGAGAAGAGCTGCACAGGCTGCAGTGAGGACAACTAGGACAAGGAAGGCTATATTAAGAGACACAGTCAGTAGCCTGGTGGGCTAGAGGAAACAATTTGCATGGGCAGCATGGAGAACAGGGAAGAGTTTTAAGGAAGGAAGCAATAGAGTAATTTTGCTTATTAAGACCAGATGGAGTCGGCTTGAAGAAAGGTTACTTAGAATACAAATGCCATCTTTATGGGAAGGGCTTATGCACTCTCCCAAGGGCCAGCACATGGCAGCAGGGGCTGTTGGTGTCTTTGGCTCTTCTTGGCTTCAGGCTCTGTGGTAGAGCTCGGACAGCTCATTGATGTTAAGAGCCTCTGGGCTTTGTGACTCTGCTTCTGAAGCTCTGTATGCTGTCTTATGCTTTTCTGGCTGAGAATTCCAGGGAGTAGATATTTCAAAAAAAAAAAAAAAAAAAAAAAAAAAAACAAAAAAAAAAAAAAACGGCAGCTATGTCAGAATTCCAGACTGATGACTTCATTTCACAATTGATTGGAAAATCGAGGAACTGGAAGTGTCAGGCAGGTTAATGGGGAGGGATGAGGAAGTGTACCTTGTCATCTGCAGAAAAAGACTTTTTTAAGAAAATAGGCCATTTTCATCTCTCACTGAAAGTAAGTTTTTGGTTGTTTATCTCAAGGTCTGGGGATGTTGGTCCTCTTGGGAACTTGTCCCCATTGAGATATTGTATAAGTCTGACAAGTATTCCATCTCTTTTGAGAGCAATTAAAAGGGCCACATGTGCCCCCTTACTGGTTCAGCTTGTTGAGTACAATGGTTTGGCCTGGAGGCTGTTGTTCTCCTTACTGCCCCCTTTGTAGGTGAGTAGGTGGATTCTGGAGAGCACAGGGTCCATTTTACTTCTGCATGCCTTTTTATGAGCTAACTATCGGGAAGGGTCCTTGGGTGAGGTTGCACAGAAAAATGGATCTAAGGATATAGATATTGGCTGAGATGTCCTCTGAGCCTTGTTCCGTGGGCTACATGGCCAGGTCAGAGACAGCTCTGTAGAACTTCCCACATTTATTAAGAGCCTGCTGTTTTCCAGGTACTGTGCACAGATGGGGCAACTGAGGCTCACAGTGGTGAGACACCTGGTACTCAAAGGAATGAATATGCAGACAGAAATAAACACAAGATTTGATTGCAATATTCCTAGCCCATTTTTCCTAGTTTCAAAGCCCATCCCTGCTTCCTCAGTGTGTGTACACATGGGTCAGCGTCAGTGATTCATTCTCCCCCAGTGTATGTCCTTGATCTTGAGGGTGCTATGAGAAGGTTGCAATCGGCTTCTGGTCCATTAGGAGCCGTTCTCTTTTTCATGATGCTGTGTTAATCTGGCCTTCCCTTTCCCATCTTCCTAGGGGCTGAGTGAAATAATGGATCTGAAGGGTCTTTAGGGAGCAGAGTGTGCTGCAGTGGTGGCTAAGGTGCTAATGGGTAGCCTCTATTGCTGATAGTCCACTAAGGGAGATCCTGGACCTGGGTCAGCTACAGATGGGCACAGCTCCAAGGCAACAGAGAAATGAGCCATGGTTTGCCTGGGCTGGGTTGGAAATTATGTCACCTGCCTAGCTGCATCTCTGGCTCTTGTTTGCAGGGTCGAGTAGGTGCCTAAGTGTACAGCTTGCCTACGGTTGTTCATGCCAGTATGTTACTCCTGCTTCTTACAGCCCAGCATCAGCCAAGGCTATACTTTGTCCTTAATAGGGAGTTTCATGGAGATACACAGGGATGGTGGGGCTCCTGTTTCCACCTGGAGCAGATAATCTTAGCAAGAGCCCGATCTGATCCATTCATGCCCCTCCTCTCTGCAGCTGTGGCTGTGGGAGTGGGAGGCAGAAGGAGGATTAGTCGGGAGCACCTTTCTTATTACTTCTGTACTTCTAGAGTCTTGGCTCTCTTGCTCCATCTACCCTTGGTAGCAGGAGCAGCCTTGTTACTGAAAGGCCAATAGCATTCTAGTCAAGAGGCACAGTAGCCTTCTAGCAAAGAAGGACTCATATAGGGGAACACAGGAGGACTTTTCTAATTTTAGACTATGCTAAGGTGGAATTCAGAGTTGGGAAGATGGGCTTGGCTTGAGCTATGTATGTTGAAGAAATGGAGGAAAAAGATGAAGATGATAGTAATAGTTAAAATAGCCAACAGTTTCCACTTACCGGTTCTCACCAGCAGGATCTTAGACCTCATTGCGTAAACTTCTGTCAGTTTTGCTGAATAACAAGTGTTAGCATCACAACAGAAATGGGAACCCAAATACTGAGAGAAGTGAAATGTTCTGCCATGGGTCAAATAGCTGTAATGATACTGATATAAAGCTTTGACTCTCATCCTCATTGTTCCAAAGCCAGCTCTGCTCAGCAAAGCATCTTTTCTGTAACTTGAGAGCTCATGGTCCTTCTACAAGATGCTCTGAGCATCCCAGTTTTGTCATGAGGGTGAAAGACCCAGACCTCTAACCACTCCTGGTAGCCTGCAGAAATTATGGAAGTTTTGTTTTGTTTTGTTTTCAGGTTCTTTATTAATTTCCAGGCTATAGTAGAATGAAAGTGGCTCCACTCAGTTTCTTACTGTGTTTTCCTTTGGACATATATGAAACACACATGGGATGGAATGACAAGAATTTAACCTCATCTGAGGGAGATTGAAGGTCCCTTGAGTTGAGTGGAAGATGCTTGAATTTTTAGCTGCTCCAAGTGGCCCTGCCTACACCCCATACCAAAGGGCAAGGGAGCATATGACTAAATGTAACTGCTTCTTGAAGAGTTCATAGAATAAAGCAAAAGTGGCTTCCTTAGCTTGGCTGTAGCTAAAAAGGTTGGGAAGCCACACTATTAACCTTTACATCAGGGCCCAAAGGAGGAACAGTATTGAGCACTACTTGTGAACAATGGCTCCCAGAGGCACATGGGCTCCTCCTTTCTGCAAGATACTCTGGTCATCAGTAACTTTGGAAAGTTGCTATCACTGTACATAAGGCGTTCTTCCCAGATCATTTATTACATTACATTCTATCCATCGGCTTGTCTTTCTTCTTCTCTGAGACAATAGCAGGCATTCCTCTGAGTCTGGGGTAGGTGGCCTCCTGCTTTGTGTGTGTGTGTGTGTGTGTGTGTGTGTGTGTGTGTGTGTGTGTTGAGTCAGTTCCAAGAAACATTGCAAACATTAGGGGCATGGTTCAGGATACCCGGTGGGGTGGTTCTCTTGTGTACTTTCATCAGATTATTTCCGTCCTTGCAGTTGAAGTCTCTAATTCTTCTTGTCATTTTTCTCTGCTTCATTGTGCCCCTTTCTCGTGTTTTTGCATCTCACTCCTCTAGTTGCTTTGCAATTGTTCTGTTCATTCAGCAGCTGTCCACTGACCACCTACAAGGTACCATGGAAGGGGGATTACTTGTAGGTTAACTGAGCAGTTATGTGGCTTTGGGGGTCAGGTTCTCATTGCTGGACATACCTCAACCGTCTCTTGAATGAACAGCTCATCCGCCGATGAATGAGGCCACCCAGGCACACACACACACTTATTCCTGGATTCACCTTCTAATTCTAAGGTTTCATAATGAGAGCGTGCTTTCTTCAAGGGAGCAGGTGTCTGGTAGACTTGGACTCCTACGCTGTTCTTCTGATTATTCCCAGAGATCGGCACCTCTCCACTCTGGCTTGGCTGAGTTTGTTTCTGTCACCCCCACAGGGCTGTGTTGTTTGTTCCTAGAGCAGAGAGACATCTGTCACCCTCACTGAGCCCTGACAGATGCCACATTCAAAGAACCAGCACTGGTTTGAACACAGAAAGCGGCCGTACTGTCATTGCCAGGGTGGCTCAGATATAACTATTCCCACTGCCTCCTCCCAGGGCACAACCCTCCCTACCACCTCCTGCAGAAGCACCCTTCCTGTGCTGCACTGTTCTGAAGAGTTGAGCTCAAAGGATCCCAAGCTTCGAGATACAAAGTAGAGGCAAGCAATGGGACTGCATTATGATGCCTTTTGGTTGGCATGTACCTTCACCTCTCTGGACTGGGAGAAGGCCTAAAGGCTGTTCTTGAGCACAGTAGGAAAGACCTGTCAGACTGTGAACAAGTCTCTTTTTGTCTACTATTAAAAAGTGCCTCGCCTGACCCTTGCCATCTCCAAGAACCAGAATTTGGGTAAATAGTATGTACATGTACAGACTACATGGATGGCATTGAGTATTAAGGACCCCAGCTACTTTGTAAGAGAGATGGCTTGCCTGAGATTACTTCAAAGGTGAAACTCGAAGCAATGAAGATAAGAATATATGTGTCAGGGTCAGAAGGAAAAGGAGAACCAGAGATAAATTCTTTTAAACTAGTGAGATGCATTATGTTTCTTCCATTGGCTGCCATCTTATTTTGACCACTTGTTACCAATTCTCTGTGAATAGCAGCTGATAAGCCCGAGTGTTCATGGACTTGTTTTGGAGAAGGCCGGGTTGAAAGTAGTTCTGTTTGGCATGCTTTGGAAGACTGTGGCCAGGAAATGATTGTGGAGTCAGATCTGGAAGCCAAGGATGGAAAAGAGATTACATGTTTGTGTAGGAAAAGCTGTCAGGAGCTGAGACTTCTCCTAGCTCCTTCTGATTCTTCTATGCCTCTGTCACTGGTATTCCTTGGACTTCCATCCTGCCTCGCCTTGTTTTGTTTTACTTTGGAGCCACTCTTTTCTTTTAGAAGCTGACATTTGCATTCCCCCAGTGTTCTCTCTGCATTTCTCCAGATCATATGTGTGACTCATCCTTCTCTGGTTCTTTTAGGCCAAGAAGGGAGTCTGTACCCAGCAGTGCAACCACGAGCTGTCTTCATAAGAATGACGGTCTCTGGAATCTACAATATGTCAATTGGAATAAAGGAAACAAGACTTTGAAGAAAGACCAGCCTTTCCCTTAATTTAAATGACTGTATCTCAGGGGAAAGTTAATTTTTAAAGGAGCCCACATATTCCAAAAAAGCAAAGAGCCCTGCTAGACAAAAAAAAAAAAAAAAAAAAAAAAAAAAAAAAATGTTTGCTTAAGAAGCATGGCTTTATTCAGCTAGCAAGGAAGCAGGGGGTTAGAAGAGATGGATCTTGACAACAAGGCTAAATTCATCATTCCTGTTTCTCAGGAGGCTCCTATCTAAGCAGAACCAGACAGACACCTCTGACTGACTCTTGGTCTTAATGCTGACATCTCTGTCTTGAGCACTCTAACAGAAGAAATCCCCCCATCCATGAGTGTCAGGTTCAAAACCAAGACCTGTTAACTGCAAGAAAGGCATATCTAAGTGAGATTCAAATGAGAATTTTGCCTGCATGCGATAGAAAGAAGTGATATGGTTGAAGCTCTTTCAGTTAGGAACTTGAAGGGAAGATGATAGATCAAATAGTGAATGTAGTGAAGTTTTAAATGTATTCTTTCCATTCTGATGATTGGGTGATTTCCATCTATGAAATGAGCTGACACACACTCGTTTTATTATATACCTGAGGTATAGGGATATGAGACAGGAAGGTGGCTGAAGGTGAAGAGGTGGAGTAGCCTTTGGACTTGGATTTCTGGAGGAAAGGGCAGGCTCTGGAAACTTGCCAAATGGCTATCGGAAAACAAGGATTGTCTTGTGAATGGAGACGGCTTGACTGATTCCCGTGTTATCTCTCCACATAATTGGTTTCCTCAAGCCTTCAAGCATTTATCCTCCTATGTGTGGGTTGATGCATAGAGAGATGAAAAAGACATATTCTCTACTCCGGAGCTATGTCTAATTGCATTGCATTAATATTTACACAAGTAAATGAGTAATACATTTCAATGGGAGTAAAGCAGAAGGAAGTGATTAATTTTGCTCTGAGTCTAGTCTAGGAAACTAAAAGGGACATCTGAGCTGGGCATTGGTAGGCGAGTAGGAGTTTCCCTTGTGGGTACGGTGTGGGAAGTGTCTTTTCTTTATCAGAGTAGGGTATGAGTTTTATATGAGATAGCATGACCGGGGTCTAGAAAATGTAAGATCACTCTTAACTTTTCTCTCCATTCCTCAGATGGATGGCCCCAAAGATTCACATCTGTATTTGCTCAGGTGCTCTCTCAATGAAAAGAAACCTAACAAACTGGCTGCACTAATAAAAAGGATTCATTATCTCATCTAACTGGGAAGCACAGGCTTGGACAGACTTAGGGGTTGCTTGCTTTGTTGGCTAGACAGTATCTTCTCAGTGCCTGATTTCTTTCCTTTTCATTGTCTGGTCTAAAACCTTGATGTCTTTATCAAATGCTGGCTTTTTGAGGAGTGGGGCTTGGGTGTTGTGGAGCTCATGTGTTTCTGCTGTATACTTTCTTTACAATGCCCAGCAGGAAGGAAGTTCATTATCATCTTAGCAATTCTAGCACAGGACTGAGAGACAGTTGTTCTCATAGGATAGAGATCATTGAGAGACTCAATTGGCCTTTCCCTGACAGGACCTTCATGTGGAATTTGGGGTATTGGCAGCATGAGGAAGGGAGGGGTGGGTCCTGAGAAGGCTTCTAGACAGAGGGGACGACATCAGAGGAATGTTCACCAAGGTCTAGTCAAGGAAGTGGGTATCACTGGCCTGTGATCCTGATGCTCAATCTGTACCTTAGCTGCTAATTCCACCATGGTAGGCCCACCCTAGTCACTCTCTATGATCTCTTGCTATGTCTTTGTTCATCTGTAATAGTGTTTGTCACATAATGGCATGAGAATCACACAGAATGATCTAAAATGTGGCAACCACTGTCCTTGGACTTGCTCAGAGGTACCCTCAAAGAAGGCAGGCTATTTGATACTTGCAAAGCCACCACTGCCCCCTCTCTGTATGAGGGCATCTAAATTCATATTCAGTCATGGAATGGCAAAAAAAAGGGGACATGTTTTACAAAATGTCCTCCATTGATATGGGAAAAGTGTCAGGGGAAGAAAGAACCCATGCATGCTGGCTGTTCTGTTGGTAATGTAGGCCTTGGTGCATGCCCCACTCTACCATGGTCCAAGGCTGACTCAGTCATTCACTCCGCATGTCCCTTTCCTCTTGTCCTTCCAGCTTAGCTATGAGGGTAGAGGATGGCAGCTGCTTTTGTCCTTAGTTATTTCTTCAGTGAATGATGGAGTCAGTTACTGTCTGTATCATGAGGTTGTTGTTCCCATCCTCATTTTACCAACTGGAAATTATGTACTAGTTACTTGACTGTTGTGATAGAACACCATGATGAAGACAACTCATAGAAGAAATAGTGAGTTTTGGCTTCCGGAGCCAAAGGGTTAAGGTCCATAATGGTGGTGATAGGGTGACAGGTGACAGCGTGGCAGCAAGTGGCATGCCTAGAAAGCTGAGAGCTGACTTCTTCACTCACAAGCATCAAGCCAAGAGAGAACTAGAAATAGCATGAGGCTTTTAATCTCATATCCCTCCTCCAGTGAGGCTTACTTATTCCAACAAGGCCACACCACCTAAACCTCCCTAAATGGCACAGCCAACCAAAGTGTACGTGTTTACAGTCCCAAGACTGTGGAGGACATCTCTCATTCAGACCCCCACAATATATGCATAATGTTTAACTACAAATAACTGTATTTCAATTAGATACATGATAATATAGGTAATTGTGCATATATATGTGTGTATGTATATATCCCTATTCACCTACATAATATGTGGAAAACATTTGCATTCCTATTTAATAAGCAAATTAGTTATGGATAAAGAGAGAACGCCATGGAGCATTGCCAAGAGCCTTAGAGTCATCGCATATAGATTGTCTAGCATATAGCAGACTCTTGATAAATGCCAGCCATTATAATAATTATTATGCTGATTGAACTGCTTAATAATAATGGGATTCATCTGAACCGAGCTGCATATGCTTTTGTAGAGCGTAGTGCCAACACTGTCCACTTGGACCTTATAATTGCTTAATCACAAGGCTCCTTTCCTGTTTTGTGGATCTCAGGGACAGGCTGAATGCTCTCTGTTTTATGTCCAGGGGTAAATTGCAGGATGAGGATACATACCATGGTAAAGTGTTTCCCCAGTCCAGGGTTCCTGTTGCCTATTCTGGAGGCTTCCCATCTATTTGTCACAGTCTCATTTGAAATGCATGTGGTTTTCATCTGTAATATCTTGATTGTCCCATTAATCTCCTTTAAGCTCCATGAAAAATACAGAGGGCTGGATCCCAAATAGTCACCAAGTTGTAATTTTGCATTCAAGGGAGTGTTTGCCGGAGACGTGAAGAGACCAATGTTCCCTGTTTGGCAATTGGCTTTCCAATGATGTCAGAGGGCTGTTGCATTCTGAATTAACAACCTGTTGGCAGGGCTGCAGCTCTATTTTGTCTCTAATATGTCTCTATCTTTGGCTGATTCTTCATCTCCAGGTTCTTTTCCTTCTTCCCAGTGGATGCTCTGTAGTAGTATATAGAGGGGTGGTTGGGCAATAGCTTTAGCTAGAGCAGCAAGAAGCTTGGTACATCCACTTACCCGTATTCATGTCTACATGCAGTGCTCATCCAGAAAGAACAGGGTTTGTTTGATCAAGGTACACATACAAGGTTCTGAGCTTCATGCTTAGTTCGCTGTTTAATATAGTGACATTAGCTACATGTTATTTGTATTTTAATGAAATGACATGTTGAGGGTAGGGGGTATATTTCAGCCTATAAGGTGATTAGTATGTAAATATGAAGACCTGGCTTTGATCCCTAGAACTGATGTTATAAAAGAAAATCACTTCCTTGTGATGTGTGTTTATAGTTCAGACCTTGGGAAGTAGGGAAAGGCAGATTCTCAGGGCTCTCTGGTGAGCCAGCCCAGCTTAATGACATAAGCTCCAGAACTAAGAGACCTTGTATCAAAAACAAAGAACAACGAAGCAAGCAAGCAAGCAAACAAACAAACAAAAAAACCAAGGTGGATGGTTCTTCAGGAATGACTCTAAAGATACATGTGCACATGCCCTTGTTACACATGTACTGGCACACACATGATAAAGACACACACACACACACACACACACACACACACACACACACACACACACACAGTAGTTACAAGTTCTAATCTTCTTTGGCAGTACTTATTTTTTAAGTATTCAATAACTAAGTGTGATTGCCTTTGGGGAAAACCTTTCCATTAAAGGAGAAAGGTGTCCTAATCAGGAGTCAGTTGGAAAAACAAAGGAGGGTTGAGCATCCATAGTATAGGATTCTTGGTATCACAGACCACTGAGAGCTTTGGTGCCTTTGTTAACTTGTTGCCTGCATTTCCCCTCCCATCACCAATCCACCTTTAGACCAGGGGAAATGGCTTCTTTCCTGATCTAGCATCGACACTCAATAAAATGAGGGAAAACTTGTCATAGAGAATGTCAATGAATAGTTTTCTTTCTAATGTGCACACTACCCTTTGAGAGCATAGCTCAAATGTTTTTCCTCATTGGTGACTGTCCTGTGTGAACTGAGAAAGTCTGGATAGAAGAATTTTGTGTTAGAATTTAGAAATATTCAGACATAATACCCGATAAATCACCACTGGTCAAACACGTTTAAGTAATCCTATTCAACCTGAATTTAACATTTTCTGCCTGTGGACCACTCTGGTGAACAAATCCACTGCACATAACTTGGTCTAGTCATTCAGCTCCAAACAAAATAAAAAAAACAAAAAAAAAAACAAAACCCCAGAGCAGACCTTAGTGGAGGGATAGACTTGTTTTGGATAGCCTGGGGCTATTGTTTGCTATTGTTTCCTTGTTAAATGTCAATATATTACTCAATGATAATAGATCCAAAATGATGAACATGGCTGCATGAATATTGCAAGAAGCCTGTGAATCTCTTGGGGACCCTCTAGACCTATTTTTGAGAGTGACTCATTAAGTCTGTTTGCAGAGTTGAGTCCACATCCTCAGATAAAGCTTCTTAATCTTTTTACCTTGGGAAGGGAGGAAAAATCAGGGATGGCAGTGGATAGATTGATGAAAAGGAAGTGCCCCACCTGTCTGGAGAGATCTGAGATCAGAGGGACCGAGCCTGGGTCATGCTAGGGATGATGTGTCTGCATGACAGTGCTCAGAACTGCTCACAAGTACCAGCGGATCATGACGTTCTGCAATATCTGTAGCTGGCTGTTTAGCAGGCTGGAGTTTGGGCAGAGAATGTCTAAATTCTTCCACGGGCTTGAATCTCAGAACAAGAAGATAATTTTCCCCAAACACTATGGTAGTTGAGTGTAGTTGAGAATCCCAACATGTGATAGGGTCGTGTTGTTTAGTGTCCTTTGGCTTTTTCTCATCTCTATGTGAATTAATCTCATGAAAATAAGATTTTTTTCCCCCTAACATCATCACCGAGAAAACTCTGGAGACTTTACAATACTCTCAGTGTATCTCAGGAGTAAATGCAACCATGACTTACTTTTTCCCCCCCAGCTACTTGAATAAAGTCTTCCAGAAGCCTCTTCTTGGGGGTTTCTGAAGTGATTTCTCAGTCATTCTGAATCTTGGTTCACATGACATGTTGACTGGGTTGTTATAGCAGGGACAGCAAGGAAGCTGTGGTTGAAGGGAGCGAAGGGTAAAGCCCAGCCTGCTGGACTAATGTCCCACCCCCACAAGCCGCCCCCAGCAGCTGAGTCAGCCCCTGAGTCACCAATGAGCAATCCCTACATCCCCAGAGTGTCGTCATTGCACTGAATCCTGACAATCACCAGGTATGACTGTGAGAGCCTCACAGTGACTCTGAGAATGTTAATGAGGCTGTCTGTCCCTGGCATGAAGGAGACAGCCCAGGAGGAGAGAACAGCCCCAGTGCTGTTGAATCCAGCTCCAGAAAGCTTTGTGAGGACAGGAATGCAGGGGAAGGGACTTGTGGGGGATCATCAGTGCAGGAGGGTTTGGAATCTAGAATAGGGTCTTTTCTAGATCAGAGTACATTTCTTTTATGTGTGTTTCAATGTGTGTGCCCCTTCATGTGTGTACAGGCCAGAGGACATACTCAGCTCCTATTCCTCAGATGCTGTTCAGTTTATTTTTTTTTGAGAGTCTTTGACTCGACTGCAATTTTCCAAGTAGGCAAGAAAGCAAATCTGAGGGATCTGCCCATCTCTATCCCTAGAGCTGAGATTTGTGTTGCAAGCTACCATGCTCAGCTTCAAACAAACGAGCAAACAAAACAAAACAAGAATGTATTCTGGAGCAATTGAACTCAGGACCCCAACACCTGCAAAGCCAGAGCTTTGCTGTGTGATTTATCTCCACCACCCTGGAGCATGAATAGGAACTAACTTGGGTAGGTTTCTGGGGGCTTAAAATAGGATTCGTAAGCACTGGTTGCTGGATGCGCTCTCTTGAGCATCCTTCTTGGATGATGTGCTAAAGATGTGCATGAGAGTTTCCAGCCTGTCCGAAATGCAGTCCCTGTCCACCCCAGCTTCAAGGCTCAGGCTACATCCACTCTTTCAGCCACTCTCACCAGGACTAGATGTATCAGCTGTGGGCATCGTATAGCAGATGCACTTGCTTCTTTAACCAAGATTAATTGCCTTTTGCAGACTCATTCATTCTCATGTTTATTACATGTAGTCTTCTTGGTGCCTTTGTTCTCAGGCCTGTGTGATGGGTACATACAGTGTATGGTTCTCTTGACAATTAAACTTTCTAAAAATTGGCAGTAGCCATTTTTCACTAATGTTGATCTTAGGAAAGACTACCTTCTATCTCAGAGAAGGTGGCCACCATGCTGCTGAGATGCCATTGTGGCATTAATCTGAACTGAAACCAGGGAACCAAAGCTGAGTCTTCCTTGTAACCTTGGCTAACAATTACTCTATTGATTCCTAATTTGAAAGAACTGTTGAACATATTCTTTTGGAGAAAAGGGATTAGGAGAAGAGGAACTGAATTCATTTTCTAGCTCTAGCTTTCCTGCAAACCCACCTAATTGGTTTGAAAGCAACATGCTGGCTCCCAGAGTATTTAGATATAACGTAGAAATGGTCCTCACAGTATCCTTTGCCCATCTATAGGAAGATAAGAGATGTTGGTTCAGTGTGGGTGCTGATACAAAATACCACAGGGTGGGCAGCTTATGAACAAGATAAGCTTACTCCAGTTCTGTAGGTGCTGGGAGTTCAAGGTCAAGGTTCTGGAAGCTTCCATTTCTGGTAAGGCTTTCATTTCTGATTCTTAGATAATATCTTGTTTTGTAGTGAGGGTAAAGACGGGCAAGGTAGACCCGTAGAGCCTCATCTCATTCATAGGGGCTCTGCACCTTTGGCACCATTGCCTCCACAAAGCCTTGCCTTCTAATGCAGTCCTGCTGGTGATGAGATTCCAGCATATGAACTGGGGTTGCACTCTCATTCCGATCATAAATGAGAGCATTTCAGGACTGTGTTTGGAAGTGATTGCAGAGTGTTGGAGCTCATTTTCTATGGCCAATGCCATCTTAATGTTTTGAAAAGATTTCCGGTTTTAGTATTTAGCTTCAATGAATTTAGCCTCAGACTTTAGTCTGCTGAGTGGCCAGGAAGGGGTGGGCCACTATTGTCTCAGAATCTTCCTGCTCTTTTGAATACAGCCACCAGTGCAAAGATGGGCTCCAAAGAAGAGTGGCAGCCCATCCTCAGAACCAAATGCTAACTTGTCTATTTTGTGGATATTTCTGGGAGTCCTTGCAAAGTTCTATAACAGATGAACTTAGCCCTGTTCTGTCAGGTCCCAACTGGAATATTTAGTATGTTCTTCTGTTTACCCATGTGCTAAGGGTATCAGAATTATATTTTGGGAGCATGCTAGTGTTAATAAGAGATACGAAAGCCTCATTTCTTATAGGCAAGTACCCATCATTCCAACTGGGTGTCATGCTTACCTTTAAAGGGCTATTGACCTGAATCTTACACAGCTTGCTAGACCTGTGTCCTTCTACCTTTTTGGGACCTCTTGGAATTCCAATTAGCATGTGGCCAATAGACAGACACACTTGTATTGATCTGGCCCATAGATAGAAGGCAATGTCTATGTTTTCCTCCTGTTTCTCTTGTCTTACCTTGTGTTTTGTTCTTCTAAGGAGAGATGGCAGATGGTTCTGTACAGAGCAAAGGGCTCAGACATGCTATCTCTGAACTCATACTGAAGTCTATGCTGCTCCCCTCAAAGTTTGGAGAAGGCTACAAAGCACATCTTTGTGATTCCTTCCATTCATACTCATGCTTCGAAAGTCCCACAAGTTCCGAAGGGTTGTTTGTTTCCTGATTGTTCCAGTGGTTCCTGGTAAAACTGCAGACTAGTATTTTCAGATGTGTGCCCACCTGGGCTGATCTATAAGCAAGCCTGTTAGTTTTCAGGAACTAGTGGCCCTGTCAAGTAACCTAATCATCACATGCCTCAGCTTCTTCATCTGTAAAAGGGGTTATTACTAAAATGCATTCCTGTTGTATTGTCATGAGAAAAGATGTTTTAATCATACTTGGTGGTATAGTTTCAGGACTGTAATAAGTTCTATGCATGTCGGCTGGTTTTGATAGCAGTACCACCATGTCTCTTAGCAGCCTGTCAAGCATGGTTACTGACTTCCCCTCAGTAAGTGGTATAACAGTCCGGCTTTGGATGAAGGTTTCCAAAGCATCATGGTTCGCTCAGCCTCTCAATAGTGTTATAATAATGTTACAACTCCTCAGTTTCCAGAGAAAAGAGGGGAGGCATACCTGAGCCACCGAGGCAACAGCTGGAGTCACACATACCATTTAGGACTCAGTCCCAGGTTCCTGGCTGGGAGTCCAAGATTCTGAACCTTCTTTGCAGAGCTGTCAATGAAGCAGCCCCTAGCAATGGGACCCAAAGACAGGACCCTAATCTCAGCTCTGGCAGGAGGCTCCTCTTATAGGTCAGTGAGGCTTGAGTTCAAATCCTAATTCACCGTCCTAGCTTCCCAGCCCTATACCTTTGTACATGTCATTAACTCTTTTGATCTTCAGTTTGTTGTGAAAGAGGGGTAACGTATTCGTTTACTCTAGCTACTGGCCAGAAAATGGTGCAATATATTCTAGGTTCAAGTACAAGGCGTAGTGCACAGTAGTATTTAATTAGTGCACAGTAAGTATCATAATCAATGACAGTTTGTCATGTTCTTCCAGGGGCAGTTTCTATGTGTGATCTCATGCCATCCTTGTCCACTCTTGAGTTTTCAGAGGGAGAAACAGGCTCTGTGGGAATAAGGGACACATTCAAGGTCATAAAGCCCACACTGTGGTTGTAGCATTGAGATTCAAACCCTGACAGGCTTGACCTATAGAAATACTTTTGTGTATTACTCTTCTTTACAGTTCCATGCTAAGGTCATTAGAGCATCCATACATCATCACTTTCCACAATCAGCAGAGCCCTTGTGATGGGCATCCTAATCATGTCTATGCTGGGCAGTGCTTTTATTTGAGCCCGAGGCCAACCTTCCTCTCCCAAGAGAATATATCACACATCTAGTTCTGTTTTTTCGGGGTGTTAACTCTGTCACAGATAGTGTCCCATGTCTTCAGGCACAGCTGGCTGGGTCCATTTCTCTATTTAATAGTCAAGGTGATTAGAAGAGACATTTTTTTCATGAGTCTTAGGAGGCTTTCCACTGCTCTCCAGTTGAGTGGAGGGTCCCCATCCGATGGCAAGATAGATGAATGTAGCAGGATACATTCAAACCTCATCTGAAGTCTCCAGAGAATTCTGGTGAGCAATTACCAAATGAGATGCCCTTCAAGCTGGGGGACAAGAACGCAACAAATGACCGGAAGTACAGCTGCAAGGCACATTAATAAGAAGGGAGGGAAGGAGAGTCCAAGATTAGTAACTAACATGCTTCTTCCTACTAAATTGACTTTCAGAGTGAAGGGTAAGAGGTGGGGGAGAATTGATTTGGATGTGCTAAGCAGCCGGTATGTTTTTGTTTCACGGTGGTGCAAGCACATTTGACTCTTGCATGACTGCGTTGGAAATTGCTCAGTGGAGCAGCATCACCTAGAGCTGCCCTGAGTCTGTGAAGTAACAGATTCAATAAGAAAAGCTCTTCTGCACTCTACTGTTCTACAGCTTCCGCTGTTCTTCCTTCGAACCCCCACTTGGCCTCTGTTGCCCCAGTGTCATAGAAAACACCCCTGCCATGGGGGATGACAGCACACAACCAACCGATGTCAGCAGTCCAGGAGCATATATGGTGGGTCCATGGGTGATAGATGTCCTGGTGACATCTGGGTCTGGAGCCAAATGTCACCAGGAAGTCATGGAGGAGGAGGGAGTTGAAAAAGTAGAACCAAGTAGGGAGATGGGGATCCCCTCATCCACTCATAGGGAATTAGTTACTGAATTCGGACTGTATGGCATGTGTTCTTTAAGGCCTGAGTAAATACAAAGCTGCAGTCAGTGAGGCCAAGTCATAGAAATGACATTTGGGAACAGTGTGTTGAAGAGCAAAGTGTTTAGGTGTCGAAGACCTGTGAAGGTGTATCATTTACCAGCTCCCTCTGGCTTATCCCCATCCTACTAGTTAAGTAGAAAGAAGACATTGACCTTTGCCTCCCTCTTATTCTGTGACCTATCACAGGTTCTTGGGGGAAGTTTGTTTTGCCTTTGTCTGTTGGGCTAAGGGGTAGACACTGGCATAAAACCCTTGCATCATGCTTTAGTTTCTTGGTGGCAGGAAGCTGACTCAAATGACCTAGATCCACTAAGTCAGAAGCCTCCTTCAGTCTTCAGTTTGGCCTTCCTCTTGAAGATCCTAATGCAAAGTTTCAAGTCATAGAAGCAGAGCTGGAAAGTGAGGTGTGGCTCTGAGTACTAGCCTTTCAACAGGTCCTACTGTGCATGTGGCTGCCGGGTGTAGGTGCATTCATGTAAAGTTTTGGGTCACGTCCTAAATCCCCAGAAGTGAAACAGGAACCTCCAAACACCCAAACGTCACTCATTAATTTCCTCAGCCAATACATCCTAAATACAGCAGTCAGAAAAGGATTCTGGAATCAGGTTATATGGTTTCAAATCCTGCCAGTTTTATTTACTGTCTGCACACTTTTGAGCGAGGTCTTTAGTTAGACTCTGCACCTCAGTTTTCTCATTTGTAAAGTGGAAGTATTAGCTGCCAGAAAGGGAGGTTGCTGTGAGGGTTAATGGAGACACACGTGGTCTGGTTTTCAGTGTCTTTTGTCCACTGACTCCTTTATGTTGTCAGTCCATTGGCTGCCATTGGTCTGTGCGGGGCTGGGAATCAGTGATGGTAGGTAGGGGCTCTATGTTTGTTCATCCAGTGTTCTCGGTAGAAGAGCTAGGTCTTCCCAAGTCAAAGGAATCAGTATGTAAGGTTGAATCAGTGACAAGTGCTTTGACAGTAACAAAGGGTTGTAGGAAGTAAGTGGCTCTGGGTGAGGACCAGCACTCCATAGAGAGGATGAAGAGAGAAGGGCCGTTCTGTTGAAAAATGGGAAATGAACAAGTTATTGGAATTTACCAAAGGGTGATGGGAAAAAGAACAAAGAAGGGAAGGGAAAGAAGAGGAGGAGGAGGCAGGGTGGAGAGAGAGAGAGAGAGAGAGAGAGAGAGAGATTCCTTGAATTTCCAGGAAAGAAATGGACAGTTAAAAATTGATCCTGGGGCCAAATAAACTTCAAGATAATTGCACCTCTTGGTAGCTAGTCATTATGTCTCACAAATGAATCCATTTTTGTAAGTTTTCAGGACCATATATGTCCTTGATGTATTTGGTAATCCTCTTCATTTTTCTTCCTTCAGCGGATCCACTCACCTCTGAATTGAATGGAAATTAAGGGTCATTAGTTTGGAAGACCTTATGAATTCCCTGTTAGTAGGTGGCTGGCTTTCCACTCAGCCTGACTACTTTCTCTTCCTACATGGCTGGCTTTCTACTCATCTTGGCAAGGTCCCTCTCCTAGGATAGAAATGTTCACCCATCTCTGCTGTCTCCATTATTGTGCCTTTTAGACTTGTGCTCAAAGCAGTAGGGTCACAGAATGATCCAGTTTTCCTGAACACTTCCAAGTTTTAACTGTTAGGCAGGGTGTGGAAATCCAGAGACTTGCATTAGTCTGAGATGAGGAAGGGTCTGGTGTTTAGATCATACAAGATTTCAGAGCTTCCTCTTTCTGTGTCTTTAAAGATCTTGATACTGACCTCATGACTCCTCCCTCCCTCCAACCCTTCTTTCCTCTCTTTTTCCTCTCTTCTCCTCTCTTCTCCTTTCTTCTCCTCTCCTCTCTTCTCCTCTCCTCTCCTCTCCTGTCTTCTTCTTCTTCTTCTTCTTCTTCTTCTCTCTCTCTCTCTCTCTCTCTCTCTCTCTCTCTCTCTCTCTCTCTCTCTCTCTCTCTCTCTCTCCCTCTCCCTCTCTCTCTCCCTCTCCCTCTCCCCTTTTCTCTTTCTCTCTCTGAAGTTTTTGAATGAAAGAATTAGTCTATTTTTCCCTTTTCTAAAGTAAGTTTCATATTTTTCCCTCCCCCGGTCCCTCTGGCTTTGGTTTTGTTTTCCTGAATGTATTTGCAAATTTTTGGAAATATCTTATTATTAGCTTTATATATGATTTATGTTCCACCCAATATACTCAGTATCTAGAACAGTAACTCGCAAGAAAGGCATTGAGGAAAATAGGAATAGAAAGTGAATGGAGCTGGAAGCGCAGCTCAGATGGTAGAGTGCCTACCTACCATACACACAGCCCTATCTTGGGTTTTAAGATGTGTATAAGTGGGCATGATGGCACATGTCTGAAATCTTTCCACTAAGAGGGAGAATCAGGAGGCAAGGCGATCTTCAGCTACACACAAAGTGAGTGGATAACCTGGGTCTTCCCAGGACCCTGTCACAACACCTCCCAGTTCCCCCTCCCCCAATGTCTATACACAAACATGTAGGGAAGGAGTGCCATTGGTCAGCAAGGCCACTGGCTCCTCTCATCCCTTCCACCATGCTCCGAGGTAGAGTTGTGTCATCTCATCTAGGCAGGGTAATTGGAAGAGCTACGTAAGAAGATGAACTTTAAAATCAGGTTCAGATGCAACTAACTAAATGTGTGACCTCAGATAAATGGATCTTTTCACAGTTTAGAACTCCCTGTGAAGTGTCTAGTTCATGATAAGAGTACAGTATTGCTTTTGTTACTAACTTCTGAGAAGGAAAACCTGCCCCCTGTCTGGGTCATCCATGACCTCAGCATTTGGACTTACTACTCAGCTCAAGTAGCCTGGGGACTGGATGGGTAGAGCCATACCAGTCTCTGTACATAGGATCAGGAATCATAAAGCACTGAGCCTAGAGGAAAGACCACAAGGAAGGTGGCCAGCCTATGTGGAAACAAGGTCTTTCTTCAAGATGGAAGCTTTCTGAGGCCTAGGAGGTCCTGTTCCTCAGGCATTTGTCCTTCCCATGGCCCCATTACCATAATTATATATATATAAAACCAATGTGTGCTGGCCAAATGAGTGACACTTGCCAGCAATGGGACATTATTTTGCTCCTCCAGGCATGGAGAACCTGTTCAATTATGAGCCACCCTTGTGATGGGTGCAATCACAGGCACACACATTAGCTTCTGATTATAGCCTTGTTGAGTCCCTCTTGACAGGAGGGAAATGAATTTACCTCGTGTCACCCCTGTAGTTTGCAAGCAGCCTTGGCCTCTGATAAGAGCACCTTTTATGTCTTTCTGAGGGGAAGCATTTGGGTGGTGGCTAGTCCCAGTGGCATGCACATCAAGGCCTGAAGGGGAACTTGAACAGATTCTTCATAGTGATAGCGGCCTGCAGGGGCTCAAAGAAGATGGCAAGGGGTGTGGGGCTGACCCTGAAAGGGCAAAAACTGACTGCTGCATACAAAGGAGTCCTGGGATTACACATTTCCATCTTATAACAGTACTAGGTTGTGTGTCCCCTGATCCTTCCATTCATCTGTAGAACAGGAATACTTATAATAGTTATCCTACAGGCAAAATAAAGTTAGTGAGCTATTATATGCAAAATACTTAGCACAGCAACTAGAATATTAATCGCTAGGTATTGTGACAATTAGTAAAATTTATTTTGACAACCATGTTGCTGTTTTGAGAAAAGGCCTGGACACCAGAGTTCAATAGTATCTTATCCATTTCATAGCTGTGTGACATTGTGACATTGAACATATCCCATCATCCCTGTGGGCTTTTCATGAAGTGGGAGGAGAGAGGACTACGGCTCAGAGTAGCTGTGAGGGTCTCAGTGACAGAGCACACTTAGTGTATACAGAAGCATGACTCCACACAGAAGTTGGTTGCTTGTTAGCCACTTTCTTTTGTTGGGGTGCTGCCTCCCTCATCTGGTAGGAGCTTAGAGAGGAGAGGGGAGAGTAAGCCAAAGTTTGAGTCTTGGCCTTAGGATAAAAGACTTGCTTTTCATCTGGGCAACAGGCATTTAAGATGGATACCTTCTAAACACAACATAGATGACATTTGGTAAAGTATCCTGAAACAGACTAGGAGATAGGTCCTGGGGATCCTGTGACTTTTACCCGTGACTTTTAGCACTGGATATGAGTCCTGTTGGGAAGGGCCATGGCTGTAGGAGAGTAGTGGGTTTCTTTCTCAGTTCCCCCTTTCCACTAGGACTTCCTCTCTCTGCAACAGGATGTGCCTCTGCCCTCTCTGTCCCACATTACTGTCAGAGTGGTAGATATCTGGGCACATCTGAACCCTGACTGTTCAGCCAGGGAGGACTTTCTGAGAAAGGACAGTATCCTGTGATGCCTCTTCTGGAAACTAATAGTCTCTAAGGGCAAATGGTTTGCATAGGACTTGCTACTTGTCTAATGCTGATTCATTTTTAAAGTCAGCACATTTCTTGCCCTCAGTTAATTCTCAGAGGGAGTGAGATTAGCAGTCAGCTGAGGAGACCCTTAACTCAGAGCAGGCACTGAGATTCTGAAAGGCCCTGGCACTTTGACCTGATTTCAGATTTAGAGGCTGAGCCAGGCAAAAGATCTGGATCCTGTCTGCCCTTTGGAAGCCTTCGAGGACATGACACATTTCTGAAGCATGTCCCACACTGTAAGTACCTTGAGGGTTGAAGTTAAAGGTTGAAGGGGCCTTCAACACACTGCCTTAGAATCTAGTGGCTATAGCAAGAGCCCTCGTTTCCAAAGAGGGCAGGGCCTGCTGTGTCTGAAGATCTGGCACTGTGACTGAAGGGAATGAACTTTTGCCTCAGTAGTGAGTCTGAATAGAGATGAAGCAGGAAGGTGAAAGGTGCAGACAGAGACACACATGGGAAGACGAAGGAACAGAAAGGGAGAAGACAAGAGCTAGAGCGATCAGGGAGATGGAAAGCTCTTAGGAAAACAAACAAAGAAAGAAAAAAACAGGAAATGGAAGAGGCAAACTCAAGACACAGACCTGTCAAGGGAAATTGGAGAACTGTCATGAACATTAGTAAGTACAGAGACTAAAGGATGACATGGACTTCATCAACCTCAGACTTGTCATTAATATTTACAATACGCTTATGGAGAAAGTACTACAGGCAACTTTGTATTGTAGTAAAAAATGATATATATTTAATAGCAAAGAACATCCCCTAAGGTCATGAAGCTATGTAGGAGGTCAGGTTAGGACCCTGGTCTATTTGATGCTATGGCCGGTTCATTGCAAAGGGGACCTGATCCTGGGACCTGAAGTATGGCAGACTATCTCTGTAACTTAGATATTGAGAAACAGAAACAGTCTTAATTTCCACTCACTCATGACTTCAGTGTTAGTTAAGAGACTTTGAGCTACAAGTAAGGGAGAACAGTTTTTTCCTCACGACTAGAAGCCAGAGCAGCTACTCTATCATGTTAAGGGCGGCATCTAGATCTTCTCAACTCTTTGAGAGATAGGCAGCTTAATAGCCATTTAGAGGTAGAAACAAAAGGGGAAGGGCAGTATCAGAATAGGCTGTTTTGTCTTTCTTATCTATCATAATTCTGCAGAAGCTATGC
This sequence comes from Micromys minutus, assembly GCF_963924665.1. Taxonomy (NCBI): domain Eukaryota; kingdom Metazoa; phylum Chordata; class Mammalia; order Rodentia; family Muridae; genus Micromys; species Micromys minutus. Next base: position 34,574,942 of record NC_137981.1, read on the forward strand.
GTAGTTTTCCATAATTCCTAGCTGCAAGAGAGGCTGTCATGTGATTATTGAGTCTTCTAGTCTCTAGGCCAGACAGCTCAGGAATACCATTGAGGAGCCAGACTGTAGTGTTTACTATTTTCCAATAAACCATCATAGGCCTAGACCCATCTCTAACCCTTATATGAAGGAGAAGCAATTATTTCTTTGATAATTACAGGTATATCTTGACTAAAGCAACCATACTGAGTTGACCTGGTATGAGAATATGAGGGAGGCAGAATGCAAACTCCTTTCCACCCTGGTGTTACTGGAAATGATATGAACTAGTTCCATGCGTCATGTCTTAAAAATCAAGACCAGTCTATCAGCTCCTGGGTGCTTGCATTTTCTATAGCCATGTTCATAGCTCAGCAAAGAAATAGAGGCTGAAAAGGGTGTCGAGGATGAAAAAAATGTTTAATTAGCAGAATTTTCCAAAATATTTTTACTTATTTGGAATACATCTGAGAGAAGAGATGTTAGTAATGACCATAAGAGATTCAGATAAAGGGGCCCAGAAAGCCTGCCTGTGTTTGGATTGGCGATGTCTTTATACCAGTGTCTCTCAGCTCTTGTTTCATCATTGCCCACACATGGGGTCTTGGTAAACACGTTTTTTCCCTAACCATGCTCCCTACTGAGATTTCAATGTCACAAATGCATTAAGAATCACACTCCTTTTATGCAGAATCCAGCATGCTGTGTGTCTGTACTTCTACATAAAAGGCATAAAGTATGTTTCTCCAGTTTAGAGGAGACATTGCTCCTATGTAGGGAGCAAATCAGGCACAAAAGGTCTTCCGACTTGGGTTGGGGGAATCTGGATCCATCCTTTAAATTGGGAAGGTTGGCTCATATTTTGAGTACCTACTATGTGCCAGATACCTCGATAGTCTCTTCAGATCCATCACCTCTTCTGGGGCTCTTAGACCTGAACCCTGTTTCACAATGGAGGCCATCAAGATTTTGGGTATACACTCCTTCTGGAAGAGACCTGCTTTTTTTTTGGAACAAGGAGCACATTGTTTCTATTATGGGTTATATTCAGGGTGGGTGATATGGGATGCATTAGGATAAAGTTCACATTGGTACTCCTGGTGGGATGAGAAGCAGATCCGGTGAGAAGCATGACAGGCAGAGGCTGTATGGCTAGAGGGACGCTGGATGATAAAGATACTCTCACTGCAGTGCTGAGAGACACTGCAGGCTAGGTAATTAGGATTCCATTTCTGAAGTGGCGTTAAGATAAGGATTTAGGCTAAGTTAACTAAACACCATTTTCATCAGGAAAAAAAAAGCATACTAAATGGGTTTGAATAGGAGACAGAGATACAGAAGTTTGGAATCTATGGTCTTCAACACATAAGCTTATAGACATTTTTGGAGTGGAGTGGAGATCAGTTTTGGAGGGTAGCTATATGAGATACCTTGTTAATCAGTGACCTAATACATACTGTATATGACATATTCTTGCCCAATATGAAGCTTTGATGATTTCTTTCCTTCTAATTCCTGGGAAGGCATATTGTTCCCATTCCATAGATAGGAAGCAGGCTCAGAGTGGCCTCCCCCAGCCAGGTCTTCTTTGTAACTCATGAAAAAGCAGGCAATACCTACTCTGGGTGCATCTGCTGAGACGGACCTGGAAGTCCGGCCTTCTCATCACTAAGCTTTGGATACTATTTATCAAGTGTCTTCAGATTGGTGGAATTTAAAAAATGACAGTCATTTGAAATCGAGTAGAATTGAGTGTTATTAAAATATCATTGTAAATTTTAATCTTTTGCATTGACTTTTTTTTTTAATAGCTTCTACTTCCACTGAAAATTCTGGGCCAGGATCACAGACGTTCAATTTAAATCCTGTCAGGCAAGACTGACTTTGGTTCCAGCACAGCCAGATTTTCTTTCTTTCCCCTAAAAAAGAAAAAAAAAATAGCCTGAGGGTTTAAAAAAAAAAAAAAAAAAAAGGTGCCACATCTAAAGAGAGCATATTTTTCTGTAAATCGTCCTTTTAATTCTTTATTTTCTATTCTCTAGCCTTCTTCCCAGCTTTCATTGATGAGTAAGCCAGGTGATGACTATGTTGCCCTTTAGGGTACCTGCATTATCACTTCATTGTTGTCATGGTGTCAAACAAGGTCAGCATTGCCCCGCCTCCTTCCGTGTGCTCCTTTAATACAAAAATCCCTTGCCAAGGCTCCCAGGATATGTTTAAGAAGGATGCTGTTCCTGCCAGTCATCAGCTTGTTGCTGCTTTTAGTCAACTCTCTTTCACATCCTTTTTGTCAGTTTGCCCTCACTATTTAATCTCCACTCTGGTTTCTTACCCGGAGCTAAGGTTGGGAGAACGGGGGCCACAGGTACCAATGGATGATAAAGATGGTTGACCATGACATTTGGGACTCAAACTTGACACAGCCTGAGTTTCTTCTTTTTCCAGTTGTTGCCAACTTTATTTAACCTATGAGAACACTGACTTTTATGCCTATACACTGGGATTAGTTGTGTCTTTCCCACTGCTTAATCGTGGACACTATGAGAACTGGGACTGAGGTGTGACACTTGGCACTGCAGTTAATGGCATCCAGAGCTGAGGGACCATCCTTTTCCTTCCTCTGCCTCAGAGTCCTGAGCACAGCCTAATGGCTCACAATGTTAAATACACATTAGCATCATCTAGGGAGCTTTTGAAAGGCTGAAATCCTTGCTCTAGCCCAATGAAATCCCAATCTAATGTTGTATGCTTGTGGCATCTTTACTTTCAAAATTCTTTTCAGGTGAATCAGAAGATTGCAAGTGGTGAGAACAACTCTTAAGTCCCTGGGGTTGCCTGAGGCCTGAATATACTTTCTTTTGAGATCAGAAGACTTCTATTTTATTGCTTGTGGGCATAGATCCAGATCTGTGGATGGGATTTTATCTTTCCTAGATACCTAAGAGAATGTAGAGAAGAAATTGGGGTAGAAAAGATACTTTGGTGGGTTGGACCAAGCACCACTTGAGATTTCTCTATCTTCACCCCCATCTTGAGAGCTTGTGCTTTATATGTGTCTCTGTCTCTGTCTCTCTGTCCTGTCAAATGTCTTCCTCTGTTAGTCACCACCTTTGCTTCTGAGTCAATGATTGTTCCCAAAAACAAGGTTCACAAATTGTCTGTTCTAGCTGGTTTGCAAGTCCCATGGGCCTGCCTATTTCAGCCTCCTAGCTATAGGATTATAGGGACTTGGCTTTTTTTTTTTTTTTTTTTTTTTTTTTTTGGTGTCACAGCAACAGGTGGGGAGGAGGTTTCAGAGCTCAGTTTGCAGGAGCCATCAAATTCTCAGTGCCTCGTGGGCAGAATACCTCACCTGGTACCGGCACTGTTGGCAGAAGGCACAGCAGCTGGCTCTGTCTCAGCTCTTGACCAAGCCAAGGATAATGGTGGGTGAGGGTGGGAGCTGTTGCATTTAGGGCAGTATTGGATTGCTTCATGTCCCCTAGGTTGGTAACAAATGAGGTTTTGCCCCTGTGTCTCTCTGATGCATCACAACTCATGTCCTCTTTCCTCTCCTTCTTTTCTGAACTCTCAAATCTCATTTTCAGATCCCAAATTTAGGGAAAGTACTCCTTGTCAGCATTCTTACAGCCCCAGCTACCTAGCTCATGACAGTTTTATACCTGTCTCTATAATCTTTCTGCCACATTGAGCTCTTCCTTGCTTGGCAGCAGAGCCCTTTTCTCATTATGGGTATATGATCTTAAAGAGTGCCTGGTACTGTCAGTGTTTGTAGATGTGAGTGGATCTCATCTTAGTGTATAGCACCATTTGATTAATTGTAGATCTATCTTGCTTATCTATTGAATGAAAGACACTAGTAGTTGGGGTAAGTCAGATGATCACACAATCTGAAACATGTTTCTTTAAGGCCTCAAAGCACTCCCCAGGGGAATCTGGGAGAGGGCACAGGTTATCGGTCTTCTCGCTCCTATTTGTTAAGTGAAAATGAGAACTTAAGTGCTATTTGAGCATCAATAATTATGAAATGCCTCTCTCTTCACTCTATCACTTCATCTATATATGTTCTACCTAGCCACACCAGGGATGGTTGTTTATGGAAATGACATATTGCTCATGGAAATCGACATGTCTCATTGACCCACTACTGCCAAGATACCATATATCAGGGAGCAGTGTTGTATAGACCAGACATAAGGGTGAGTGGGTTATTGCTTGTTATTATGAACTCCATTTCTCATGCTCATACTTCCTGCCAGGTAAGTTTAGAGGCCTGGAAATGTGCCAAAGGGGTTGATTCAGGCCAGCATGGGATTGAAAAGTAAAGTGCTCCAGGGAAATCACATGTGTTATGTGAGCTCTCTGAGGTTCCTGCATGAGTCTGGCAGGTATGCTGGTCAAGAACAGCAAGGGGCAGGAATGGGAGTGAAGCCAGTGCATGTGGCTGTCTCCCTTAGTTTAGGCTCCATGTGACTTCCTATATTGAAGAAAGAATGGGACTGGGTGAGCCAACAATAGGGCTGATGGTGCCAACATTCATCCTCCATCCCTTTGCTACAGTGGTGTTCACTCTCAAGCATCCTGAGATAAAGGATATTCCAACTGAACGGTGTGGAACCGAGTTTTCCTTGTTAGAGCTAGCAGGTGGTAGAACTGAGATTTGGTGATGTCCTTGTCATCTGCTTCCTCACTGATCCCTACTGCCTAAACAGCCAGCTGCCTAGCCTAGCCTTGCCATTAGCTGGTGACTGTGTGAATTTTTAAGTCACAACAGTCCCCACAGATACATTTTCTGTAAAATGAGGATATTTCTGGCTTCTTGCTGTTGAAGGAGGCTGAGAAGACGGTAGGAAGAAGGGTGATCAGACACGGGTTTTGAAAGTATTGTGAGTTTAGGACAAGAAGGACATTTTCACTGTTCTTCCTTGCTGACTCCTAGAGCTTCTGGGTCCTGACAACCATCATTCTTCAAAGGTGCCTGCCAACCAAGGCTCTAGCTCCAGCATGGTGATCCATTGAGATCTTTGAGAGCTCTGGATCTCCTGTAACCCCCAGAGGCTGACAGAGGAATAGGGAAGCAGTTGTGGGAAGGTGGCCCCAAGTCTGTCCAAGGAAGATGTAGAGCTACTCTGTTATGATACAGATATAGGTCATGGAGCATGCCACAGCTTTTAGGGGTCATTGTGGGCCATGTGATTTCTACTCTCACCCATTTGAAGGAATGCTGGGTTCTTTGTTCCTTTTTCTTGACTGAGTTGGTGTGTAAACGAAGTTCCCACAGCTTTTGCATGCTCTAACTACAATTTGCTGAGAAGGGAGTGGGAGGAGCTAAATATTAGAAAGAAGGAGAAAGGAGGCAATCCAGGTGCACCACGAAAGAAGGGAAGTCAGTGTTTTTGTTAATCCTGACTTGGGGCAATACAGACAGCTAGTGTCCGGCAGTTTCTGTATGTTTGTGGGGGGAAGTTCCAGGACTCTTCAGAGCCCCAAATCCCCTCACGCTAAAGTTCTCCAGAGTCGCAGAACTTATGGAATATCTCTCTATGTTGAGGGAATTTGCCAGTAACCCAACGACAGTCATCTATGAATGGGAAGTCCAAGAATCTAGTAGCTGCTCAGTTTCGCAAGGCTAGTTGTTTCATCTGGTCTTTGTAGAAGTAGATTCCAACAGATGTGCTGACAAGTAAGTGCAAGCAGGCGACGAAGAGCGATTCTTCCTTCTCCCAACATCCTTACGTAGGTCTCCAGCAAAAGGTGTGGCCAGATTAAAGGTGGGTACCACTAGGTATGGGTCTGGGACTTGCTTTGATCCAGGTAGACCTTGAACTCAGAGATCTCCTTACCCCAGTCTCCTGGGATTAAAGGTGTATACTACCTTGCCTGGGCCTAAGCTTTTTCATGGCCACTATGCCTCAAGATCTCTATGCCAAGATCTAGGTCAGAAACTTGAGTCTTCCAGCCTCAAGATATGGATCACAGGTCTGCCCTCCAATTCTGGACTGTAGTTCATTCCAGATATAGTCGAATTATCAGCTAGGAATAGCCATTATACTCCCAAACTTGATTCTTGGTCATGATGTTTTATATAGGAATGCAAACCCCGACTAAGAAAATCTGGTACTGGGAGTGGGGTATTCCTGTGATTTGGGAGGACTGTGGAAGGACTTTGGAACTTTGAGCTAGAAGAGCCATTGGGATGTTAAGAGCTCTGTGGGGTGATCTGTAGGAGTTTGGAAGATCATGTTGAGAACATAGCAAACGATGGAAGCCTGGCTTGTGAAATTTCAGAGGGAAGATGAAAGACTCTAATCAGAGCCATTGCTGTCTTGATTGTGAAGATTCTGAGGTTTGGGTTATCTGGAGCTGAAGAATCATCTGTGATTAACAAGATACCAGAACTACTAAAGTAAAAGCTTTGCATTACTGGGACTGTTGATGCTGGTCAGCTGGAGTTAAGAAATTAGTGGTGATTAAGAAGAGACCAGCATCACTGAGGTGAAACCTTCTGGGAAGTATTTCCTGAGAGCACAGAGAAGCTGTGTTCCTGAGGCAGTCATGGCTGTACCTCATGTTGGCAGCCAGACTTGAGTTGTGTAAGAGTCACCCAGGTAGTACTGGTTTTGAAACATGAAGGGATAGCAGCTGATGCTTGCCAGTGTGAGAGGCCAGGAGGGGCCATTGGTGAAGGTGCAGCCTCGGTGGCAGTTGAACTCCCAGGACTGAAGAGATCATGCAGACTGGTTGAGACTTAGCACCATGAAAAAGGTCTATGAGAGGCTATTTGTGAAAGTGCAGTCCAGTTGCAGCATAAGACAGCAGTGTTTTGGAGATGCCAGTAGCATAAGATGACCACCAGGAGTAGTAGTAGCAGCAGCAGCAGCAGCAGCAGCAAAATACAGATAGCTGGAGTCTTGAAGACAAGGTGTGTGCTACAAAGGACAGAGCTGGAGACGTGACCCAAGCCCTAAGAGAAGTCCAGAAGTTTGTGAGTGGATCCCAGACATTAGAGGGTTAGCGTTTGGTTTTGATTTTGATTGTGACTGTGTGTCCTGGTATTGTTCCCTCTTGAAGTAAGAAATTATTTTAGTGGAGCTCACAGTTAAGAGACTTTGAATTGTAAAAAGACTTTGAATTTCAAAAGAGAGCGGATATTTTAGAGGGATTGAAATTTTAATATGTAAGAGTCTGTAAAGACTGTGGGACTTTTAGAGTTATTTAGATCTTGGGGATGAATAAGATAGCAAGGGTTGAGGCTTAATAGTGATGTGTTGGTGTTGTGTCTCCACTTGACACAACTGCAGTTACCACAGAGAAAGGATCCTTCCTTGAAGAAATGCCTACATGGGATCCAGCTGTAAGACATTTTCTCAATTAGTCTTCAAATGTGTAAGGGCCCATTGTGCCATTGCTGGGTTGGTAGACCTTGTTCTATAAGAAAGGAGGCTGAGCAAGGCAGGGGAAGCAATCCAGTAAGTAGCACCTCTCCATGGCCTCTGCATCTGCTCCTGCCTCCGGGTTCCTATCCTGTGTGAGTTCCAGTCCTGACTTCCTTTGGTGATGAACAGCAATGTGGAAGTGTAAGCTGAATAAACCCTTTCCTCCCCAACTTGCTTCTTGGTCATGATGTTTTATGTAGGAATACAGATCCCAACTAAGACAAGAAGGAAACAATTTCTTCACTTTACACTTATATAAAATAGCCTGTGTTGTACAGTACCTATTCCCACCTTTCTCTGTGACACAGTATTTGAGATAATGCATGCACTTTATAAAAATTTGTGATGCTGTATTATTTGTGAAGCACGTAAGAAAAGTGTCACTATATGTGTTTATTACATACATACCCAAAACTGATTTTTCACATTTTACCTGTGGTTTTTTCCTATAGTTTCTAAAACTGTAAATGTAGAAGCTTGGATATGGAGGTGTGATTGTGTAGTAGTAGTAGTAGTAATAATAATAATAATAATAATAATAATAATAATAACAACAACAATAAAATAATGACAAATGTCCCTATTCAGAGCTACACCATGTGACAATACTTTCTGTTAATATGTTGTGTGACTGTGAGTGTGTGTGTTTTTAGTTGTATGTGTAAACATGCAACAATGTGTAAATGTATAAGTCAGAGGTTAAATCCTAGGAGTTGGTTCTCTTCTTCAATTATTTGGGTCCTAGGGTTAGAACGAGGTTTGGTAGCTACACACCTTCTCTCATGAGCTTGGCTCATCTCCTTGGGCTGAAGGCACATCATCTTATTTGATGTATTAAAAACTGCACAAGTAGAGTATTAATTTTGTTTTTACTATTGTTATATAGAAATGCATTTGACCACAGTCACATTCTTATTAGTGCTAGAGCCAGGGTTAGACTTCAGATGTCAGTCTTGCTATCCTAGAGTCTTGCTTCTTTCTTTTCAGTGAATTAGAGAACTAATTCAGAGTACTAGATTGATGTGTGGTATATTATATGAGTCAGCAGAAGGAAATTGTCTTAAGTCCATTTGATCTACTATAACAAAAGCTCATTGAATGGACAATATCAACAACAAATATTTACTTCTTATGGTTGGGGAATCTGGGAAACCCAAGAGCACCATGCAGACAGAATTAGTGCCTGGTGAGGGCCAGATGCCTTCTTGTTATGTCCTATTTGCCATGTCTTATGGAGGGACACTAAGTCCTTCCATGAGGCTACCTCCTTGTGACCCAGCCATTTTCCTTATGTCCTACTTCCTAATATCACTGTACTTGGGCTTAAAATTTTACCTATGAATTGGCTGAGGTGTACGCATTCTGTCTATTCAAGAACCAATGATTTCCCAAGTGATCCTTGTTAGCTCCAGCTCCATGGTGTGTGTGTGTGTGTGTGTGTGTGTGTGTGTGTGTGTGTGTGTGTGAGATACATTTAGAATTCAAAGCACAATAGTAAGGAATTGGAAGCCCAATTCTTAACTCAAACTATGCTTATTACCAATAACTGCTTGAACAAGTCTTTTTCCTCCTTTGAAATCTCTATAATTCAGGAATTCTGATTTGTATTTATGTCTGTAAATGGTATATATTTCTCCTTATGTTTTAATTTTATTTTTATCAGTGAAGTCTTTCTCTGGTTGCAAAAATTAAATAAAATAGGATTAGAAAAATAAAAGGCTTACTTGCCCACCAGACTTTGTCTGTTTTCTTTCAGGACCAAGGACAGGGCCTAGGGTGCTAAGCCTGATATTTTGGTTCAATTTATATACCTTGGAATTTTTTCTAAGCCTATAGGACATCACAGTAGCTTCTGTGCTGCCATCAGAATGTATGGTACTTTAAGTCATTTCTGAAGACAGTACGCAGAGTGAGTAACTGCCCTACTTCCTGCAGCCTTTTTTGATACTTAACCATCAAGAACACCATCGACACCTTTACCATCATTCTCACCATCATTCCACAAACACAACACACCATCATGGTCAAATTATTGCCAATGAAGCTCTACCATCACCAACACTGTGAGTACCACCCCTCCCCCTGACATAAGCATCACCACTATCACCAACTCTACTCCTTGCCATCACAACCATTCACTAGGATCATTTTTTACCATTACCACTGCCATTACCCTCAGTGCCAACTCCACCATCATTACTCTCCAGTACCATCTGCACTATCATCACCATCACTTCTACCACCACCAGCAACAGAAATATTGATCATCATTAGTACTACACCCAATATCTCACAATTGCCAGTGTTGCCAGTCCTATAACCATCTTCGAAACCACTTTGATCCGTTATTATTATCACAATGATCACCATCACTAATGCTAACTCCATTGTCACAGCCATCCCAAATACTACCTCCTCTATCAGCAGCAACAGCATCACTACCACTACCTCTGCACCATCATCATCAAACACACCTATTATAAGCACTTACTAAGTCCCAGGCTCTGTGTTATATGCTTTATTTCTGCCATGTCTCAGAGCTTATTGCCAACTTATTAGTTTTATTTTATAGATCAGTCTCAAGGAGCTCTATTATAAAGCCCTAATTTGGGATGCAGATAATTGGGTACAATAAAGCTTAGAAAAGTCAGAATAGTATAGATGTTTTGGGGGCATGGCGAATATGGTAGGAAAATAGCATTAATCAGCCAGCAACAATTAGGTACATGGGAACAGAAAGGATGGTGAGGATGGCCATACATAAAGAGCTCTCTGAAGGGAGGCTGACTTTCAGATTTGTGAACCCTGTAAATGAGTGAATGGTTGACCTTCCCACCATGCTGAGTATTTTTTCCAGGCCTTTAGCGTGTAATTAGCAGGCAGCCCTATTCTCAGTAGTAGAGGAGATCCCTCAAATCAGATAGCCACCTCCTAGATGATAAGGACTAGATGAAGGCCAACCTCAGATAAGCTTTTGAGATCGTGGGATGGGGTCAAGTTTAATACACAGTGCCAAAGGACTGGCTTCATATAAAAAGCCGGAGGAAGCCATAATAGGATTGTGTGTTAGAGACTTACCTGGGCTGGATCATTTATTTATGTGAACCTGGTGGTGCTGTTGAAAATGGGCTGGAGATAAGAAAATCCACAAAGCAGATGCAGAGATGTCTTGAGAGTATGTGCTACTTTTGCCAAGGACCCAGATTTGATTCCTGATATCTTCATGATGTCTCAAAACCATGTGTAACTCCAATTCTCAGGCATCTGATGTCCTCTTCTGGACTCTGCAGACACAAGGCATTGCACATCATATATGTGCATAAATGCAGGCAAACACTTCTGCATAGAAAACAAAATGGAATCATAAAAAAAGACATTTGGAGGGGCTAAAATGATTGCTCAATGGTTAAGAGCACCGGCTGTTCTTCCAGAAGTCCTGAGTTCAATTCCCAGCAATCACATGGTGGCTCACAACCATGTATAATGGTACCCAGTGCCCTCTTCTGGCACACAGGTGTACATGTAGATAGAGCACCAATACATAAAATAAATAAGCAAGTAAACAAATGCGCTTTCAAAAGACATTTGGAGGCAGGACAGGCATACAGAGCAAATCACAGCCAAGGCAGCATCAGTGTCAATGCGGGGCTGAGGCAGAAAGGGGTGAGGGTAAAAGTCAGTAGATAGGGAGTTGATGGTGGAAGCGCTGGATATGGGCACCAGGAAATATTTCACTGCTAGTTCATATGGAGGCCGTTGATAGCTGGTCTGGTGTGTCACCTTTCTTTCCATCCCTGCTTATTCTTTCCTTGGAGGCAGGGAACTGGAGACTTATTAATGCCATTCTCTGGCTTGGTCAGCTGCCCAAGATCAGCGCTCCCTAAAGCTAGAGTTCATGATTGCCAAAGGCTATTTCTGCTATTGGAGCAGTTCTGTTTGCATTAATTTCTCAGCCGTAGCTGCTCTCCTCAATTCCCTGTGCTGAGGTTAGGCACTGCTGAATGGCAGGGTCCCCTTCCTGGAGCCTGGTGAGGGGAAACAGGGGAGAGATGCAGCCAACTCCAAGAAAAATATTAATTTGACATTTAGCAAAAGGGTAAACTGGTTTATTGCACTGCAACAAAGAGATGTTTGCATTCTGAGCCGGCTCCTGTTTTCCTCTTCTTGGTGGTCTGGCTAGGATGTGGCCTTGACTATGTAAATCAATGCGGTAATGAAATAAGGCAGCTATTTAGTTCAAAGTCGATTCCCAACCCCACCCAGCTTCCCACCCCACATGCCCGGAGCCCCCAAGGTTTTAATGATTGCCATGAATTACTTTCTGACATTTTCTTTTCTGGTATTTCTAAAGTTGTAACCCAACCCAAACAACTTGTATACTTGGACATGCATGGTGTAATGGAATTTCTTGGGTTCCTTTGCTGCCACCACCCTGTCCTAGATTTCCAGCTTCCAAAAGAAACCACTTGTGGGCAGGAAGGAACACTGACTGAACTGTGCATCAGGAGTGAGGGAAATTAGAACAAAATGTCTCCCAGAGCTACACGGGGCTTTAGCTCTGAAGGGCCTCTGTTCTTTTATTATCTCACAGGGGCTCATAGAGATGGACAGAGCAGGTCCTAGTGAAGGAAGCAGAGACTTAGGCTCTTGGGTACCAATAATGTGCCAGGCTTGATACTACTCTTACGTGTTTATAAACCTCCTTCCAGAGAGTTCACCTTGTCACTAACAAAAAAGCTCAAATCTGGGCAATCATAGTTTCCAAGTAAGACCATGTTCTTCTTTGTTGAGCCATCAAAGTCTCAGGATAGAGACTAACTTCCATGTTGGTGGGAACCTTTGTGGTCTGTTGAGACAATGGAATGGATCAGTCTCTACTTCAAGAAGTCTATAATAGCCTCAAAGCTACACCCTTCCTATATACATAGTGCGTGGTGTGTGTGTGTGTGTGTGTGTGTGTGAGAGAGAGAGAGAGAGAGAGAGAGAGAGAAACAAGTACATGCATTTATACATGTGTGTTCAGAAGCCAGAAACCAATGTCAAATATCTTCCCTTGTGATTCTCCATTTTTGAGACAGGATTTCTCCCTAAATTGCACACCATTTTGGCGAGACTGGCTGCCCAGTACACCATGACCCTATATTTTTCTGCCCATATCTTTAATACCATGCTTCTAGGTGTTCCCTCACTTCTCTGCCCTGGCTTTTCTGTGCCAGCGATCACACTCAGGCCCTCACACTTGTGAAGCAAGCTCTTTGCTCACAGCATCTTCCTAGCCCCAGCATGCATTATTTTATTATTTCTCTTTTTGGGGACATGTATATATTGGAATAGAGTTGACCTTACTTGATCTGCATTCACATTTTAATATCATTGTTGATCCTTGGGGAAAACCTTCTCAACCTTTTCAACCTTTTCACATTATGAAATCTTTGTGCTAGATGTTGCTATAGTGCAAAGGCTACAAAACAGCTGAGCATCAGAATGCCCTGGGGGTGTTGCCAGCTTGAACTTACTGAATCCAAATGTGTAGAGTTGATAGTTTATTTTTAATCATCACTCTTCCTTCTGGTGTTTGGGAACAATGATCTGGTTCATCTGCCATCTCTCAGGTAGATGAGCATTTACAATGAGATTCTCCAGTGGGGACACTCTTAGATGACCCTCACTCCCTTCCTCCTGTTTCTAAGGAGCATTGCTCTTACCTACTGAAGGTCATCTTGTATAATTTTCTCTTCTTGTTTTAAAGTGTGCAGGGTAGTTCAGGGTAGTGCAAAGGGAAGAGCAGAAACATGCAGCTTCTGAAACATCTGTCCACACATCTGTGTTCTGTACCCCCTCACCACCTCTGGTAATTATCTGATGAAGATCTTGAAGTACAAACTTCAATGAGTAGAATGAAGATTGTCAAGTCAGACAGCATGATAAGGTCTCTTAATTCTAAAATTTCATAAAAGTATAGAAAGATATTAATAACCACTCAATGGTCATGATCCTCCCTACATTAATTATGCCTCTGACAGTTGGGTGGCTTATGAGCAAAAATGATAGGTGTGGGCTTTACTGCTAACCTGAGCCAATGTCCTGCCTCTGCCTGATTGTCTGTGCCTTCTCCTGTTCTTCTTATTGTTCTAAATCTAATTGAGTACATGTCCTCAATTCTCTCTCTGTTATTTTTGCACCTCTGGTCCAGGGTGTGGGATGGCTGGACAGCAAGAACATATAGGTCTGCTGAGCTGTGGCAACTGGAGGACATTTGACGCATAAAGTACTAGATGCCACTGGGAGACCTACTTGTTTCTCCAAGTTTGCCTGGTATCTGAGCCTCCACTTCTGTGTCACCTCGAGAGGATGGAGGCCAGATGTTGAGATGGCAGAGCCACAAGATAAACCAGCTTTGATCCAAGAGTCATTTCTTTGAAAGACATAAACTTGGAGAGCCATCTACAAAAGAGGACTTTGCATAGTTGAGAAATCAGGATTAGGGTCTAGAGAGATGGGTCACCAGATAAGGGCAGTTGTTTGTTTCAGAGGACACAGGTTTGTTTCCAAGTACATGCATGGCAGCTCAAAATTGTCCAGGGGATCCAACACCCTCTTTTGTCCTCTCTTCAAAGCACAAAACACTCATGTGGTACACAGACATACATTTGGGCTAAACATTCAAATATATAAGATGAAACTAAATCTAATTTCTTTTAAAAAATAAATATTGTTTGAACCTTTGGGATTCCGAGGGCCACTTTGTTTTCATGTTATAACCTTGCCTATCCTGATCACCACAGTTGGTATCTGTCTGTGGCAGACATCATGGGTGAGGCTTTTAATTCTATTATTTGCAGGTTGTTTCTCCTCTTAAAAGACTGAATGGAACTAGACCTTTCCAGGAATCCTCTCAAGCTGCAGTAATGGTTTACTGAAGCAGAAAGAACACGGTTATTTTGAGTCACAAAAGAAATAACAAAGCAAAACAAACTTAGGATGGTTGCCTTCCCTTCTAAAATGTAATTAAAAAATCAGAGGCATATGGACAAGGGGAAAATACCAACAACACTGCCTGATCTGGTGTGGATGTGTTCCTGGAAAGTATTAATTACACGCTTATGCCATTTAAAAATATTAATTCAGATGCATGCAGCTTTCAAATCTCTTCTTGTTCTGTCTGCTGAATGACTCGGGACAAAGCTAGCTGTGAATTAATTGATTAATAACAAACTGTGCTATGCATGTTTTCACTGACAATATCCTTGGGACAGCCTCTTGGAGCCAGGCTTCTGTTTGTGGGAGAATTGGTTTTAGTACAGTGTATGTTTATTTATACCCCGATTCGCAAGCTGAAGCTGTAGTGTGTTATATATAGGGAAGTCACTTGTGTACCACCCTAAAATATGGTGGGGCTGGACAAAATCAAGAGAGAAAGAAGGAAGGGTGTCAATCAGAAGATCTGGCCCATAGTGCATTCTTGCCCAGGGCATGAGCTGGCTGGAGGCCAGGAATAGGCATCTTGCTGAGACTATGACAAATGTATGACAAGACTTTGGCTCATAGGTACTGAGCCCTGGCCACCATCTGGAGTCCCTCTTTCTTCATGCTTGCCCAGGGTCTCAGCCTCAGCTTTAACATTCAGAGCCACGTGTAAATTATATCCTTCAGGGATTGTCTTCTCTGCAGAATATCTACATGGAGAGTTACAGGTAAGACCTGCCAAGGTGACAAGGCTTGCCTTTTCCAGCATAGATTATGTTTATGGAAG
The DNA here is from genome assembly GCF_963924665.1 of Micromys minutus. Classification (NCBI taxonomy): domain Eukaryota; kingdom Metazoa; phylum Chordata; class Mammalia; order Rodentia; family Muridae; genus Micromys; species Micromys minutus. Next base: position 34,590,149 of record NC_137981.1, read on the forward strand.
AATATTTTTTATCCAGATGTTAGTGAATTAGTTGAGTATGAAAGTTTGCCTTGAGGTCAGGACAGATCTGAATAGTTCTGCATCAAAGAAGGTTGCATTAGTTAAGTCCAACTATATTCTGCTATAATAACATGTAACTTCAACAGTAGTGGTAAAACACAAATTCTTTCATTTCTCATCTCCCTCTTGTTCTTGTTCATCTTGTTCATCTTGTTTTTCTTGTTCTTTGTGTTTTCCTTCTTCTCTTCCACCCCAATTCCACATCATTTTATTGGGTACCCCAGGTTGGCCAGAAATTTGCTATGTAACCCAGGCTTGCCTCAACTCATGGCAATCCTTCTACCCATATCTTCTGAGTACTGGGATAACACGTGTGAGCTTCCATGCCGAGAAAAGTTGTTTTGTTTTTGTTTGTTTGTTTGTTTGCTTGTTTTTTGCCATTCAGTATAGGTATATATTAGTTATGAAAGTATGGGTGTGGAAAGGGTAGGGGCTCTTTGTTAAGTCCCTGATCTGGGCTTTGGACAGTATTTACACACAGCCTCATCTTGGCAAAAGGCAATGGCCAGCCAACATTGCTCATAGAATATTGGCTAAGACCATACTTAACTTCCAGACAGTGCTATTGGCAGAGAGAGGAGAAAATTGGAGTGTTTGTGAGCATCACTGTTGACTTCTGAAGAGAGAAAAGTGAGGGGTGATGAGGATTTGAGAGAGAGTCAGGGAACCTAAGCTTCTTAGGGTCACATCTCTGTCTGCAGCAGCTCTGATGAGAAGGATTGGTGAAGAAAAAAATCTCCAGTTGTATCTTGACCTGGAAGGAACTAGAATAACTCTAAATCTATAGGATTTTTTCATAAAGTGTGCAACTCATATCCTGGGAGAGTCATAGATTGTGCTGTTCCTAAATATCTCTCTGTGGGGATGGGGGTAAAGTGGTGTCCGACTAGTGCCCTGGGGACATGAAGGAATGCACCACAAAAGTGTCATAGTCAAAATGCAGATCATTTAGGCCAACTGAGAAGTCATACACTTTGGGCTAGGCACTGAATGATCCAGGTTTATGAACGTGTCATTGTCTCTCCATGGTTATGCATTCATCAAAGTCAAGGAATACTTATCCTATATAGACACCTGAAGAGCCCCAAGCGGCTCTGGACCAAGGGAATACCTAGTTGCTCAAGGTATGTTTTCAGGTGCCCAGACGCAAGAGGAACATGTGGGTCAGAAGCCAGGGAGCCGTGGTGTCTCCTGTGCAGCCGTCTCCTTTGTGCCGTTGATGTTGGGGCCTCTTAAACTAACAGGGCTTCAGTTGCTTTGAGAGAGGGATACATACCTTCCTCAGCTGGTCCTATGCTGGTCAAGGGACCAGCTCCACAGATTATACCAATGGCAAATGGCAGTGCAGAAAACCCAAATTGTGAGTTGATGGGATGCATCAGGCAGGCAAATGACAGCCCCAAAGGAGGCAGCGGGCGTATGGGAGATGGTCCGGACACTGGCACTGGGAGGTTGGGAGGATGTCTCTGTTTTTCTTGCCCGTTCATTTGATTATTCTCATTTACATGCTATTATAGGCTTTCTCTGTCCAAAATGAGAAAAGGGGATTGCAGTGCTATGGTCACACTTTGTAGGGGAGGGGTCATGTAAATACATTTGTATGGTCTTCGTTGGCAGTATTTTTAGCAGTATATGCATTTTGTGACAGAGTCTAGGATAGAGCTAGAGACCAGTGACAGACCAACCTCTCCTCTCATGGGGCTGCAGTACCTAATGTGGTTACTTGGATGTGATACAGTTCCCCTGATGCATACCGTTTTTCACTTTTCTCACTCAAATATGGTCCTTCAGTATTCAATGAAAAACTCCAGAAACCAACATCTCATGTTTTAAGTAACCCATTACAGTGTATTTTATTTTGTATGGCTATTAATTTCTTGTCTTGTATATAAATTACATTTTTTCCCTTAGGCATGCATAGCAGGAAAATACACAGGACAGTTGGTAGGGTTTCCATGTCTTCAGGGATCTGCTAGGGATTCTAAAATGTTTAAAGACATGGGTTTAAAGACATAACTGTGTTTGTGATAAGCTAAAAACCTTCAGATATTGACCAAATGGTTTTAGTCCACAGGAAGACACAATACACATGTCCTTAGAATGTAAAACCTGAGCTTCTTAGGACCACATCTTTACCTGCAGGACCTCTGATAGGTATGTGGATGCTGAGGGTAAAAGGCTAAGGATTGTCAGCCCCAGGTGAGAAAGCACCCACAGAGAGTGTTGAGCCTGGCATGACAGGTGGACAGCAACGGGTTTGTGAGGAAAAAGGGAGAGTACAGATCGCTGAACTTTGAATAACTGTCGAAGTGTGGACATGAGTCCCTCCTGTTTCCTTGAATCTCTCCTCAGTAAGAACTTGTAAGGTGTGTATGTGTGTTTGTGTGTATGTGTGTGTGTGTGTGTGTGTGTGTGTGTGTGTGTGTGTGTTTGTATATGTGAGAGTATATGTATACATGCGGTATGAGCATTTTTGTGTTTATATATGCATGTATATGTGTGTTTTTGAATATGTGTGAGTATGTGTACTTGTATATATATGTGTGTTTGTTTTGTGTGTTTGTTTATGTGTATATATGTGTGTACATGCTTGTGTGTGTGTTTGTGTTTGTGTATGTGTGTACATGTGTGTGTGTGTTCCTGTGTGCAGATGCATGTATGTATGAGGATGAGTGAGCACGTGGAACCCAAGGGTCAGTCTGGGCTGTCATTACTATTTATTGGTATTTTAGAAAAGGTATCTCACTTGGACCTGGGCTTTAGCAGTTCAGCTAGTCGAGGGATCCTCCTGCTTCTGTGCTGGGATGACAAACACATGCAGGTATGCTGTGAGAAATGACCCTGTCAGTGTTTTATTTAAGAATGGGCTTCTGTCTTCCGAAATGGTCAGACCCTTACCGAGGGTGTGAAGATGCCAGCAGCCCAGCGACACTTCTCTCTCGCTCCCTTCCTAACGTCCCAACATACTGGATTCCACTTGTCAGCTTTGGAGTTTTCCCAAACCCTATTCAGCGCTCAGTGGGGAGTGAAGTGGACCCTCATCTGAGTCGCCCCCTAGAATTCCAGGGAGCAGCTTTGGAGGACAAGGCATAGAAGCTGGGAAGAAATGGCATTCAGTATTCCAACCATCCTCAAGATGCCTGTAGACCTTGCTTTGTTTTCCTGAGGCTAGTGATGGTCACCCTTGTCATCACTGCTGTGACCACCACCAGTATCAATTGCTTCCCTAGTCACGAGAACCTTGATTTCCCACCACTTGATCCCACCACCCCACCTGTACCCTACAGCTAATCTCAGGGGAATCTGAAGATCCCCATGCAGTCCCCACAGAGGGCTTTCTACAGCTTGTGTCCATGATACAGCTGCCTATGTGAGACAAGGGTTTGATGCATGATGGCCAGTGTTTGCCACCAGAGCTGATCTTCTTCTTTTGGTGGCTGGAGAACCACACTCTTTAATGATCTGCAGCACTTGTTGGAGAACCTTTGATGGGACGTAGGCCACAGCAGGAAGAACCTATTTTCACATCACTCCAGCCCTGGCTTCCTGCTTGTGTGCTTTTGTCCCTGATCACTGAAAGTGTTCCCCTTGGATCCAACACTCAGCTCACTGGTTTTGGATTAGCTTTGTGGGGGCTATGGGTTGAAGATGTTATTCTCACTTTTTTGGTATAGGAAAGGACATGGCTTGTTAATATGGTACCTCCAGGGCTGCTTTGTCCAGGACCCACAGCTTGCCTTTAAGAAACCTACACCCTTTACTATCCTGAGTTTGACCTGGGCACTACATCAACACATCGCTACAAGTCTCGGAGTTATGAGAACTGACCCAGATTGCCCGTGTGTGCCCATCATTAGGTATCATTAAGCATCATCTAGTCAGTCACTTATACTGGTTTGGGCAAGAGCTGTGTTTCCTTCTCTGTCAAGTAGCTGCCAACCCTTTCCCTCACTAGTATTTGTTGGCAAGACAATGAAAGCATCCGTGAATTAAAGACACGGTGAAATGACACTTGAATTCTTCAGGGAACCATTCTGCTATGATGGATAAACATGTTAATTACTCAGAATTTAACCTCCAGCTGCCGCCTTTGTGGCGCTTCTCCTCACAGCCCTAGTTTGGGGCTTTGCAGGCTAAAGTCACAGGAGCTGTCTGACCCTGAGGAATATCCTTCCTGTCCCTAAATTCTTGGCTGTTGTGTTCATGGGGTTCCTGGGCATACAGCTCAAGCCCATTCCTAGGAGGCAGCAAGTATGGACAGGTAGAGATCCCGAGCTCTGGTACTCTGTGTCTTGAATTCAAAATCCAGTGCTTCTGCTTAGGCATTTGCTTTGTCCCACATTTCCTAAGCCATTCAATGAGTTGTTCTGAAAATTAAATGTATTTATATGTGTAAGAGACTTCAGGGGAACCCTCCTGTCTAAGGAAAGCAGCTGCTCATCATGCTGTGTACTGCTTTTCCCCCTTCCATACGTTTTGCTGGTTTGTCCTTTGCTTAATTCTTCTGCCACCTTCTTTCTAATCTTGGGTAGCTTGCAGCTCATTTTTTCCCCTTGAGCCCGATTTTAGCTCTCTCAACAGCAAGGAGTGAAAGCACGATATTTTCACATAGACTTCTAGGATGCAAGTGGAAACTACCCATTGGTTAATTTCATTAACACATTTCACAAGTGTAGTGCTGCATTCTTATAACTCAGCACTCATGAGGCTAAAGCCAGTCTGGGCTACTTAGCAAGACTAAGAAAGGCAATAAAACAGGACGAAGAGAGGAAGAGTAGGAGTAGAGGAAGAAGAATAAAAGAGTTCAAAGAGAGTTGACTGAAGGCTGGGAAGATGGCTCATGGTCTGTGACTTACCACATAATCATGAGGGCTGAAGTTCAGAGTCCCAAAACTCCTGTAAAAGGCAAGCAAGCATTGGGTTACTTGTAAGCTTAGCATTGGAGAGGAAGAGACAATTTTCGGCCCAAGTTAGCTAGCTAGACTAGTTGGTATCGTCAAGTTCTAGGTTTAAGACAATACCCTGCTACAATAAATAAAATAGAAAACAATCAAGGGGAATTACCCAATGCTGTCTTTGTGCCTTTGCCTGAACATATATGTGTGTCTACACATATACATGCATTATGTATGAACAAACAGGTTTTTTCCTTTAAAAAGAAAGTGAGCTATGTGCTAGGTCATATGTCCAAAAGTGTGCCTACAACCTCCATGAAGACATGGCCTGTGACTCTCAGTACCTCCCTAGGGGAAACACAATGACAAATGAGCCACATTCAACAGCATGGAGTAGTGGATGCTTTGAAAGGAAAGAGGACTTTCTCCCCTGGAACTGCCATAACACATGTATATCTTGAGAAACACAGGATAATGGGGTTCATAGTCTAAAATCTGTGACTGAAAAAAGCTTTGGTGTCTCATGTGTAACATTGAACAATCCTTTTGGCATCTCTAAGACTCAATTTCCAACTCTGAAAAATGGGGGTAGCTACTATAGGCTGATCATGAAAGTTGAAAGTGAACATGGGTCGGAAACACTCAGTTCAATCATACTGCCAGCCAAGGAAGTTAGACAGGAATCCTTGTTAACCAAAGTGGGTCCTCACCTCCAGCACAGACTAAATCTCTGAACCTTTGATAAGTAAACAAAATGCCTAATTTAAGATACCTCATGCTTTGGGGGTATCTTTTAGTTTGAGTTTTATTGCTATGAAGAGATGTCATGACCAAGGCAACTCTTATAAAGGAAAACATTTCATTAGGGCTGGCTTACAATTCACAGGTTACTAGTCTTGTTATTGTAATGACTGGAAACGGGGTACCATGAAGGCAGACATAGTGCTAGAGAGGTAAATGAGAGTTCTACCTCTGGACCCACAGGCAGCAGAAAGTGATAGTGACACTGGGCATGTCTTGAGCATCTGAGACCTCAAAGCTCACCCCCTAGTGACCCACTTCCTCCAGTGAGGCCATACCACTTAATAGTGACACTCCCTATGGCCTCTGGGGCTCAGTTTTATTTAAAGCACCACAAAGTGTGAAACAGTAACCTATTTATCTAAAGTTCCTTGGTCTCTACCTTTTCTATCAAGTCCTGCCTCTTGTAATCCAAGCAGGTGGAGGGATGACTCTAAGTCACTAACAAGAACTAATCAAGGGCTTTGCAGCTTTCAGGTTACATTCCAAAGGACCATGAAGTCTTGGTTCATGACTCTTGGATGGTTCACAATGGGCAGGACTGTTAAGAGTATATTAATGTACTACACATTGGAGGTATATTATTATCACCTTGACTGTATCTTCTCTGATGGGGAAATTTCACCACAATTTGCTAAAAACAAACATACAAACAAACAGCAGCTTAGTACCAACAAGTGAAGTAACCCAGCTGCTTCTACCTGGAAATTTGTGTGGGGGTAGTGAGGGCACTCAGGGGTGGAGGGGGATGCAATGAGGCTAAAGGAAAACAACAGGAGGAAGAAATTGTGAATTTGCCCTCCAGAGTTGGTTCTGAGGCTTGCCAGCCCAAGATTGGGCTGTGAAAATGAATTGAGAAACTAGCCTCCCCAGCTTTTCCCTGCCCCAGAACATGGATTCTCTCTCCTTCTTATTCTCCTGTGTATATACGTATGAACACAGCAAGGCTTATCCTCAATAGACAGTTTATGACCAGCTCTCTCTAGAACACAGTGAAGGACATGACCACAAAGAACAAAGAATAGCATTGGGAGACAGGTGGAAATAGCCAAGGTGCCAAGAGAACAATCATGGTAAACTGCAGTCATCTTCAAATCTCAACCTCCCTCTTTCCTTCTCTCTCTTCTTTATTCTCTCCTTATCTCTCTTCTTTACCCCTTCTTTCTTCTCCCTTCCTCTCCTTCCTCTTTCACTCTTACCCCCTCTTTCTTCCTTTCTTCCCTCCCTCTTTCTTTCTCTCTCTCCCTTGTTGGTGTTTATCTTCTGTTATGTTTTAAGAAAGTGTCCCTTTTTGCACTGATAAGTATGTCAGGGTAGCTGTTCCCCCTATTTTGGGAATCTCTTGTCTCTCCAGGTCATTCTGTTGTAGGCGTATGGGATAACACACACACACACCATTGTTTCTGGTTTGTTTATTTATTTATTTTGTGGGTTCTAAGAATCCAAACTCAAACCCTCACAGTTGCAAGGCAAGCCTGTTATGCATCCAGTTATTTCTCTAGCCTACATTAAAGTTTTATGAAGCTAAAAAGAGTCCATACTGTGTTGTCAAGGAAATAGGTCCCTTAGATGACACTAGAGGTCATCAGGTAGAATTCGGGAGCTACACAAGAAAACCCTAGTGTGGGTTGTTTTCAAGGCAGAGTAAAGTTATTCAGCTGGGGTGTAGCAGTGGGAACTCTGACGTATCGTACCAGTGTTTAGGGAAGCTGTTCTCATACATGGTGGTATATATATATATGTATATATACCATACATACAGTTGGGAACAGGGTTCTTGGAAACTTTTAGCTCATCCCGTTATACTGTCAAATGTCTTCATCTTACTAAGAAGGGTATGAATCTAGAGGTCACATAGAATGTTAGCAGGGTCTGTGATAAAACTGTAATACCATCCAGCTGTCCTAACCCAGTCTTTCCATCAGACCATGTCCCCGCCTTTTCTCCCTGATTGGTTAGTTTTCCTCAAGCCTCCTTGTCTGTCAGCATCCCACTAAGCATTGATATTCTTTGACCTGGTAGGGAATACTCTCTTGGCAATTTGGTTTGACATTTGTCATCATGAGTCTGGAAGAGTTGAAGTAACTTGCTTGAAATTATAAGCTTTGGTAGATTCTAAACTCCAACTGAGACATTGGACAGTCTAAACCAGAGCTTTCCAGAATAGGGTACCCAGAAAAGCAGCATCACCTGGAAGATTTTAAAGATGCAGACTCCATCATCTGAGTCTGATTACATCCTCTGGGTGATCCTGAGTTGTGCCATCGGGTAAGCTGATGAACTTCCAGATGTGCTTCAGCCCTTCATTTCTACGCTTTATAGATCAAATCACCGACTTCTTGCCAGGAAAGAGACCCCAAGGTCACTGGCACTTCTTAGCAGCTCAACTTCTGGTGGTCTCTTTTGACCATGGGATTCTTTAGGAAGCCTCCTGGCATGGGTGCCTTGCCACCTAGTTGGGTCTGAGTCTGAATGCAGCCTAATTGGTGTTGTTGAACATTTGTGGGGGGCTGAGGAGATTTTGTCACTCCTGTCTGCTTTCATGCAGATTTGAGCAGTTTGACCAAGTCAAGTGGAAAATTAAAAAACCAGAAAGGAAGGAGACATAACTTGAGAAACCAAATGTTCATTGCAATTGGGACACTTCCTGACTTCTATATACTGCACTTGGGAGACCATAAGGAGAGCTACTGTCATTTCCTTCTTGATTCACTAGGTTTCTGCCTTGTGCTTTCCAAATTTCAGGCACTTTACTCGAGCAATGGGTATATAAAGATGAAATGATATAGTCCCTGCCCACAGGGAATTCACTGTCTAATGTCATGTCTGATGGTAGTAATTCCATCAGAGAAAATGTAGTGGCTTTTAATTGATGCAGTCAACCTATGAGGTCTGGTCAATAAAACATCGAATAAAAATAATCCTTTGATTGCCCCATTGTCAAGGGGTGGCTTTGCACACCGAGTAAGGCAGCACTTCTCTGGTAGTGTGTGGAATAGGATCTGATATAGCCCAGTGCATAGGGGAGGGTCTGATGAAGACTTTCTTGTTTAATGAACCATGTCACTGTGAACAGCTGTGGTGTAACCCAGCCAGACAACTATGCAAACCAGATGATGTCTCCAGTGGATTGAATCGACTTGGATTTGGTTTGGCTGGTTCTCTAAAGGCAAATTCTTCCAAGTTGGGTGGAGAATAAAAAAGAAAATCACCATCCCAATGTTGCAATAAATACTTTGCTTTTAACTTTTAATTGTTGGATGGCTTTTACTTTCAAGTCTTCAGAGAAAGTAGGGGATGGCTGCTACCCTGCTCTTGGCAAGAGAGAGCCAAGAATAATCATGTATCTGTAATAGCTATCCGTGTACTGTGCACAAGACTCGAACTGTGTTTTGTTGATGAGCTTCCCTGTGGGTCTACATGAGACAGACCAAAACCAAGACCATTTCTACCTGACTCCTCAAAGCAGCAGGGCTCCAGCTCACCAAGATGTCACCTTCCCTTACATTCCACCAAATGAAAGTGCACAGCTGAACATCATGACTAGAAATGTGTTCCTTGTGAAAGTTCCAATACCCTCATCTCTGCCATTTTCAACTTTAAGTGCCAGTGGCACTGTTGGTCATCATTAATGTCGTAAAAAAATCAAATAGGATATAATGTCATTACACACCCCTTCATAGAAGTTGGGTTACTACAGCTTCTTGAAACTAATTTCATTTGTATATCTATGGTTTGGAAGCTCTGAACAACACTGTAAAAGCTACTGATGAAAGCTAATGGTCACCCAGGCTCTTTTCCACATCCAAGGAACCAAGACACCTGTGTTTGGTTTACATGTGAGCATGAGATTTTGGACAGATGGTACAGGGGTGTCCAGAAAGGTTTGAGGTCACCTGGGTGCAGAGTGGATTTACCAAGTTTGTAACCCATACCAGCTGTAGAACAATGCAGGGGGAGTGATGATTTCATGGCTATCTGTGCCTCACTGCAGAGCTTGCTGACAAGTTTGGTGTGTTAACACAACCAAGCTGTCTAATGAGCAGATACAGAGCAAGGGCTTAGAAGCAGTGCTGGGAAGAGCAGGGTCTCTCCCTGCTGTTTTCCAACCTGCTCAGCACGGGTACAACCGACCTTCAACATATCCGAGTGTCTGTCATGAGGGAAACCATTAGATCGTTCCTCAGTCGGTTTCAGCCCATAGAAGTTTGCCTCGGTGTGGGACACCTTTTTCTTCTGTGGTGTCTGGGCCCTTATTCGCACAGCTAGGCCATCTATAAAAGGAAGAAAAGGAGTTGGGGATGAAACCTTTTTCATGCAGTATAATGTGTCTCAAAGCCGGTAACTCGCTTATTGTAGATTCGGTTGATGTGTAAAGCTACCTCATCATGGATCAGCCTTGTTAAGACTCTGTACACCCAATACTGACACCCAGACATGCAAATGTAGCACTAAAATTACATAGGCTTCCCCTTACTGTGTGTCTCATCCTATACATCTTGATAGTTGTTTTTCCAGAATATTGGTTCTTGTTTTTTACATTTTAAATTTGTATTTTTTTATTATTATTAACTTTTAAAAAAGATTTATTTATTTATTTTATGTATGTAAGTACACTGTCACTGTCTTCAGACACACCAGAAGAGGGCATCAGATCTCACTACAGATGGTTGTGAGCCACCATGTGGTTGCTGGGAATTGAACTCAGGACCTCTGGAAGAGCAGTCAGTGCTCTTAAGCACTGAGCCATCTCTGTAGCCCCTAATATTAACTTTTTATTGATTTTTTGTGAATTTCACACCATACACCCTAGTCCCACTCCCCATCCCTCTGTATCTGCCCTCCACCCTTGCTGCCTCCTGCACAATGAAAATAATAAAAAGAAAAAGAATCCAAACCATCTAGTCATGAAAACAGTAGCATGTCACACAGTATACTCTCTTGTCTGTACATCTGTATTTATAAATGTCATTGCGAAGAGTCATTGATCTGGTTTACTGGCTGGTTTTGTGTCAACTTGACCTAAGCCTGTGCTATCACAGAGAAAGATGACTCCCTTGAAGAGATGCCTCCATGAGATCCAGCTGTAAGACATTTTCTCAACTAGTGATCAAGGGAGGAGGGCCCAGCCCATTGTGGATGGTACCATCCCTGGGCTGGTAGACCTGGGTTCTATAAGAAAGCAGGCTGAGCAAGCCAGGCGAAGCAAGGCAGTAAGCAACATCCCTCCATGGCCTCTGCATCAGCTCCTGCTTTCTGACCTGCTTGAGTTCCAGTCCTGACTTTCTGTGATGATGAACAGCAATGTGGAAATGTAAGCTGAATAAACCTCTTCCTCCCCAACTTGCATCTTGGTCATGATGTTTGTGCAGGAATAGAAACCTTGACTAAGACAGTCTGGCTAGAGGCCTCTGACCTCTGCTACACTATCAATATTGACTCCTCTCTGGGATTTCTCTTAGATACCATATTGTTGACCTATGCCACAGATATCCTGTATCTTTGCATCTGCAGGACAAGCCCCTTCAAAGCCTTGGATCTTGGCCTGGGTGGTAGCTGACTTGGTCAGCTTGCCAACTCTCCCTCCCTCACACCACCAGGACTAGCTCTCCAGCACTTGCCTGGGCTAGCTCACTAAATACAGTAGCAGGCAATGGATTGGCCAGCTTTCCTGCTTTCATCTGCTTTGCTCTGTTCTATTTTGTTTGCTTTTCCTGTTCTCTCGTCTCATCCCATTTGTAAAATAATGGTAAAGGCTCACTAAATCAATTTCATCTTTCACTAATGGGTTGCAACCCGTGACTTTAAAAAAACAAAACAAAACAAAACACTAGATCGGATTATATTAAAACTCATTTTCAATCCCTAAATCCCATGAGTCCCATGTTGATCAGCACTATAATATTTAGGGTATAAAATTTTATGTGCAGCAGGTTCCTAGTTAAATCGTTGGCTGACTGAAAACCATCTGTTATTCATTCATTCATTCATTCACTGGGTCCTGTTTAGTCCATTCATTACCCAGGAACCAGGTGTTGTGTGAGGCCATGCTGTCCTCAAGTAAAGAAAGCAGAGGAGCCCTTGCTTTTGAAGGCAGGTTCCCTGTGGTTGCTACCATCTTAGCAGCTCCTTGCTTGGGTTTCCTTTGAGAGAGAAACCCCATGAACAATAAAGGCATCACCACCACCACCTCTGTGCTATTCAGTGAAATATTTAGCCCTGAATCCCGGTCTACTAGCAAGGAGCGTCATGTCCTGCAGATGACCTCAGAATAAACACAAACCAAGACGCACAATGCTCTGGAAGCCCTGTTTCCTCTTGTCGTTATCCCCCCCCCCCACCATGCAAGTAGCTTAAAGGGAAGAGAAATGTTCCCTAATTACTTGTTGTCTATTGATTTGTCTTGTCCATGGACCACTAATCCTGCAGACCAACTTGCAAGGCCTCATAAATGAGATTGCTTGGAGCGGGGAGCTAATCAGATTTCTCACGTTTAGCTCAGCACTCTGCTAGACTTTTGGGAAGCTCAGCATACAGGCTCCGTTAACTATTTCCCAGCCCAAGGTGACCCTTCGTAGGGCCACAGAGATGGAGATGAGTTGAGTGTGAGGTGAAGGCTGGAAACTGGATCTTTCTTAAGTCTCAGCATCCTCAAGCTGCTCCACAAAGACCCCTTTCCTTCCCCTCTATCCATTTCTGGATCCACCTCCTGCAGTTCTTGCTTCATGTCCATCCTCTGTACCCTTGTTTCCCGTTGCTCCTCATTCCTCATCTGAACAATGAGATAGCAGTTTAAGCACACTCCCTTATGGGGTAATGTGTCTGCAGCTTCTTGTGTGTCCTTTTGTCTGGAATGTCCCTCCTTTCCACACTTTCCCCTCACTGCAGTGCTCTAAATACTGAATAAATTGTCCTTCTCTGAGAAGTCTCTTCCTCTGAGCTAACATGACTGGCTGCCATCTTGAAGACTACCTGAGAGCCTGAAAACTCAAGCCCTGTCAGGGGTATGTCTGGTGGGTCCCCTGAGGGGATCTGTTGGAATGACAGTGGACTTCAATCAACAGGAGAAGGACCTGGGACATGAGCAGGGTTCAGCTATCTTGGAACTGACAGAAGACCGTGATTCTCCACTGCCTGGCCTGGCGAGGCTGATTCTAAGCACTTGAAATCCTAAGTTTGGCTCTGTGACTCAAGTTTGTTCAAGCCTTTTTTCTTTTTTCTTTTTCTTTCTTTCTTTTCTTTTCTTTTCTTTTTTTTTTTTTTGACAGATGAACAAATCAAGGTCCAGAGCCAACATAGCTTACCCAAAGTCACCAAGAATTGTGACCACCCAGATAGGGGGATTGTTTGCTTTGGCTTTGAGGAACAGAACCAAGTCACCATTTCTCCTCTCTCTCCTTTCCACTGTCTTCTCTTGGGTATCCTTGTCCTTCCCTAGAGCTGAAAGACAGGGATGCATCCATTGCCATGGAAACCAATTGAAAACACAGTCAAACTATTCTCTCCATGGCTGTGGCTCTCTGGTGGCAGCTGCAGATTCCAGTGCTGGGCCTTAATGGGGACTCTGGGACCATTCACCATATCTAGCTAGGAGAAGGGTGCTAGGGATCTTAATGTCCTCCAATATGAATCTCATGGGCTCGACAAAGAGGGACCAAGTAGGTCTCAAGTTGTCTTTGCCTTTTCAAAATATTCCCTCTCTTCCAGACTCCTAGTAGGGTGTATGGATGCTTTGAGAAGACTTTGGTCTTTGTACACCAGAATCAGACTTCTGACGGAATATGATTGTAATGATAAATGTTCTATTTTTCAGTCTAACTAAAGAAAATCTAGAATGACGATAGAGCTGGAGGAAAGAGGAAAGAAGAGGGCCTATTTCAGTCTCCCAAACCATCCATTTACTTGTTAAGGTGAGGGCTTTAACAACCATTAGTCTGTCCTGGGAGTAGGAAGGCAGGTTTTGTGGGATGGTTCTATCTGGTCTTCTCATCTAACCTTCTGCCTTAATGCCTATCCTGATCTCTCCTGTTTATAGAATGTTCTAGAGAAGTTTCTATTCTAATTCATTCCAGCATCTCACAATGTCCCTCTTGATAGTGGGGTTGGGGGAAGGGGTGGATTTCTCTTGTTGCCTCTGAAGCTCTTCTGTCTGTGGGCTGAAGCTTAGAGGCAGCTGGGGCTGATGCAGTAATTTGAACTTGTACTTCAAGTCTCAGGTTTTTATGATGATGGGGAGGATGGTGAGTGTGTGTGGGAGGGAGCACATGCATGTGCCCTATCATGGTAGGTCAGCAAAAACCCTTTTGAAAATTGGTTCTTTCCTTTTGTCCTGAGTTGTGGAAATGGAAGTCCAGTTATCAGACCTGTGTAGCAAACACTTTTTACCTGCTTATTCATTTCACTGGCTTGGTTCTCAGTTTCTTCTTTCTCTCCAGCTCTCCCTCCCTCCCTCCCTCCCCCCTCCCTTCCTCCCTCCTCCTCCTCCTCCTCCTCCTCCTCCTCCTCCTCCTCCTCCTCCTCTCTCTCTCTCTCTCTCTCTCTCTCTCTCTCTCTCTCTCTCTCTCTCTCTCTCTCTCTCTCTCTCTCTCTCTCTCTCTCTCTCTCGACAGGGTTTTTCTGTGTATCCCTGGCTGTCCTGGAACTCAATCAGTAGACCAGACTGGCCTTGTGCTTGAGATCTATCTGCTACTGCCTCCCAAGTGCTGTGATTTCTTACATGACCAGGTTGGTGTGTTGCTTTACATGATCAGGTTAGTGTGTTGCTTCTAGAACATGATCTCCATAAGATGCTAACATGCATGGTATCTGAGGCAGCTGCTCAAGGCTGACCTGGAGTACTCTTAGATCAATACCTCTGACATTAGCCCTCTAGTGGTTGAATTAGGGTTAGGGGTTTAGAACTGCAGCAGAGGTATCAGAGAGTCACCAATGGGACTTGGTCATTGTTTGTTTGTTTGTTGAAACAAGCAGCACAGAACGATTGTGATTGCCCACTGGTCTAATGGATCAGTGCCAACAATTTTTCCAAAGGTGCCAAGTGAAGCTCCACCTCTACATCTTTGTCCCAGTCACCTTCGTGCTGTCACTGTCTCTGGAACCTCAGCTGTCATACTACCAGAGAGTACCACCAAGCACTGCCTATTGTGTGTACCTGATGAGGTCTCCTGTTGAAATGAATCTGACCTTTACCAGGAGAAGGACCTACAGGCTCTTTGCTCTGGGTGGCGCATAAACTACTCGTGAAGATCCGATTTAGATTCATCCATGTCTAGGGATATGCTTCAGATCCAAACCCCATATCCTCTGCTGTTAGGGCTTATCAAGGAGGGAAGGAAGAAAAGGAGTTTTCCTGTGTGACTAATAGAGAATTGTAAATTGAGTCAAATAATCAAGGCCTCAGATGTGGCCTGGGGAGATAGTTCAGTGGATAAAGGTTTGCTACACAAGCTTGGAAACTGATGTTTGGGTACCAGAAATCCTCATAGAACAATGGCCTGCATGTACTACCAGTTCTTGGGAGGTGGAGACAATCACCTAGGACAAGCTGGGTAGGAAGATTATACAAATTGGTGGCCTCTGGAGTCAGCAATCAACTGGCATCAACCTCTAGCCTATGTTTGGAGACTATATGAAAAGAATTGACTAGAGGTTGTTTACTCAAGACCATTAATTCTAGAGGTGTGTGTGTGTGTGTGTGTGTGACCAATTCTTTTCTTTTTGAGAGATAGTGACTCACTGATCAAGAAGCACAGTGATCTGCTTGTGTCTTCTTCCCCAGCACTGGGATTAAAAGCTGATGTGAGCACGCCCTGGTCATGGCCAAGCCTTTCTTCCTCAAAGCTCATGACTTTCTAGCAACGCAAGAACATTGCTGACTGTGCCATTCTTCTGGCTTTGTCTTTAATTTTTGTCTTAGTGGAAACTCCTTAGACAGACTTCTGCTGTCAGGGAAGTACCAGCCAGCCTTCAGTCACCTGAGTTACGGAAACATCTGGAGAGTGTCATTTAGGCTCAGGGGCTAGGAACATGTGAGGACTTGTATGTTCACATGTGTGCAGTTTCCGCCGTGGGTTTCGAATTTTCACATGACGTCATGGGAAGAAATCCTTTCTAAGGTAAGTCACAGTGTGAAAATGCTGATGCTGGCTGCAACCAGCGAGAAAATACAGTTTTGACAACAACAGCAGCAACAAGAACGACACCACCATATTTAAGTACTTAGCTGGCATGTGGTTGTTTCGGGTGTGGAAAAGACTGTAGAGATAGCTAGGCTCCTTTTGGGTTAAGAAGAGGAAACGGCTTTTATTAGACACAGAAATTAGCATGGCACACAGGCCCAGGCTTTATTGTCCATTTGTTGGATCAGAATTCAAACCTGACCTTGCTGCCCTTTTTATTTGTGGTCTTGGGCATCTTTCCTCTGATACTTGGAAGGTGAGTGGGAACTGGGAGTTTATTCACAGCTCCTCCTTAAGAGCCTTTCAAGGTTAAGGCCACCTGGTATCTTGTTGAGGAATAAGGCCTGCAATATTGAGCCTCCAGCCTTAGAATCAGATCAGGATGTTGGTGGAGGGACCCACAGACACAAAGGGACCCCCTCGGGCTGCTATTTTGGTGGCGTGTCCATGTTAGGAAGCCACCAGCTGGGTAGCTTTTTCTCCACAGTTGTATCTGGGCAGCAGCTGGCGGCGTCATCTTCATTGTGGTGATCTGGAACAGCTGCTGGGATTTGAGCGTGCACTTAGAGGAATTACCTGGGATCGTAGCTGGCCTCACTGAAGGGGAACACATTTCTGTAAGCCTAGCTAATGTCTGAGGCTGGAGCACAGGGGCTTTTCTTCTGCAGCAGGAGCAATATCAACAACAGAACCAGGCTGCCTGGAGAGGCTGCCCCAAATAGGAACCATGAATTTTCCCAGGATGTGCTTGGCTTGGACTTGGGTTGGAGAGCCTATGAAAAGACTGGATATGGTCCAGAGATGTATTTCTCATGTCAAATGCCTAAAGTCTCTAGGTAGCTCTAGATACCAAGAATACCAGATATATCTTGGCCATGCCTTGAAGAATATACTCCATAAGCACATTTTCTGCTGTTCCCTAGTATATCTGTGTCACAGATATCAAGTGGTCCCTTGAGTTATCTCCGTCTCTTGAAAGCCCTGCTGGTCTGTAGTTGGTCACCTGTGGCTTTTCTTCTGGTGATGTTATCTTCTTGTGGGATGTGAGAGATAAACACACAATTACTAGACACGAATAAAGAATATAGAATTGCCAAACTCAGATTGAATTTAAGTGAGGTAGATGTGTAAAAGTCTGATAGAAATGCCCCTGGAACTTGGAAAAAAAATTGGAAGCCTGGAAGACCCTGTCCTTGAATGAGCCTAGTATATCTATTTCTGTTGAGAAGTGCAGGAGATTCAAACAGCCAATGAACCTGGAGTTGTTTTCAGTATAAATACTGGGAGAAAAAAAAAGAGAAAACAGTGGATTTTCTTTATGTATCATTTTGCAGACTGAAGGAGAATGGAGGTCCCATGTTGACCTGGCCAGGTCAATTTCGTACCGACACTGGCTTCTCAATGGCTTCCAGCTCTGACCTTGGTTGCTGGGTTGTTTCCAAGCGTGTTGCTCTTCAGGAACCTTCTGCTGTATTATTGGTGCAACATCCTTCTTGCACAAAGGGAGGCAGATCTGGACAGCCTAATCTGTGAGATGCCACTGCTGCTCGTCTCCTTCCCTAGTCCAGGCCACCACCTCTGCTGCGCAGGCAGCTGTGACATGCCCCCTCTACCAACAGTCCCCTTCCCCCTTCCCTGCAAGAGCATTCTTCTTGCAGCAGCCTCACGGGTCTGTCTAAGATGCTTTTCTGGTCGCGTTATTTTCTGTCTGAAAGCTTGCCATTTGTCCCCATTGTACGTAGGAGAAAATCCTTGTCATGCAAATCCTTAAGAAAGGAAATCTTCAGGAAGGGAATCTTACAGGCCTTATGTGGCTTGTCTGACACAGAAGGATTTTGTTCTGTATTGCTGCTGAAGTAACCAAGCTCTGCCCCTGTGGCTCACTGGATTTGTGGAAGCTCCCCTTTCCACCTTTGGGCCGGTTTTGCTTATCTCCCTCACTATCAGCATGCCAGGTTGGCCACCCTGTTCAGGGTGTCTATAACAGCCGCTCTCTCTGTACTGGTGGGGTTTTTTGTTTGTTTGTTTGTTTGTTTGTTTTGTTTTGTTTGTCTGTTTAACAGACTATCTGCTATGGTTTATATCTAGAAGGTTCCCAAGAGTCCTGTGAGTAAAAAGGCTTGATTTCTTGCCCACAATGGTACTGGAGGAAATGTAGCCATGTGGTATGTGCCCTTGAAGAACATAGTGAGACTCTGATGTCTGTCTCCATCTCTATCTCTGTCTGTCCCTCCATCTTCATGTCTTGGTTCTTCTACCATGGTTTGAGTAGCTTGTTTTACCCCAGGCCAATGAGCTATGGGTCCAATTAGCCACAGGTTAAAAACTCTAAAAAATTAGAAACCTTTTCTTGTATAAGTTAATTTTCTCAGGGTGCTTTGGTATAGTAACAGAAAGCTGACTCACACGCTGTGTCTTTCTCCTTTCCACTTATAAGAGCTGTGTGGGAACAACCACACTTGGATCTTGATCTATATCTTTGTACATTACACTATACCCTGAGGCCTAAGACCACAAAGGGGACAGCTCTGGATATGCTGCTGCAGGAAAATTCAGAGATGGATTACCCACCCTGTTGGCTCCAACCTTTGAAGGATCTTGAGGACATGTTCACAGGATGCCAATAAACAAGAGACCTTTAGATTTTAAGCTTTCCTGGCAGGTTCTGGCATACTTCCCACTGGCCAAGACCACCAGTGACAAAATTAGCTCTGAACAGCTTAGCCAGATGTTTCCATCTGAACAGCTCAGCCAGATGTTTCCATCTGTAGGGGAATATTATGCCTAGGCCCATAGCAGAGGAAACTTTTACTCATAAACAGAGCAAATTTATAGTGGAAATCAGTGGGAGGGAATAAATATGAATCCCCATGAAGTCATTTTGTGGGCTGCTTTATAGATTATAATCACCCATTTGGAGTTTTCAGGCTATTAATTTTGTTTGGAGAGAACCTTGGGACTCTGGGGGGGGGGGCAGAATTTTTAAGTCTGTACTGTCACACTCATGGATCTAGATCTTGAACCCCTGAAAGGTTTGGAAAGAAATTAACAAGCTACCTATGGAAGAGCGGGGGCTCCAGCATCCTTTTCCTGTGGATCTCTTGGACATGGATCTTAAAAACACACTTGCCCAGTGTGTGCTGTATTTTGCCCCAAGGCTGTAGCTTTTCCCTGCGATCTGAGGCTGTTAAGTTGTACTTTCAGCAAGTTGCAGTAGGAGTCTGTCTCCCAAGAACTGGGTGAGACCTAAGGAAGAGCAGTCTGAGTCAAGCAGGTCTTCATAGACTCTGGGTAGGCTGTCTGGCTCAAGATTGCAAGGTATCTTTTTCCTGCTGTTAAATTTGTTCAAACTTCCCTTCCTTTCTCTGTAAATAAGACCAGTGCCCCAGCCTCAAAGGTGTTACCAGGATAAAGGAGATGAAATAGGAACAGCAGTTAGTATTCAAAATGCCTTAGTTCATACAGTGATGGGGCTGATTGCTGATTCAAAGGAAGTCTGGTATAGCAGGAACAAAGTGGAGTGTGAGAGCTATGATGCTGGTTCCCAGCTGCGTCCCTGATGCCAAGGGTGACCTTGGGCATCATAGTCTTTCTGCTCCCAGATCTTTTGCATTAGTGAAATGAAATGTTTGGCTCAATTAGTCTCTGAACAAACGATTGGGTCTATGGCCAGTATCACCTTTGGGACCAGTTAGAATGATAGATTCTAAGGTTGTATTCTAATCCCTTTGGGGAAGGTTAGGTTCCAACTTCTGCATCTGGATGAGTTTTCCAGGTGGCTGTGGGCAGACTCAAGTCTGAGCATCATTATTATGATGATTCATTGTGGCTATGGTACTAGCTCTCTAGTTTTCCTGGCAGTGTCACTTTGAGAGCCTCCCTCTTGGGGTCTTGGACCAAAACAGGAAGCAAAACAGTATTTTAACCGAGAATCAGTTGAGGTTGGGAATAGAGGGCTTGATGTAGTGTCTGAGTGTATGGTTTCTACTTTTTGACTTCTCAGTGGATGGCCTCTGTCTCCTCTGTGCCCAGTGACTTTAGATAAGGTAAAAAATCATCCATCATTTGGAATGCATGCTCACATGTAGGGTTTAGGGGTACTTGGGGATGGGGCCACATATAACTACTATTATATGTGGGAGATGGGCTTTCTCCCTCATCCTCATCATCATGATACCATTTTGCTTGAGGCTGTATGTGAAGATATTTAAGGTAAGCAGTCAGGACTCAGGTCTGTACTCTGTGACCTTGGACAAGTCACTTTAACTCAGAGTTCCTGATGCTGCCTCATTATAAAAGGGGGATTTGCATACTTTTGCTCCTGAGCCTTTTGAGTACCAAAAACTAGATCAAATTCTGAGAACACAGCAGAGGAAGACAGCTGATTTGCTGCTCACAGTCTTTACAACTTCCTCTGAGCTTGCTGTGGGATTTGATGAGATGTTATTAAGAAAAGTTATTGTAGTTGTTAATGATCATCATGTTATTTACCTGGGTTGCAAGTATATTGAGGAGCTAAAACAGTTCATATGCTTGCTGAATATGTGATTGACCTATTCCCAGGAGGCATATACACAGCTAAAAGTTGGGCCTGTGTGGACAGCACCATGTGTGTGATAGATAGACATGATTCTTGGCAATTTGCTACCCACCATGTCCTCCAAGTGATAGGTTGCCCTATCCTGTTTTAGGCCACTGTTGCAGCTTTTGCTGCAAAGCTGCTATGACTTGATCCAAGCTGTCTTAGCCCATTTCTGATTTTTCTCTCCTGGCCTGTTTTGTTTTGTTTTCTGTGAGGCACATGGATACATTAGGTGGATTCGGGGTTTGTTGAGATAGAAGGATGCACCTGCAGGGTCAGGAGTGGAAGAGAGCAGGCCCCTTCAGATAACTGTATCATTTATCTCTGGGAAAGGTGGATTAAACACTGGAGTACTTGGCCCAGCCCTCCAGCTAGCTACATGCAGGGGAGTCTGTCCGAGCAACGGGGAAGATCACCTGTGACGGCCATTGCAGAGCACTGCGTGGACTCTGCTCACAGTTGTGGTCTGGTCATTCTTTCTATCAGAACCTCGTGGATATCTGTTCATAATCCAGATCTCAGGAAAGGCACAGGGAGGGAGAAAATAAGGTCTTGGGCTCTCTATTCCAGGAGTTGGCTTTTCTAGGTGGCAAAATAAAAATAAATCACAGGGGAAATCATCCCACCATTTGTGAGAGGTACAGTGGAGCTTGGAGTTTGAGAGGTACAGGCGGATGGGTAGGAAATACTGTCTCAGGCTGGACTAAGGGAGACATTCATGGACTGGGGTCAGATCTTAGCGACTACATACATAAGCAGGTGAACCTTGTAAAGGAGAAAAGAGAAAATTCTCAGACAGTGTGAGGCCACTGGCAGATCCATAATTGTGTTCCTCATAGAGGTTGACATAACTTAAAGTCTGTGTACACAATTTCATTTTTAAATCTTCTGATTGAGTCTGTGTAGGGAACAAGTAAAGTCCAGAGTGAATTGAGTCATTTGACATAAGCCAACAATGTCAAGAACTTATGAGAAACTGGCAAAGCCCACAACACCAGACCCACAAGTGCATCTAACTCAGGGACCCTTATGTATGTATATCTGTCCTTTCTTCCTTCTCTCACCACACCAGCCTGGTTTCCAGAACCTGAGTCACAAAGGAAGCAGTACATCTATGTGCTTACTGAGTGATTGCCCTCTTCAGGATTCTACAAAAATGACATGTCTAAGAAAGCTACCAGCCTTAGGCCAGCCATTAATGATGTTCCCAGCAAGGTGGCCCCTGTACATTTCGGAGTATATTTGGGGTTGGGTTGTGCTACCTTTAGGCTGCACAGGGACCTTGGAATTCTCAAGTAGCTATGTATGTGAACCATTGGTACATCTCCCAGAGTACCATGTAGACAGCCTCCCATCAAGTGCCTTGTCTTTGTTGCTAATCACCCTACAATCCCCAGCCTCTCTTTAGTCTGGAGACAGTTTTTAACTCAGACCTCAGTTGCTCTCAAACACACTTGGCAGTTCCTGCCTCTTCAACAAGCCCCAACTGAATAAACTAGAAGCCTTTCCCATTAAGGCATTCTTCTTCAGCTGGCTTCACATATCCCTAGAGTAGACTACTGGCTGAATTTGAGTAACCTACATAGAAGATAAATGTATACTGGACATGGTTCTGCCCCCTTCTACAGGGCAAAAATCCCTATAAATATCAGCTAGTCTTTATCTTGGAGCAAATGTTAAGTAGGGTTAAGAATTGAGTCACCCATTGGCCACTGACAACCAAGAGAGAGCAGTTTTCACTGCTGGGTGGACTTGAGAAAAATTCAAATGGATCTGCCCATCCACCTCTTAAAGTGTCCATTTTTAAGTCTACTGTCATAACACTCATTGCCTTACCCCCTATCCACCTAGAAGATGCATCTTCTAAAACCAAGGGCTGTCATAACGATCCCTGCTTCATGGCCTAGGGACTCACTACTACTGAGCTCTGAGGATCCAGATTAAAGGCATGTGGGGGTGGGAGATACTGGTGCCATAATCTGTGAAATGTTTGTGTTGTCTCTCTTTTGGTATATGACAGATGTCAAGGTATACTCTATTACTTCTCAGAGTTCCTGGTTGAGAAAGACAACTTCAACAGGTTGAAGATGATGGCCTTACTATTTCTCAGTCTCATTTCCCCCCACTGGCCCTTTCTTGTTCACACATTTTATCTTCTTGGCCAGGAAAATTGGAGAGTTGGTTAAGAAAGCCTTGGCCTATTGGCATGCCCCATTGCTGCTTAGTGTTGGATTGTGGCATCATTCCTTTGGAACAAGTCTTGCTGATATGACAGAAGATGACAGTCTTGTCTCTAATGTCAAAGATCCTATTCAAAAATGCCAATCATGTAACTTAACGTAAAAACTGACACTGTTCAACCCAGTGGTGGTGGTGGTGGTAGGGGCTCAGAGACTTCGAGGCACACATTGAAGTCTTTCATCCTCATTTCATTGGTGATGAAAACCAAAGAGATGTGTAGTGACTGAGGGCAGGGATCCTGGACAAACACTTCATTGGCTCAAACTCTGTTTGTGTCCAATGTCCAGGAATTTGCTTTTCTAATGGCTCCAGTGAACACTGGTGCAGATGCTGTTGGTCTGTGCATCACAATTAGGGAAGTTATATCACAGGAGCGAGGGACTGGCCTTGTGCTGCCTGCCTTTAGTAACAACTGGAAAGTGGAGGAAATCCAAGGGAAGCATGGGTTTTGGACCAACTGACTTTGCTTGTGGGTGTTTTTAGAATGAGGGTTGGGGAAATGGATAGTATATTAGGTAGAAGTCATTGGGGGATCCACTACATTTAAGAACCACCTTTACTTGGCCTCAGTTTGTATTAGGAGACAGAGCTGGTCAAGAGATTGGAACTCTGAAGAATGAGAGAAGATCTAGACCTACTGTAGAGGGGTGCAAAACAGGGTAGTGTTCAAAAGTTACACAGTACAGCCTCGAGAGACAGAGCTACTGTTTACTTTGACCATGAGAGAAAGAACAGGCCAGTCTGCCTAGGTTTCTCAACACCCTCAGACCTGAACTCCTGTGTTCACAGTAGGCACCTGTATTATTTATTTCTGTCTGCAAAAAAAATGAAGAGTTAAGTCCTGTGCAAAGTCTGTGTGTGTGTGTGTGTGTGTGTGTGTGTGTGTGTGTGTGTGTGTGTGTGTGTGTGTGTTGGGGGAAAGGAAAATTTAGAGGCATATACCTCTTAGGTTTTACAAACAAAGAAAAAGTTAGTAAAAAGGGGTTTAGGTTTAGAAGTCAGAGGACATAGGGAGAACTCCCAGGTCTTTTTTGTGCTAACATTGTGGACCTCAAGGATGTCTGGATAACATCTCTGCCTACCACTTCCTCGAGGAGACAGTTAAATGAGCTAACACTTGGGAAGGACCCACCCTTCACTGGCAAGCACATGGTGTACCCTTAAGATTTAATCACCCTCCCCTACTTGACTCTCTGCAACCTGCTACCAAGCCTGTGAGTCAGGATAAGAGGTGGTCATCCTCTGTCTTTAATTGGCATGTGCTAGCCACCAGGCTCCCTAAACTTACCTATATTGGGCTTTCAGATGGACTGAAGACATTAAGGTGTTGTAAGATGCCCCATTACTGTGATTTAAAAGCATCTCAATGCCTCCTGGTTCTTTCTTACTGCCTTGCCAATTTCTCAGAGAATTAAACATTTAGTGCCCAGTAAGATATTTTCCTATGCTGGACACACATGAAAATACACGCTTAATCCCCAGGGTGTCAGTTAGAGTACACTCCAAGCCTACTCCTGCTCATCCTCTGATGCAGGTGGTGTCTGGGTGGTCAGAGAGATGAAAGATAATGGCTCAAGTGTCTCTCTGAAAGTGGAAGATGGAGAGAACCAGAGCCTGCTGTAAGGAGGAAGGCTGAACGTGGGCGCAAGATGAAACAAAAGCCCTCTGAAGTTATTAGGTTTACCTAGACCCAATTTACAGAGAGTCTTGGAAGAAATTCATCCTGATGGTGATAACGGTCCTTTGCTGTTTCTTATGGAATCAAGCTTGCATTTGCAAGTTCTCTCTTCTCTCAGCATGGCTATTTGAGTAAATCGGGTCATGTGGAAGTCAAAATTTCCACAGAATTCAAAATAGGTAAATTTGCAGGTATGGAAGTTAACTGGCTGAGAGGATGGGCTCAATTGAAGGCAGCCTCCTCATTTCCTGGCCGAGTATTGTCTTTGAGAGCATCTCCTCATCTCATAGTAACAATGGTGCAGCAGACAGAGGAGGAGCCTCCCATGTTTATAAGTCAGTGAAGTCTTGATTCTCAAAGTGGCCATCTTTGCGCTATCTATGGGGCTGTCTGTGAAGTCAGACCTACATACAGACTTACCAAAGATATTTTGTACAGTCCAGTGCCCAGGGCCACTAAGTGAATTGGGAATCCCACCCCGACCGCATGACCAAGCTGTAAGCTCTCCAGTACCATGGTGCTGGGAACCAGCCCAGGTTGTGAGTCGGCAGGATTCGGAAGAGGATGCTAGGAGTTTCTTCTCAAGCAGCCAGAGCAGAAAGGACATGCTGGCTTGCAAGATACCTCTGATCCCGCGTCTGTCAGTAGAGAGTCACCTGCAAACGTCTTTAGGATGGCAGGTGTTGTGAACTCTAAATCTGTTACTAACAAGGAGGCAGTAATTGAAAGATCATGCCCTCTTCATTTAAGAATGCCTTGATTAGTAAGATGCACTAGCAACGTAATATCTGTGTTTTGGGGCAAGATTGGGGTGAGAGTAAATGGTATTAAATATATATTAAAATATGCAGAGTATGAACTAGACTGCAATTTTACAATCACTGCATATTGGGAAGTGTGTGATTCTTCGAATCGAGTTTAACTACATAATGATATGGTGCTTCACATAAATTAGCTCATTTAATCTTCACAACACCTCTACCTGTGAATAGGTGCCCCTGTCACCCCATTTTGCTGGAGAGAGAGTTGAGGCTTAGAGACTTAGAGACGGTTACTCAATTCTTCCAAACGCACAGACAGTCCAGCGCTGCCAGTCAGTTGCGAGAACAGAATTCGAGGTTTTGTTTTCAAAAGCAGCTCAGACACTCTATTGAGAGCCAAGGCCAGACTTTCTTCAGTTTACTTCCCTCTCATTGTCTCTTAATCAGGGTTCTGGGTCCTCTGGAGGCCAACGGATTGCATGAATGCTAACACATTGTAATGCAAGGAGACACCTGACTTAGAGAGTGCCTACCAATGAAATTGAACATTAGACCCCCTCACTTGCCCTGGAGCCTCTGGGATTGTTTTCTTTAAGTCTGGAAGAGGCTGAGCTTGAGACAGAGAGTGACCAAGTCGAGGAAAGTGCTCAGGGTACCAAGTGAAGGCCACTTTTTCAGTTCTCGGATTTTGTGTTTCACGTGTCAGAGTGTTTTCTTGAATGTATCTAGGAGTGCCACACAAGGGCTTGGTGTCTGTAGAGGTCTGGATGGAGAACTAACTACCCCCCTGGTCCTCCTGTAGTAGACAATTGTGAGCTGCCATGCAAGTGCTGGGAATGGCGCCTGAGCCCTCTGTAGCAGCAGCAAGAGATCTTAACTTCTGAGCCATCTCTTTAGCTTTCTACCTCTCAGTGGTTGTATGTGTGTGTGTATGTTTGTATGTGTGTACATGTGTGTTTGTGTGTATTTATATGTGTGTGTTTGTGTGTGTATAACGTATATTTGTGTGTGTGTGTGTTTGTGTGTTTGTCTGTGTGTAGCTGAAGACAGCCATGAGTGTCCTCTTTCTCTGGTACCACATATATCATTTTAGGAAGAGCTTCTCACTGGTTTGAAGCTTGCTAGGGTAGATTGTCTGGACAGAAAGCACCAGGCCTTGACCTATCTCTGCTTCTCCAGTGCTGGGATCACAAACATGTGTGTACCCACCTACATTACTTGTGTGTGGTTCTAGACACCAGATTCAAGTCCTTATGCACTGCAAGTACCGTACTGATGAAGTTCTCTCTCTCTGACCTCCAGGAATTCTTTTTACTCGTTGGATACAGCTTTTGAAAAGGAGTCTTTTGAATGGATCTGCTTGTTGCTAGGAGGAAGGGAGAAAGCCTGAGAGAGCTTTCCAGTTCCAAGCTCTTGGTGCTGATCTGAGTCTGCAAGCTCCCTGGGGGACAGGGCAAGGAGACTACAGAGCCCTCCCTTAGGGGGCCCGGCCTGTGTTTTCGAGCCAGCCCCTCTAGCACAGACCTGTTCTGTCTGGTTATCCTCATTCTGTGGTGTCCCCCACTGCTCACAGTCTCGAGCTCCTTGTGAGGAAGAGAAACAGAGGCGCTTACACACTGCATTCCAGAACAATCCGGGTAATGGAAAGTAGAAAAAACGACTTAAACCTGTTTCCAAAGCTGCATGACTTATGCAGACTTCTCAGAAATTGTCCATTTGGACCCAAAAATTGAAATACCATTTTTTGAGGCTCACTGGAGAGGAGCCCAAGGGTGACGCTGCAAGCCCTGGGAAGATGAGAAATACAGATGCTGCAATTTGCCATCTTAGGGAGTCAAAGCAGCAGGCACAGCGGAATTCCCCCACCCCAACACATACATCCTTTAAAACAAGGGCTCTTTGGGGGCATTGAGATGGGAAAAAACGGTTAATAGCTCCTGCAGCATGGGACTGGTGTTAAAAGTGTAAGTTTTGAACAGTAGTGGGGACAATAAATGGTAGCAATAAGGCAGAGAAGGTGTGTCCCTGAATTTGATCACAACTCCCCAAATCTTGCCAAGATTTACAAGTTTCTGTATTTTAGCATGCAATTGCATTGGAAATCTAAGCTGGATTTAAGTAAGGTACCAGCTGCCCTGTGCAGGAAGGGCAACACAGACCTAGAACTAATAAAAGTGTGTGTGTGTGTGTGTGTGTGTGTGTGTGTGTGTGTGTGCGCGTGCGCTCCCAAAGTGAAGAAGACTAGGTAATGCTCTAAGGTGCAAATGTGCAAATTCCCCAGGTGCCTGCAGGTTAGGCGTACAGGAAAATCTTTGCCCAGGCCAGCTATGCACAGTGACATTTGTCCCAGTCTCCTCCCCCTCTCTTGTATAAAACGGAGCACCTAGTTTGGTGGTGAGTGAATACACAACCATCAGTGCCATGAAGAGATGGACACAGAAAAGAGTCCCACTGCGTGCCATGGGGTTTGCACTCATCAAGAATGGCAGACTTCAAATTGGACGAGCTTAGGGCAGTTGTTCAGGCCTGTAACTCAGCTAGGTATGTGACTCATTAAAGGGTATGTCTGGTCAAACATCTGTCCTTCCTGATTATAGTAAGTTTGCAGTAGAGGACTAACCTTCATTTCAATAAACTCTCCAGATCCCTGGTGATCAGACAGGACTCTGGGAACATTCAGGGACATTCTTCTCTTTGTTGATGAGTGACCTCTAGCTTAGCAGGGCACACCAGGTTAGAGTTAACATAAGTGATGAGTTTATTCTGGGTGCAATGGCCCAAGTTTTGGGTTTATTGACGTTTAGAGCTTACCATATAAAGAAGGACATGGCTAAAAGTTTGTTGGGATGAGTACTAATCACTGTCCTCGAGTTCACCATCCCATTTGCTGTTGATCGCAGGACTTCTGTGTGCATTGGTTTCACAGAGATGACTTCACCTGGGTGTTCCTCGTGAAATGTGTGTAGGAGAAATGAAGTAGGCAGTGTCACGTGCCTTCCCCCTCTCCTGGTTCTGTTCAGATCCTGAGACTAAAGAGGCTCAGATAGAGGAGAGCAGCCCAGTTGAAGAAGGAGATGCGTCTTGTTTCGAGTCTGTCTTCACATAGGTACACGCTCATTTCCACCATCTGCTTTAAAGAGCAAGCAGATTAATGAGGAGTGTAGTTAGAGTCTTGGTAGCCTTGCCTCCAGACATGTGCGCAGCGTCTTGCAGTTTACAAACTAGGTTCCCAAACTAATCTCTTTTGACTTAATGAGACACTGATTCAACCGGTTATAAATTAGCAAAGCAGGGCCATGTGCGATGCATGACAGCCACAGAGCCAAAGCGAAGCTGTCACTTGAATGAAAAGAAGTGATAAAGACTTGTGTTCCCTAACTGGAAAAAGAAAACAGCGGTTGAGTTTCCAATCAGGATCTGGTATTGGTGCCTTTAGTGTTTTAACACAATCACATTGAAAATGCCTGAGAATGCTTGCTACACCCTGCAAATGCCAGGGCTCCTGATTGTGTTGGGTTTAGTGCCAAGTAACGTATCAATCACCTGCAAAAGAACCTAGTGGTTTGTATTACTTCATAAATGAAGTAGCCTCCCTCCGTGAAATAGATCATGCTCAACCGAGCCAGGTACGCAAAGTTAGAGTTCCTACTCAGAGAAGGACTCACAAGAGCAGAGGGAAACCAGAAGCTGATGGCTTCTCTAACAGCTACCTCCTCTGTATGGTTAAAAGTATATAAAACTGTTTGATCATTATGGCTCAAATGGACTGGACCTCCTCTGGTTGGCATCTGTCAATCTACTGGGTTTTTGTTTGTTTGACACAGACCCCACATTCAAATTCATTTGATTCATCATGTCTGCAAGGAGTGGTTCATTTGGGTTGGGTTGGGTCTGTTCCTCTGTGTTTTATTTAGCCTTGTTTTCCAGAAAGTCTGGTCAGTGGTTTCTTGGTGTCTTGGGGGGCAGTTGGTTTCACTCTTTTAAATAATTATTTTTAAGAGATGAAATATGAGCTTGTGTGAATGAAAAATTAACCGTTAAACAGCTAAAAAATACTTTTATTCTCTTGTTTTTTAGGGTTACATGCATGTCCTGCTTCCTAACAGTTAAAACTGTTAATAATTTTGAGGTATTCTCAGTGGAAAGCATGCACAGACAAGCATGTAACTCATGTGCACTTGCATTTGTGTATTTGCCTTTTTATTTTTTTTCATTTTAAAAACAACCGAGGATTTGGAGCTGGAGAGACTGAATTGTTAAGAGCATTTGCTGCTCTTGCAGGGGATGTGGGTTTAGTTCCCAGCATTAATATGGTCACTTACAACTCTCTGGAACTGCAGTTCCAGTAGATCCAGCATCCTTTTCTACCCTCTGTGGACACGAGGCACACATACAGTATGCTTATATTCATATGTTCATGAAATTCATATACATGCCATTAAAACAAATCCTTTATAAAACCCACAAATGATAGCTCGTTTTCCTCCTGCTGTATCTCCCAGTGACCTGTTTGGACCCAGATCAGTATGCCTGCTCAACGCCAACAGCTATG
Organism: Micromys minutus; assembly: GCF_963924665.1. NCBI lineage: Eukaryota > Metazoa > Chordata > Mammalia > Rodentia > Muridae > Micromys > Micromys minutus. Next base: position 34,619,897 of record NC_137981.1, read on the forward strand.
CTGTCTTATAGCTTCCTTATCCGGAGATGCAAGAGTCCATTTACTAGTGGTAGAGTTGTATCCAGACAAATACATCACATATAAAGAATAGAAAAGACAAAAATGCATTTAATAAAGGTCCTACTGACCCTCATGAATAATCCCCATAACACTATAGAGTGTGGTAGAGAATTGGTGATTGTGAGTTGGGTTTTCTGTCCAGCATTGGGAGAAAATATGGTTCCCCATATGACACTTATATGCCAGGGATAGAGCCATGTTCAGAGTTTGGTGGATGGTTTCTGGCAGATAGCATACATGTAGCTTTAGCAATTGTGAAATCCAACCAGAGTCATGGTACACTGGGGACATATGTGCATGTTACTGGCCCTTACAAGCTTTAGTTGAAGGCCATTTCTAACGTCTAGCTGTTCCGAACTCGTCAGCAGCATGCTATATCCGTCTTCGCATGCACATGTCGTTGTATCTGTGGGGAAACTCTCAGACACATTGTTTGGTCCCAGACTATGTTGTTACCATGTTTTCCATTTCTGTGTGTGTATGCGTGCACCTGTATAAGTGCAAATGTGTATGTTTACATGTACGTGTACTTCCTTATATAGTCGTGTACATACAATTTTTGCATGTATGTGGCTAAATGTGTGTGTTTGGGAGTGCATGTGCCTTAGGGTGCGCATACATGCAGAGGCCCAAGGCTGATACTATAAATTATCTTTAATATCTCTTTTCCTTGATTTAATGGAGCAGGCTTCCTCTGTGAAACCCAGGGCGTGTCCTCATGGTTAGCTGCACTTGCTTTCTCTGTGGATCCTCTGTCTCTTCCTCCTGAGGCTGGAATTATAAGCTGGCCACCACCACTGTTCATCGTTTATGTGGGTTCTAGAAATCTTGACGCCAGTCCTCAGGCTTGTGCTATATAAGCTTTCATGATTGAGCCATCTCCCCAGCTCCTAAATGATACACTCTGATGGCAATTTCTACCTTCATGCCTTACTCAGCAGCGTTTGGCTGATCGTCCCCGGGGCATCTCATTGTATACATAGTAGACTTAGCTACTTGACCCTCTAGGAAGTAGCTAACGGCTGGAGGTATAGAACCAGAGTTGCTCATAACCCTACTGGCTTAGCCCCTGCAGACCCACAGCCAGAGTTGCAACCAAGACCTGTATATCGACTAACATATTTGTTATATTGTAGGTACCGAGATAAGATGTCACAGGCTAGGAACACCTACCATACCTTGTTCCTCTGTCTCTCTGAGCCACAGAATGAGGAAGGAAAGAGACTTTGATTGAGCTTTATGGTAGTGGCACTGTGCTGGGTCAGACAGGCCTAACAGAGGCGTTCCATTTGCAGGGAGATTGCAGCCATGCTGGCTGGGGCCAGACTGCTTCTGTGTGACACAGCTATTGTTTGTGAAAGAGATTTGATGCTTCATTAGAGAAAAAATTGTGTACAGAGACCTGGCAAAGATATCTTAACAGCCTTTCTGATTAAAGGTGCAAACAACCCAAATGCCAGATGAGTTGCATCTCTGGGAAGAAGGCTCTACAGAGACCAAATTAGCATTTTCTTCCTCTCCTTCATCCTTGTATGGCACATACATTTGCTATTTGGGAAACATGAGACAGGGCCTGGGTGATGTAACAAAGGAGACGTAGAAAGCAGAGTAGAACCTGGAGCTGCGCATCTCTCTAGTAGCCTTGAAGGATATGCTGAGAGGTTCCTTCATAGAGTGTATTTGGCTCCCAGTCTGAAGCACACAGTATGTTGCCACATGATGTAAGGCTTTGCTGGTGTGTGAGTCTTCTCAACAAGAAGCCCATAGAACACCAGATGGCCCCAGAAGTGTCAAGGCCACCATGAACACACGTCGTTACCACTCTTTTTCTTTGACTTCAGGACTTGATTATCACTGATATAATGTAACCTCATAAATCTCGTAAAACCGTACCTCAAAAGCTGTAGCGTATCATCTTGGTTCCTATAGATGGTCATTGGGAGGTGGGTTAGTTCCCTCCTGGATGAAGCGATTGCCCCAGACAAGGAAGGAACCTGACAGAGTAGTAGTGAAAATCTCTCTCTATGGACGATGAAGAAAATGATCAACATGATCTTTGAAGATATCAATTAAGGGCTGTGGCATAGCTCAGTCAGTAACTTGCTTGCCTTGTATGTGGGAAGGACTTGTTCTAAGGTCCCATGTGAAGGTGCTGGATGTAGGGGTATAAAGATTCCAATCTTAGCACTGGAAATGTGGAGATGAAAGGGTCCTTGAGACTCAGGAGCCAGTCAGTGAAGAACAATTGGTAAACTCCAGGCCAAGAGGAGAATTTATTTCAAAGGAGGTGAAGGGCATTCCTGAGGATGAGCCCTGAGGTAATCTGGTTTTGATGTACACATGTATACACAGACACACATATGAGAACTGTCAGTTCGACTTGGCCTGGTATGCCGGGTCTAGAATCCTAGCTGCTAAGAAGGCTGAGGCAGGAGGACCACAAGTTTAGTGCCTGCCTGGGATGTAGAATCTGTCAAATCTGCAGTATAACGAGACCCTGTTTCAAATGACATTTAAAGGCCGGGATTAAAACTCATAAGCAGATTGATTGCCTAATATCTAATATTATAAGTCAGTCCAAAGAGACCCAAAAATCAATCAAATCAATTGTAAATTCTCTGTACCCTGCCATATCTCCCATTTCATAAATGCACGGTTTTGCTTTTCATTGCCTGTGCCCTACCCCCATGTTGGCTGGCTTGCAGGTTAGTTCTGCCTGGGGACCTCGGCACTGCTCTACTGCAGTGTGCAAGCTGTGGCTCGCCGTAAGCCATTCCACTGTAGTCTTCAGATTCCAGCCATCTGGGATGTCCCCTAGTCATGACACCACTTGTGCCACCTCACTGTTCCTGTGGCCGGGGTGCTGTTTTCTTTACGTTCTCACTGTAGTTCCAAGAAACTGTTGCTTTCTTCGTGGTCTGTCACATCTTTGTTCAAGTGTCAGCTTCAGAAGGTAGGGATCTGGCTGGCCTTATTTAGTTCCTATAGAACTCAGGTTCCAGCTAGTGAAGCCAGGCAGTTCAAGGAGGAGTAAACAAACAAACAAACAAACAAACAAAAACCCCAAAAAGACAAAGACAAAACCAAAAAACAAATATGCCTTAGCAGGAGAAGGGCTGGAGCTCAAATTTCAGAAATGGGGTTGGGGATCATGGAGGAAACACATTACTGCTGAAGAAGGGAGAGAGGTAGGCTGACTACAGCTCTTCCCTTTCTTTAGGGGCCCCCTCCACTGGCTGAACCAGAGTGAACAGTTGGCAAGGGTACTCCAGAAACAGCTCTGCTGGTTTAAACTCTCAAGTCAAGAGCCAGATGAGGTGATGAGGAAGCATATGAGAATAGGCTAATGACTGGAGCTCCGTCACCAGAACCACATATAGTCACTGAGAGAGTAAGAAGTCAGATTTTTACTGTTCAAGACAGTGTCTCACACAACCCAGGCTGACCTTTTACTCTCTATGGAGCCAAAGATGACCTTGAACTACCTCCGTCCCACTTCCATCCCTCGTGTGCTGGGATTATAGGCATGGACCGTTGCAGTTTTATGTGGTTCCGGGAATCACATCCAAGGCCTTCTTGCATGTGCCAGGCAAGCACACTACCAACTTAGCTGCATTCTGACATCCTCGGTGAGCAACCACAGAATGGATAAAGACATGGGATACACCTGCTCTGAGTCAGTTCCAATGCAGCTCTCACAAAGGACCCATCCATCTTGACAGTGACACCCCAGACACAAGCCCCCCACACACCCCAGTTCTGAGTGCTGGGGCTCTGTAGTAACAAGCTTTTACCCTAGCAGGCTGTGAGCTTGGTGTACCTCCTGGCTCTTCTTCCCCCAAGGAGAAAGAAGGAGTCTTATTTTGGAAATACTGCTGTGTCATGAGCTCTTTCATCTGAGCCCACTGATACTTTTATATGAGCAGTATTGTGTTCCTTAAGGGATTCCTTTGAAGACAATTTTAAACTTACATTTCTTGGTTCAGTTTCAAAATTTGCAATGTTTGGGAATCTTCCAGGAACCCAGGGTTTTAGATCCTTAAACTCAGGGTGTTAAGGGAGGAAGACAACTGGGAAAGAACCCCATCCACATTTATAGGCATTCTTATATGGGTGAGGGCTCCAAGAAATTCACCCCACATACTGGCTTTTGGACTTATCCATAATGAGTTCACTGTGGCTTCAGTGTGAAGTAATAAACGGAACCACACACGCAAAGCAACAGCACATATGATGTGCTCGAAAGTGGTTGTTCTTTTCCCCCAAATTCCAGGAAAGTGGGCAGGGTCTCCACCCTCAGGTACCAACAGTAACTCATCCCATTCTCTGCATGTATAGGGGTCACTTTCTGCTCATGTTCCTTCATGAACGCATTTTTTTTGGAGCAGAGGAGGCTGCTGACATTTATTGACATAGCTCTTTCATCTGGTGACACTTTGCCCCTCTAAAGCAAATTGTAGATTTTCCCATAAGGCATGTCTGCATTGAAAAAAAAAAAGCTGTTATCTGCTTCTATATCTATAAAATGTCATATATAGAGAACGTATTTTTTTTCTCTTCACCTCCTTATACTGTGGTAGATATATGGGATGCCTACATGGGGAGCTTTGCATATATATAAGGGTTGAACATTGAGAAGTGATAGTTTTTCCTGATTAAATGTTGGGCTTGACTGGTGATTTATCAAACCTTTGTAAGTACCATTTATTATAGGAAATCTCAGCAGATTAGAGCCCGGGGACTTTAATAGAAACCTTTAATGGCACAATGACACCAGCCCATAATTAAGACATTTCTTGGGAAGTAACTTGAGTTACGAAGTGAAGGTTACTTGTGGGACTGGAGGGTAATTCAGGAGCAATGAATGTGATTGAAAGGAGAGAGGAATGTTCCTGACTGGAGTGTGTGTGTGTGTGTGTGTGTGTGTGTGTGTGTGTGTGTGTGTTACATCATGTGTGTACATGTGTATGTTTGTGCATGTGCATCTTTGGATGCATGTCCCTGGATTTTTTTTGTCCACATTGTTAATACAACAGTGGGTTAGGTGAAGGACTCCTTTTGAAGAATGCTGTGTCTGGCAGATATGCTGAGTATTGACTCTCCAGACCTTTCTACTGCCTGCTCTGGACAGCCTCAAGAGGCACTGGTGAGAAAAGTTCTGTCCCTTTCAAGTCAGTTAACCTCTACCCTGCAGATCCCAGTACCACGTTCAATCAGTCCTGGGCTGATACCCCCTTCTCGGCCTTTCAAAAAGACGGGTTAAGTATCTTTGTTCCCTGCATCTTCAAAGGCAGAGCCATTGAGCCATTCTTCAGAGGCACCAACAGAGCCACCGGAAAGTGGAATTTCCCACAAGACCGCAATCTCTTCAGGCTTCACTCATGACCTTAGTCCTTGCAGTTTTGAAGGACAAATTTTGTCCTATTTAGAGAGTTGGTGGAAAATAGCCGGCTCGCAACTGTGGGCCTCTGCACTTGAATAGCTGCATTGTGATGAATGTATAGGAAGGCATAATCTTCCTTTAGAGGCCCCTTTCCATATGCACAGACACTGAGGTCCCAGGGCAGTGGCTCTCTGGCAGGAGGGTAGAGAACACAGGCCTTGGGCTGTCTGACCTTGGGCTGGGGAAGCCCAGAGCAATCTGGCTTCTTGTGGTCCCACTACCACACCTCCACCCTCCTCCATGCCCCTTGCATCTTAAAACCACGTCAACATGTCATTCCATCAACCTCTTCCTCAGCTGCGTCCCTTTAAATGTTACCTAATTAAAAAAAAATCAACAAGGACAGCTAGTTTATTTGTGGGCTTTTTCAACATTTTCACTAAAAAAAAATGTTAGGCAGTCAAGAATGACTTGCGGGTTTTATTCCGTTGTGTTGTTTTGTTTGTTTTTTTTTTTTTGTTTAATATGCCATTGTGTGTGCCAGTGGCCTCCCCCATGATGATTAAATAATCGCCGAATGATCCTTTACCTATCAGACTCTAATGGCTGGCAACCATACACCACTAGAGTTCTGTCTTCTAGAGCATGTCAGTAGAATGTTGTTGCATGCCTACAATGCTGACACCCACGGTCTCTGAATTGTGGCTTTGAGGGCAGCTTGGCTACGTAATTAATGACAGTTAATAGTTGTTCAATGAATGAACAAATAAAAGCCCCAAAAGTCAAATGACTAGAGGCCACAATATGTGACCCTTTGATGCTAGCTTCTTCCACAGGTATTTGTGTTTTTGGTGTTAAAATCCATGCTGACGAGGATTGGTCAAATTCATCCACCTGAATGCAGACATTGGAAAAGGTGCATTTGAGTATTCATGTTGGGCCACACGTTTTATTGTGAAGAAAAATGTTTATGTGATATGCGTTTTAAGATTTCTATGTAAAGTCTCTTCTATTTATACTCTCAAACTACGTCTGCTAATCCTGATCCATGTTGAAATAGCATCCATTAAAACAAACAAAAGGGAGCCTCGGTAATCCCCTAGGTCAGGCCTCGGTTACATTTGCTGCTTCTACATTTGGAACAGTAGACATCCTTTGAGGTCCTGTGTATCAGGTCACTGTTCCTTTTGCTCAAGCTTGGGGGAGTTTGGATGGCTCCTTAAACAACATCTTTCTCCCTCAAAGACTGGCTCTTAGCTCTTCCTTTATTTCTGTCCCCGATACTGACACCTAGTGGCTCCTGGTAACTTTGCCACTGCTCAGTCTTACCTGAGTACAGTTGGCGGGCTGTACACACACAGGGAAGCCAGCTGGGGTTCCAGATGTTTGCTGGTAATCAGCATTTGGAACTCTGCGATGCTTGCTGGAACCCTGGCGTCCTCTCACACTTTCAGGGCATCTCAGCCTTTGGGAGAATGGAGCTGTCTGCATTAGAATGGGAGACAGATTGGCTCAAGGTGGAAGCAGACCTGTTTCAGTGAGTTTTGCTTGCCACAAAGGTAATTGGGAGAACAGATCTTGGGATCTCTGTCTGACAGCTACCAGAAAACCTCCCGGGGAGCTGAAAGAGATAAATATGTCACCTCATTCCCTGCTGCTGAAGGTTCAGGGCTGTCACTGCTGCCAAGCATAGCTTTGGTCCTCCCCCTTACCCCCGCCCCCCAAAGAATGAATTGCTGGTTCTTTCTCAAAGCAGGGAGGATTCATAGGCTCCAAGGCCATGTGCGGGAATATAGACTTGTCACTTTGTCCTCCGGTAACAGCAACCACCCTATACTCACTTTTGAGACACAAACTCAAATCTGTTATGAAACATTCTTTCTTTGCCTCTCTAGAAAGCTTGTTGTGCAGTCAGAATAAACCCCCCGCCCCGCTTTTTAAAGCCTCAGACTTTCTTTTGTCGGTAAGTCAGTCAATGAACTACAAAAAAAAATATTACTAGTTAGTCTCTTAATCGTTTGTGCATGTGCATATGCACACACCCATACATGTGCACACCCCCCCACACACACATCTGTTGTATTGTATATATGTGTATGGAAGCCAGAAGTTTATGTCAAGTGTTTTCCTCCATTGCTCTCTGCCTCAATCTTTGAGACAGTCTCTTCACTGAACCTGGATCTCACCAATTAGACTCAATTGCTGACCAGTGAGTTCTGGAGATGCCCCCATCTCTAAATGCCATGGGCTATAGTTACTGATTTAAATCCCCATGCCTGGTTTTTATGTTGCATCTGGGGACTTGAATTCAGGGCTTCATGTATCTGTGGCAAGCACTTTATCAACTGAACTTTATTTTCTACCCCCTGAAGTCCTATAGAGAGCCACTAGATTCTGAGGAATGCAGTTTGTTGGGGAGTATTTCTAAACACAGACTATCTGCTTGCCTAATGTGACTGGGTGAATCTTGGCTCCATTGCCAACTTTCCTGAGCCCTGGGCTCCCATTATGATAAATGGGGATAACAATTGTATGTTTCCCATGTGGCTTATTCTAAGATCAAATGAGTCAACACATGTTCATAAGGCAATGAGCAAATACCAGACCTTCACTAGAACCTGACTTGGGAGACTCCACATTTGGCCACAACTATTATGTTGTCCTGTTCAGGTTGAGAACTACCCAATCATCAGAGGGTCTGTGAAGGCTCAGTAATGTGCCTAGAGTACTCCAGGCTTGGGGTGTTCCCTGGCTTCCTCTCCTGTTTCCTCACACGGCAGAACAGGCTGACTAGTTTTGTGGGCCATCTTCTCTTGGACACTCTGTTGACTGGAAATCTTTATTTACTTGAACTCTCCTGCCTTGTCTAGACAACAGTAATTAAACGTTTGATCAACAACCTTCAATTGCTAGAGATAAATAAAGGTTGCTTGCTTTTAGATGGAGTTTGTGCATTCACCATATTTCTGCCGTGTTCATTTATCTGCAGGACACCCCTGTCTTCAGAAGAGGCATTTTCTTAACTGGACCACATGTTTTGCAGGAGCTATCCTTTTCCCAACTGGGAGTGATAACAGACTTCTTTGTCACTTGGTCACTGGCCAGTTCATCCATGCCATCTCGATTTCCCCTATTGGACCTTTCCCTCAAATTGTCCCTGTGACTAGCAGCCTGTCTTAGTGATGACAAGTTTGCTAATAGAGAGCTGAAGATAAGGCAGTGGTGACTCCCTTTGCTTTGAGAGCTTGCTGCCCACACAATGAGTGATCCAAGGACCTGTCATCCCCTTGAGCTGACACATGCAAGGAGCTAGGAGAGCACTGAGTGCCTCCTGCTTTTGTACATGCGCTGGGCTTGGTACCCCCTGCCCCAGGAGACTGCTGTCTTCGTGTAGACTATCCTCCTGTTGAGTCTGTCTAGGAAAAAAATTGTGATTCAGTAATATGGTGTGTGTGTGTGTGTGTGTGTGTGTGTATGCTCGGAGGATGTTTTGAGTTTTGCCTTTTGCTCAGTCTGCAGGCCAGATAGTGAATTCCCAGTTGTCTATATGAATGAACTGTTATCCAACTGAGCATCCCAAATCTCCTGTCACCTATCACTTTCCTAGACTAGGCATTGTCGAATGATTTTGCTAGAGCAAATGTGACAGGTAGGAGAGGTAGAATTCAGTTAGACCTAGTGCCTCTGTGGATGGGTGGCTCACACTGATATGGCACAAAGTTCCATTAATATGGGGAATGTTCTTGAGGTGTATGCATTCTGCTTCTAAGTCACCTGTGAAAGATTCTCATCTGTATGAACATGTAGGGGAGATTCTGGTCACACAGGGTTCCAGAACACCCCCCTTCATCTTTCTATTTCTATTCATTTTATTGGAGCAGTGAAAATCCCAAGCCTCAGTAAACTGGGTGTGGTGCTGTGTGAATTCCGATCTGCTGAGGAGGATGGTTTTGATCACCTTATTTTAAAGATAAAGAGATTGATTTTTCCAATGACACGTGACCATTGAGGAATAGAACCAGCGGACCAGCGTGTAGTCGTAGGCAATGTGAGCTCTCTGCCTGGCATTCGTCTGCCACCTTGCATAGGACAGAGTAGCAGCTGGGAAGTGTGCTAAGAAGATATAAACCACTCCAGCTTGTTTCCATGGGCAACCTGAGAGTGTCGAGCCATGTGAAAGAGAAGAGGGCCATGGAGATAGATTATTTGGTAAGTAAATGTTTGTTTTCCAAGCATGATAACCTGAGTCAAATCCCCAGAATCCATTTAGAAATTTTGGCTCCTGTGGCGTCCACTGGCAACTCCAGTGCTGAAGTGGGGCAGATGGGAAAGATCCCTGGAGCTCACTGGCCAGCCTTATTGGAAAGTTCTAGACTAATGAAGGAGGTGCCAAGTTTTCCAAAGCCCTCAGGCTTCCACATGAATGTGTTCATGCATATACACATACATGGGGAATTGTCCTGTAAGCGGGCATGCACACATTATGTTCTTTTAACAAGAAAGAAAAACCTTCACACCGCCTTATACTCAGGTGATGGAGACCAAGGCCATTTCCTGCATGGCATCCCATTCTTCCTGTCAGTGTCCCCTCCCTCCTCCCCGCCTATTGAAAAAAATCAGTTCATTTCCTGGAATCCCCAGTGGACTCATTACATGTAGATGAGGTTTCATTACTTTCTCCCACACAGTCTGGACAACTAGAACCCCTGGGCTTGGAAAACAGTTGGCTCAGGTATGCATCAGTATTTATCTGCTGATAGGAATGTTTTTTTTAAAAAAGGATTTGATTCAAAGTCTATCAGCTGTGTTCTTCCCTATTCACTATGTAGATTATAGAGCATATACTTCCTATGAATACACTCATATTCAACTAAGCCGAATGCATTTATTGCTTATTTTAAAAACTTTCCTGAGTTAATTCTAAGGCCGTCAGATTATTACTTAAATTGGTGGATCTTATTAAACCTCTAGGAACATAATTAACTCATTCTACAATTTGTTAAAGCATCCAGAAATTCATAATAAATGAGGCCACTTAAAACCAATTCATGAGACAACAGGAAAGTATTCGGTATGCCCTGCCTATTCTCCGTATTGTGAGAAATAAATGAATGTTTATCGTGAGCTATTATAACTATAATTTAAGAGTTCTTTAAAAGGCAATTACAGATGGCTGTGAGAAAATAATGCAGGTATTTTATTCAGTTTTCTCCCCTAGCATAAATAGTCTCTCCTAAAGACGACTTCAGAACTGTGCCCAGTCCTTCAGATAAAACTTTAGGTTGGTTCTGCTTTAGTTTTGCTAGCTGAGGCTGGAGAACTGGCTCCATGATTAAGAGCACTTGAACCTTGTACAGAGGACCAGGTTTGGGTCTTTGCACACACAGGCGGCTCACAACCAACCATCTATAACTTCAGTTCTGGGGGACCCAGTGTCCTCTTCTGGCTTCTGTGAGAACTGTATGTGTGTGTGAGTCATGATGAACATAATTCAAGCACAAACACTCCAGTGTCTGCTGTGTTTCTTTTGATCCTGTCTGAAGATCAAGCACTATTTGCAAGCCACTAGGAATCTTTTTTGTTTCCTCCAGACCTGTGATTAATATTTCCTCTCATTGTGTGGGCTCTGAGGCTGTGATCATTTTGTCCAAATTCCTAATGTACTCTAGTTTTTCTCTACACTGGGTTGGTTCGGCATACACTCTTCCCTGTATTTGCGCCTGCTGTCTCCTCTTTGCCCCCATCTTTCCCTTTCCTTGGTCTCCAGCGCATATCTTTCCTTATCTTCAGATGCCCACTAGGCGACTTTGCCTCCTCCCTCATTACCAGCTCTACTAAAGTTCTGTTCCTCTCCGCTCTCCTCTCTCATTTGGGTTCAGACTTATGATAGGGTGATTTTTGGGTAAATCTCTAGTTCCCTCATTATATTAAGTTCCTCTACAGTAGCTGCTGTGGCTTTGCTTGTTACAGCTTTATCCCTGGTGTTCTTCTTAGGATCCAGCACACAAGAAAGACTCAAGTATTTGTGAAATACTTAGGGGTGAGTATTCACTTGAGTTCATCCTGGCAGTCTTCCCCAGTGTCCCAGGAGGAAGGATCCTGCTCTCAAACACCTTCTTTGAATCCTTACCCAAACCACCTCCACTTCTGAGTGTGAGTGTGTCTGTAAAACCAGTTTATAGAGAATCTCCAGGGTGTGCTTGACTTTCTCTGGAACCTGAAAGACAGTGGTGTCTTTGTCAAGCTGTCGTGTCCAGCAGGCACTATATTGGTTCATAGTGGGGCTATTGGGGTTTCTGGTTGGCAGAATTGAGTTGGCTGATGGCTGAAGTGGAAGTGAGCACCCATGTGTTTCCCCTTCTTGTCCAGCAAGACTCACATGGCTTGAAGTTCTGAGCAGACATTTCTGGGGACTGGTGGAAGAGAAAAATCTGCGCATTTTATGGAATATGTTTAGCCAAGGAAGAAGATGGGCATTTATGGGTGGCAGAGACTGTGCAGGCAGATACCCATCTCTCTCAATCCACCCATCACCAAAAGCTCAGAAAATAGAACCAGCAATCTAGCAAAGGGCTGGAGTTTATATGAATCCTGTGTGTTCCAAAGCTTTCATGTTTTTCCACTATGATTTCTTCCAGAAAAGAGCTGTGGTCCTCGCTGTTCTCACCTGGAAAATGGATATTTATCTTTCTAACCTTAAGAATTTATTTAGTTTCATGGACTCAATGATGGTGCCCCTTGTGTTGCTTAGTTACCCTCTAGCATTGTTGATGCAGGCTGGAACCTGGGGCTGGATGGGGGCAGATAGTTCAGGAACCCACCGAGACAGAACAAATGCACAGATATCCCATAGAAGAACTGTCCTAGTGTCCTTGGTAGCAACCTAGTCAACAGACAATCCCTTATCTTTTTAACCATAGGAACTTACACACATGTGCCTGCTCACTCACGGGTGCGTTGCCTGCTGTGAGAGCTGAGGGGGGTCAAAGGTCATCAAAGGCTACTGAGAAGAATTCCTGGGCTGGAGATCAGGACAATAAGAGGCCTGGCTAGAGGAGGAGAAAAAGAACAGTCCATGTGGAAGGGCAGACACTTGCCACGGGATGTTTGAGGACAGCCCAATGTGGACTTGAAGAAGGGAAGTATCCAGAAGCCTAGTTTTAGCACCATGATAGCAAGTGAGCCTGTTTCCAGACCTGTACTCTTGTTACCCTGTATGTAAAAGGATGTAAGATAATGAGAGGAAAGTGAGAGGAAGCTAAGGAGAAAAGTCAAGTGGTAGTAACTGAAAATAACCCTGTAGGTCCAGTCCAATGTAAGGGCTTAAAAACAGCAGAACAAGGAGCTTCCTCACCTGCTCACCTGCACCAGGGTCTCTCTGCCTCTGTCAATACTGGCATTCCAGCCTTGAGTTCCTATTCAATTGTTTTTTATAGACATGATTACTCTAAATATCCAGCATAGATGGAAGACATCCTCTGTACATATTATAGAGGACGTACTCTCCCATGTCTGGCGTTTTTTCTTGTAGTGTATGTTTTTTAGTCTATCTGTGCTGTAACAGGTATTAGTATTTCATTTCTTTATGTTGCCCCTCAGATACTCATGTATATTCATGTGCATGTACATGTTCATGTGTGTGTGTGTGTGTGTGTGTGTGTGTTTGTGTGTGCTCATGCACATGTATGTATACCTGGCAGTACCTGTTTGTGTACAGCAGCCAGACGAAAGCATCGGGTGATCTGTTTCCTTACTCACTCTCTCCCTTACTTCCTTGAAACAAGGTCTCTCCCTGAACTTAGAGCTTACCATTTTGGCTAGGCCTCCTGGCCGATGAATTCTGTGAATCTGGAATCTGCCTGGCTTCACCCCCAATGCCGAAGTTACAGGCATGTTAGCCACGCCTTGTCTTTATGTGCACGCTGGGGGTCAAACCCAGGCTCCCATGCCTGTGTGGCATATGCGTTTACCTGTTGAACAGCCTCCTCCACTACCCATGTACTTCTTGACTCTTTGCAAGGTGCAAATGGCTTCTAAGTGGTCACCACCTGGAGCAGGGCATCATAGTCAGTGATTTTGTCAGTCCAGTGCCATCGTCGAAATCTTAGAGACCTTCTCTTGCCCTTTCAACCGTACCTGTGTCTGGCCTGTGTTTCTGTTATATTTCTGGATTCTGAATTCTGAGTATTCTATCCAGACTTACTATGTGGGGTTGTATACCATTAAACAGTGCACAAAAGTGCCCAGCTAAAGGTTTGAGAGAGGAAGGGACACAAGTACCAAGCGATAGATAATAGAGAGGGACTGCCTTCCATCTAAGGCTAGACATAAGGCTTTATAATGGCGTGTGGCAGTCCTCTGAACAGCAGCCTGCCAAGCTTCTGGCATGGTCCTGAGTACAATTAACACATCTTTTATTACGATGAAGATTGAGGTGGTGACAAGTTAGAGGACCAAGCTAGAGATAGTCTCTAATCTGTAGATTAGATAAGAGGAAACCTGCAGAGTCCACACTCAGAGAGTTATGTATCTCCACAAGCAAGGAGAATTTTCAGCGTCTCTGTTTCTTCCACCTTCCTTCTGAGTTCCAACATCTCTTGCTCCTTCCATCCATGTTTCTAACTTTGGAGGATTTCTGGGGTCTCATTTTCACAGAAGGGTCAAATCATCAGTTCCAGATAGCAAAGCCAATAGATGCTAAAAACTTTATCCTATTACTTTGTCAATGGGCAAGCCAGGCAAATATAATAATTGGTTAAAAAGAGCAGACGTGTAGGTAGCTAGATTAGGAACATTACAGTGGGTGGGAAAGGGGGGGTGCTGTTCCTTCGTCAGCAGATGAGAGGTCATCAGAACTACTTCTGAACAGGGCAGAATTTTCAAGTCTGTAAATAGAAATTATTTGAGGTTCTGTGATCTATCTCTGACACACAGAAGTGTGAAATGACTTCTATAAAGTAAGAATTACATAGACAGAGGGGTATGATCTGGGGTCTGCCATGGTCTCCTTTTCTATACATCATGTGTCTCCAGGAGTGAGTGATAGGTCATGCCTCCAGCACATTGGGAAACCCAGGTGTCCCTGTTGTTTCAATAGGGACAAATATCAGTGATGGTCTCTACTGGATATGGAAGAATCTGGAATAATTTGAAGGCACTATGGTTTGGGAGGGGGGCTTTGAATGAAGTAGCTGGTAAATTGATGTCTGGTGGAAAAGTCTCAATTTTTCTGTTTTTATAAAAAGATGTTATAAATGTGTGTGTGTGTGTGTGTGTGTGTGTGTGTGTGTGTGTGTGTGTTTGTGTGCTCACTTTGTACTCAGCCCTCAGCTTTCTTTGTGTCCAGTATTAGGTAGCTTCACCCTCCGCTGATGTTATGGCCGAAGCAGCCTAAGAGAAGAAAGATTTACCATGGCTCACAGCTTCGGAGGGTCCAATTGTTAGTCATTTGGTCTTGTGTACTTGGGTAGGACCTTTTGGCAGTGGGACCTTGTAGCAAAGGACACCATGGCCAACCAGGAATATGAGAGTAACAGCAAGTGTCCAGGAAAAGGGTATCAAAAACATGCACACTCTAAAGATGCCACCTCCTCCCAAAGTTTCAAAAGCCTTCTAAAGTAGCACCCGTATCTGGGACCAGCTATTCCAAGCCGGAACCTGTTGCAGCTTCAAGCCATAACGATGGTTGAGGTGATCATTATTCTGAATGTGACAGAGTTCACACTGTCTTCATAGACTTGTCAAACTGCCCCAAATGAGTCTCACCATAGCTTAATGGAATCTCTAGGCTGTGCCTACTGCAGATGGCAAAAGAGGAGGGCTGGGGTGGGGAGAAGAGATATGAGAATACTTCTGAGGCCACCTTATCTAGGATGACTCTCTCTTCCCATAAAGCAGGATGGGCTTCTTGAGTCTAATCTCACTCTGTGAGGAAAAGCCACTTCTGTGGGAACATCTAAAACAGATCAGCAGTGCAGCGTGCTGTGTCCATTAAATCTGCTTCACGTAAGAAAAACAGGCAGCAGAGGGCTGCGAGATTTACCTGCTCTTCCAGCTGTGATGCATTCATGACTTTACTGTCCCTTAGTTTCCTTCCTGGCGTATTCTTGAAAAACTCAAGTCTTTTAATTAGGACCTTTCATCACACCACATCCTATGGATTGTGCTTTAGTTGTTGTTTTGGGGGTGGGGGAGGCTGTGTGGCATAGACAACGAACTTGGTCTTCACAGTGATAATTCTGTCACTGTGCATTTCCAGAATCCTGGGTTAGGACTGCTACATCTTGCAAGAGCAAGGAACTTTAGATGGCTTTGAGTTCTGAGCACTTGGTGTTGGCTGCCTTTGGGGAGCTGGTGCTAAGATTCATTTGAATATCACATATTGATCACCTTGCTTGTGTTAGACAGAGAATTTCCTCAGCCAGCCTGGCCACATTGCTGATCTGCTTTTTGACTCCTGGGGCATTTATCCTCTGGCTCTGAGCATGATGCTCCCATCCAATCATATGCAATCTGATAAGGTTGTCTTTGCGTCTGCGGAGTGTTCATTTGTTCCCCCCATGGGCTATGTGAATTCTTGGAAGGACGGAATTCCATTTTATGTTTCTTTGTTGTGCTCTATAGCACCTAGCAGGTGTCAGAGTCACAGTAGATGCTGAGCAAATTCTTTTCCAATCATCTACACCCAAGCCAAGTTACAAAGATAGCCATCAAGGTTTGCAACAAAGCCTGCAATTTTATACACATATACATATTGCCAGAGGATGGAGAGGGGATATGTTGTGCTCATTTTGAATGGGAATGGCCATGGTGGTGTGAGCTGTATGAACAGCTCTTGACATTGATTCATGGAAAGATATATATTTGTATGCAAAGTAAAAATCTCTGGTGATCTGATTTTCTTTGGATCCTTAGAAAAAGGGAGCTCCAATATCCTGTGCCCATGTAGATGATGGTAGAAAGAGGCATGCTGGATAATCAGTACCAGCAACACACTGCTGCCCCATTTGTGCAGCATTTAGGGCCAAGTGTAGGAGCATCGCCAGCGCAGTGGTGAGAAGCTGACCTGAAGGCTCTATTTTGGTGACAGAGCCAGTTGTGTGGAAAATTGCTCTGGGTCTTTTTAATGACTGTGGAAGGCTAAGGAATAAGTTCCAGGATGAATGTTACCCTTGACTTCCTGGAGACCCAGTTGCTGGGAGCAGAGCTAGAGTGCTGATGCTCAGATCAGTCACAGCATCTCTGGAACTTTGACGAGAGGATGCTGGGAAAACTGTTGAGGTCCCCTGCCGGACTTCTCCTTACAGAAGTGCATCAGTTAGCATATCGAAAAGCACAATCCATTTTCTGGACAGTTGATCCCATCTGGGCACAACCACATCATAGAGACATGATCATGGAATATCTTGTGTACTGTACTGTGCTCGACATTGTTATGGCTCTGAAATCTGAGCCCCACAGAAGGGTCATCTTCTTTCAAGCAGTACCTAAAACACAGTCCTGTAAACACAGCAGGATGCTATGGGCTCCTTATCTCCCCTTTGCTTTCCTGGACAAGGAAAAGTCTCCCAGGGAGGGCAAAAGCAAGGGTTGTTGGATGAGAACTTCTTTGCTGACCCAGAATGGAGACCCCAGAGAGAACAGCCAGCCATACAGTTATCTGGCAGCTCAGGAAGGGCTGGTTGAAAGTCCTAGGTGTGTGTCATTTAATGGCTGTAAAGTATGGGAGCAGATTACCTGATAGTCTGAGTTTCAGTTCCCTTATCTACTCAGTGGATATAGTAAAATGTTTGTGGTGGTAAATGAGGAAACATAAGTAGAATATTTAAAGTAGGATTTGATATAAATTATGTACTATGTTTTGTTTTCTATTATAATTTGTATGTATTTGTTATAGTTACTCACCTATACTAATTGTGTTGTTGGTATATTATCAAGGTGGGCCCACTTACAGCCACTTGGATACACACCCTAGGTAGATTTCATTCTGGGTTGATACTGGTTCCATCTGTGTAAATCTTGGATTGACAGTCCTCATCATAACACCTAGAAGCCACCCCACACCCCTTATTATTCCTGCTGTTACAGTTACTCTATTACTTACTTTGCTTGTTGCCATGACAAAGTAGCTAAAACCAGCAACTTGGAGAAGTCAAATTTTATCTCGGTCCATGGTTTGAGGATGTAGCTTATCATGGTGGCCAAGGCAGGGAGACAGGAGTCAGAGACAACTCTTCCCATGGCTTCTACAGTCAGGAAGCAGGGAGAGATGAGTTTGGATGCTCAGCCTGCCCACCCTGTTTTACTCAGTCTAGGACCCTAGCCTATGGGGTGGCACCACCCACAATGCACACTATTCCTCCTCAATTAATCTAGTCTAAAAAGTGCATCACAGACAGGGCTAGAGGTTTTTGCCCTAGGTGATTCTAGATCCCATCAAACTGACAAAATGAGTATCAGCCACCACACCCATGTCAAGCTTTTTACAAATATTACACGGATAATTGCAGCACAGATGAACTCTGAGAAACACAATGAGGACAAAATCCATGTCCCTTCCTGCTGTGTCCCTCTTTTGATGGAAATCAGTGTGTCTGGCGTGTCTGTAATGTTTGAATCAACCCTCTGTTAGTAACCTAGTAGCTACCTTTCCTATCACTTGTCTGATCACTGTACTGTACCATGGTACTTGTGCCCAAATAACACATTTTACTTAGTAATGCCCAAAGCACACAGACAACAGTGCAAAGGAAAGGCAGATAGCATAGGACCGAATGGCCATGGTACTGTGTGTGACACCATAAGGAATATGGGAAGAACCAAGCATTTGAAGGGCAGCGTATGGTCTGAGGGTTGTTGAAGACCTCCTTGGATGGTAAAATGATGCTACCAGACCTACAAAATCTAGATCTATGTTGAAACCCACATCTATAATCCCACATCTCTGCTTTACAACTCAGAGGTACTGTTTTGAAGAATCAGAAGACCAGATGATTAGATGGTTACACAGGGCCAAATGATGATGGTTGTCCAGTACAAATAACATCTTCCTGAAGATGGTTCCCTTGTGTGCGGAGGGTTTATGTAGCAAGGGAAAGGTTAGACCGTGCATGCCACTCCAGCCCGTAGCATGTGAAAGGCAGGCCCCCTGGACCTCAGGAACGTTTCCTTTTCATCCAGTCTCCAAGTGTCTACTTCATAGTAAGACATGGTGTAAATCCATTCTGCACTGACTGTGGTTTCCTCTTTACAGCACAGGTGATCTTGACTCCTCCTGGTAGCATTCAGTGGCTTTGGGAGCCAAACTGTGTTACTGCTTAGAGATCTGGTCCTTTGCCTTTGTGAACATATCCTCCTTTGTGGATTATGGATCAGTAGCCTAATGTTTTTTAAGTTTCTTTTTCTTTGCTACCTTCCCCTAGCAGCTCCCTGATACTACTCTGTACACAGTAACACAGTCAAAACTTGGCTCCAAAAGCAAACCAGAAACCCATGAGCCTGCAGTTGGCCCAGCCTCTTGAAGGTATCAGCCTTCCAAATAGAAAGGACCTCTTTCTATGTGGTCTGCTCAGTGATCATCCCTGAAATTCTTGAGTGAAAAGCCCTTCTACACCTAAGCTCCTCCTTGCCTATGAGTTGTGCCAAAGGATAGTGTGATTAAGTGGTGTGTTAGCTGCAAGGGAAGCAAGGGGAATCAATCAGCAGTGATGGCAGGCACCATGAGAGGAAAAGGCTGATCCTGTCCCATCCTCCTTTCTTCTTGGTTCTGTAGCAGCGAGGTTTGCCAGCTAGTAGAAAAGAAGAAACCCCATGGCCATTGGCTCACTGACCAAATTTACTCCGTCTTTCCTGACAATGGATAATTATTAATCACCTGCTCTCCCCTAAAGCCAGTAAACTAGCCTCCCGTTGTGTCTCTAGGACAGTAAATGAAGTCAGGGTTAGAAGCCAGGTTTGCAGTGGTTCATTTGCTTTTCACTTGGATAAGGCAGTGGGCTTCTGCCGCTCTGCAGCCCTGCTACTGTTTGCTTTATTTGGGCAATAAATTAACCCAGAACACTGCCAAGAAAACAGATAAATTAGGGCAACAGTTACATTTTTAACAGGGAAGTTGGCTTTGTTTCTTGGTAACATCATTTGAATAATGAAGTTGGTTATTGTAGGTTCCTGTACTGCGGGTGGGATTGTATCCTGATTAAACACATCTCATAGAGGAATGCTGTGGGGCATTTACTGCCTCCAAGGAGTGTATGGGTAGATGTGCATTTACTTGGGATCTTAGGTCTTGGAAGAAGCCTGCGTTCAGACGTGTGATATAAATTCTATCTGCATTTTAGGAATATTGTGAATGGGTCAAGGCTGGCCTTCCCTGCAGGCTATAATTTGGAGAGTCCCACTTGAAAGACTTGGGAGAAGTCTTTTATGATTTGCAGTGGTTGTTAGCTGCATCCCTGTGGTTTAATAATGGCGAGAACAGAAGGAGACTGAGAAGAGGCTCCCTGTTTGCAACTCAAATCTTAAAAAGCCAGGAGGAAATGGAGCCATCACCCCAAAGGAAAATATTCAGAACTTAAAGGGGAAGTCTGGATCCCTCCCTGTCTTCCATCCCAGCTAGAATTGCAGTCATGCCTGGCTCTTTCCAACGCAGTGGGAGAAGGGGTGGGTCTTTGCCTCACCTCTATCAGCAGCATGAGGGGGAGTCCTTCCCTTGCTCTACAGTATCCTTTACTCTGGGAATGGTGCCCAGCATATAATGAGATATCAATACATATGTGGGAAAAATGCCATTCTAAACAGGCTATTTTCTACCCTTTTGATGGGTACTCCCTTCGAGTTTAGGCCTACAGCCACCTGCTCTTCCTTGTTTATTCCAGGCTCATTGATAAGTCTCTCCCCTCTTTTCTCAACCACTTCTCTATCTCCTCTTCTTCTTCCTCCCTTCCTTCCTCCTCTTATTATTCTTCCTTATTAGAAATAGAAGGCTTACTCTGGCTCATATTTTTTGTTGTCGCAAATTGACATTGACATCTCATATATTGATCTTTTTTTTTAAAGTACCCATTTCACAAACCTTTCAGGTTGATTTACAGTTCTTATCTATTTCTCTAGGAATGGGTGAGTTGAATGTGAATTCACCTCATTCTCCAAGTATAATCAATTATCTGAATAGACTCTTCATGTAATGAGTTTTTTTATTAGAATAATTTTAGAAAATAATTTAGCATTCACTGGATTTTTGTGGCATGCCCCCCTCCACTTCACTGCACGTGACTGGTCGCGATGTCTCATTACTCAATATTTCAGCCTTCTGAGAGAAATCAAATTTATGTTTGTATGTAACTAGCCACTTACTTGAGTCTTAGAAAGATAGAAGAGAGAGGCAGGAGAGAAAAGATTTTTACAAAAAAAAAAAAAGAAGAAAGAAAGAAAGAAAAAAACATAACTTTAGGCCCATGATTTAGTTCACAGTAAGTCTTGGGGAAGAAAACTACAAAGAGTTTTAAGTCAGAAAATAGGGTGTGCCCTGATGACCTCTTACGTGCCTAGAAGACCATCCTAGCCAATAAAGGAACCCTTTCAAGCTTCCTTGTCTCTGGTGCTTATTAAGTTTTCATGTGTTTTTTCTTCTTCTCAGGAGACGTAGAAGAAATGTCAGCTCTGTGCTCAGGGATTACTTTATTGGGACCAATCACTTGTAATAGAAGCATGTTTACTGGGATACATGCTGTTTTCGGCTTGTGTGCCCCTTCAGAGGACTTTAAAGATGACTCAAACATTTCTTTTTTGTTTTTGTTTTTTAAGCACTGACTTATCATTAAAGAAACCCAACTTTGATGGCTTAACATTTACCATTATTCTAAGTTCTACCTTAGATAGGGAATCAGTTGGAAGATAACTTCATCTAATTAGAATGAGAAATGTAGCAAGCGTGCAGGTATATCTATATCACACACACACAAACATATATATTGACCTTATTTTTAATTGCTATTTGTTGAGATAGTCCACTGTGTGTGACCGAGAAAATTAATTTAAGGCCTCGCTTTATCTGTTGTACTCATTTGTTGGCAAGCATTAATAGGCTATGGCTCTTAGGCTGGACATCAAGAGTCTGTGATAGCCAGCTTTTAGATGTGACATTGTATTAAGGCCCTTAGAGTCTCTTTGGAAAAGTAGAAATATACAGAAATATAGCTAAGGGTTTACAACAGATTATACGGGAGTGATGGCCCTCCAAGTGCAGAATGGGAGGTGTTTTGAAATATCAAATAAACAGAGGCAGAAATCCAAATGCAAGGGAGAGCATTCAGTGAATTATCTGTTCATTTACTCCGTGACTATATGTTCTTGTTACAACATTGAGCTCTAGATATTGGGTCCTGAGGATAAAGTAAGGATAAGACAGTTCAAATACCACTCCTTAGAGAGTCATTATGTCAGGAAATATGTCAGAATATAAATTAGGGATAAAAATATGTGGGGTCAGGACCCAGCTGTACACTCTGTATGTGTGTTCAGGTTTGTGTACACTCACAGCTCACACACAGGAAGAGTATAAGAATCTCTGGCCTGAGGTTAGTTCTGAATAAGCAGAGGCCGCCTACTCAAAAGGTGGCATGTTCTTCTCTCACTGGGGGATGGGAGGGTCCAGCATATGTTCTTTGTGCGATGAAGAAGGGCAGGCATTCTAGAACACTTCAGATGTTCAAGGCATGGAGCTGCCTAGCTCTGTTTCAAAAAATAACTCAGGTCAAGAAAGGGATGATACTGACAGGGCATATCTGTTGCTTCTTTTTATTTTTAGTTTTTTTGTTTTTTTCTTCAGGTGAGAGATGGTTTGAGCATCTTCTGATAAGATTATTTGACAGGAAAAACCTCAGTATATTCAACACCCATCTTGGCAGCCATGATGCTGTGTGTTTGTTTAATTGTCTTTTAGCCACCTTACTCTGTGCCGGACAATGTTTTGAGTGCTTTACTGGGGATCAAGAGCCATCTTCAAAAATTCATGTTGCTGGAACCTGGCCTGTTACTGGGTCATGTCCTTTGGCCTGACAACCAAAAGAAGCATCTCTGTTCTGAACATGGTCACCTGGACTGGTAGAAAGGAGTCAGGACCTTTTCTGTTTACTTATGGTCTCTGAAAAGGGTCTGTCAGCCATGATGAAACATTTCCCATCAGGCTGCAGGATACAGTAGCCATAGCAACATGGGCCCTTTGAGCACTTGAAATATGCTAGAGCAACTGAGTTGTTTTTATTTGACTTTCATTCAAACAGTCCTGAAAATGAAGGTAGTACAAAATATGCTTCCTGTTCAAAACAAATTGGTCATTTGGGTGAAGCTACTTTTCATGTGACAGGACAATTGTTATGAAGTAGGGTAACACAGATAAAGTGTACTGGGGTATTGGGAACATGAGTGATTTCTAGCATCTCTTTAGTTTTTAATGAAATAAAATATATTGGATGAATTAGGTTAAATTAAAAGTATTTTAAGAATGAATATTACTTTGATTTTTGTTTAGAATTCATGTTTAATTGTGTGTGTGTGTGTGTGTGTGTGTGTGTGTGTGTGTGTGTGAAGTGAATGTAAGACTATCATATGAGTAATGGTAACATCTGAGGCCAGAGGATGATGTTAGAGCCTTTGGATCTAGAGATACTGGTGGTTATGAATTGTCAGATGCTGGTGCTTAGAACTCAAATTCAGTCCTCTGGAAGAGCAGTGCATCCTTTAACCACGAAGCCATCTCTCTAGCCCTTATTTGTGGCTTTTAAGATGACAATTCAGGGCAAATAACATAACTTAAGTTATGGTTCTGTTTAAAGTTCATCCTTATATCTCTGGGAAATGGGTTGAGTCAGGAGGAAATCCCCACTGTTTTGATGGCCTTGAACTGTCCTCCTATGAACCTGTTCTCCATAGACCCCTGCAACCCACTGAGCTCACTCTGGTTTCTGATTCTAGAGCCAGCAGGTGTTGTTGCTTTTGGGGCTTTTCAGATAGAATGCCAAAAGAGAGGTCTGTGGGAACTCTAATGCATTACATGTGATATGCATTTTGCTCCAGACAATGTAGAGCTGGCCACATTTTAGAGTCCGTCACTTACATTTTCTTCTTGACAATTTCATGGCCGTGCTTGATATTTGTATTGCTGTTGACAGAGAGCAACTGTCCATCTCTCATGGGCACTTGAGGATGGATCATGGTCTTATTAGACCATGTATCTGGTTTCAGAGATTCCCAGAAGCAAGAGATGACAGAACTGTGCTTGCTTGAAAGATCTCCACAGCCAGAGAATAACACCCTGCCTAAACAGCTTGGGGTGCTGAAATCCAGGTGGCAGGAAATGGTCCACTCATTGCAAAGTTCTGACTCAGTCTTGACATTCATTTTGGTCTGAATCTCCAGGCCCAGACTGTAGTTGTCATGATGTCAAAGAACAGTGTGGGCATGTGGACAGGGAAGCAAGGCTTAGTTTCTGATCATCTGAGCTCACTGATGACATTGTTCTGAGATCATGCCACAGAGCCATTGAGACCTGATCCTCTTGGATAGCCCAGTCTCATGGCTGACCTGGCTCCTATTAGCTGTTGTACATGTGACCATGCCTATTCCAAACGAGTAACCGCATACTGGAATTCCTTAGATGAATTCTGTTTCTTCTCTCTTCCTCTCCTGCACCTCCTTCCCTTTCTTTTCCTCTCCCTCTTCTTCCTGTTTTATATTTTTTGAGACAGGTCTCAGTTAAAACGTGCTACCCTCACTATCACAGTGTAGCTGATGATGACCTTGAACTTCTGATCCTCTTGCCTCTACCTTCCAAGTGTTCTTGTAAGGAAAGTGCCAGTGTCTTGTTCTGCTTTTAGAAATGCTGACCAAATTACTTGGAGGTAAAAAACTGTGTTTTAAAAACTCTTAAGGTCTTCCCTTGACGGTGCAGTACCTTCACTTGCTCAATATACCTCCACAGACAACTAGGAGGGCTTTGTATACATGGGTTATTTGGGGAGGTGGGGTTAATACACCTTTTCTATCTTTCTTCTGACAGAGCCTTCAGACACCTTGGTTCACAAAGTTAATGGTGCATTTTCAGATTAATCACTGGCCAAATAACTTTTCACTAGTGGGACCACATGATTCTACATGCCAGTACTCTTATCTCTGAGCCCCAGGAGGTCAGTAGTCATGGTCCTATGGTTCCCCACTGTTTAATTAAATATTTAAATAGATCCTGGTATCACAATGCTACCCACACCAATGTTTTATGTTGCCAAATGAAAGTCACACAGGCAACCTTTATGTTTTGAAATGCCTTAAGCAGCACAGTAGTTGGGCCACTTCCGAACCCACACGAGGCTAATCCACCTCCTTCTGATAATTTCAGATTATCACTTACTAAATTCTTTATTATACCTTGGCTGCCCTGGACCCAGAGGGTTGCCTAACTGGGCCACACCCTCCCAGGTCCTTCACATCCCGGCTATACCTCCCTGTCCTCCACTCTTGTCAGGCAGGGCATCTCTCCTCCCCTCCTTCTCCAGGCATGGTGGATCTCTTTTCTCCCCCCTCTCTCTGTCCTGCCCAGCCATTGGCTGTTGGCATCTTTATTTACCAATCAGGACCAACTGGGGAGCAGGGTTCCTCAGTGTGAACTCTCTCATGCAAACAATTTCAGGGACACAAATTAATATAAGAATACATGCAGCACCACTTGGCTGTGTATGCAGGTCTAGTATCAAGCTGGGTGTACAGTCTCTATTCAATAAATATATGTTTAATGTGTAAATAAACCTAAATTAAAATGTAATACCTTCCAGGCATTGTCCAGCCCATGTATCTAGACTCTAACAATGCAAAGAGGACTTCAAGCCTCTTTCTCCCCCACTCATAAGTTTTCAAAATGTCTTTCAGCATGTTTTTCATTCACTACAAAATTGGAGTTAATTAGAAACCATTCATGGGTGGCAATAGAGGGTGTGGTATCTCCTAATAAAGGATTGATCTTTTAATAGATACCTGAGGGGGATTTTTTCTAAAGAGCAAATACCTAAAATTAACCAATTTAAATGTCTTTGCACCTATGTCAAAGAAAAGCAGGGTGTCTTGAAAGAGTATTTTTTCCCTCTAGTTTAATTTGCAAAACATAGTCCTTGGATGGAAAGCAAAAGCCTAGGCTTCAGTTAGGTAGAAATACAAATTCTGGGTCTGACCAAGAGTTCCTAATGGGAAAGATAGAAATGATCATTTCTTCTGAGCAGGCCTTTTTCACAGGTTATTCTCATGGAGATGTGGGTTTGAGAACCACTATCTTGGTGCACATAGCCCAAAGGAAATTTGGTATGAAAACCTTGTGTTGGAGTTTGCTGCCCTGATGATAGAGATTAAAGTTCAAGTTGAGTGCAGCAGGGAACTTGTGTGTGTGTGTGTGTGTGTAAGTGTGTAAGTGCAAGTACATGTTTAATAGTACACAATTGTGTATGTGTGCTTTGTGTGTTTGTGTTCACACATATGGATGAGTGCAATATGTTTGCAAGCACGTATGTGAGTATGCATTTGTATGTGCTTTGGCATGAGTGCACACAGGTATGTGTGCTTGTCTCCTTGTTGCTCAGCAACTACTAACAATCTTCCAGAAACTTCGAAAGTTCTCATTCTCCCTTCTTGTAGTCTCGCTGGGAGCTCAGTATTGCAGTTACGGAGCTGTCTCAGCATGCTGGGGATTCTTCTTCATCCCTATATCCCTGTCCAGTCAGCTCTTTATCTTGCAGTGATTAGACAATCACCCGATTCATGCATTGAAGGGATGAGGAACTACAAGGTGGCCCAGAAGTTCATACAAATGAGCTCTTGTACCCGGTGATCTTTTAGTGGAGCAGGTGAGGTGGGAAATCCAGCCATTGGGCTGGAGCTGTGTTGAAATATGCAAGAAGATTGTTACAATAAGAAGGTCTAGCCCCTGAAAAGTAGCAGCTTTCCCTACATAGGAATTTGAAACATAGAAGAAGAAGGGGAGAAAAGCCATACCAGAAGCCTGACTATATTCTGTCTTTTTCCTGACAACTATGTCAAGGCTCTTAAACCTATGGAATAAAAAAAAATTGTCACATAACTTCTGCCCTCTACCTTGCTGATTCCTAGCTCTGAGCCTGGTTGACCCATCAAGAGCCCTGAGGTACAAGATGGGTCTGACCCTCATTCACATGTCCTTCCCATAAGTAACCTTGAAATGACAGTAAGTGGTATTCTACCATCTCCCCCTCTAACCTTCTGGGAGAAGCTGAGTGTGCATGTCAACTGCCATGTTCACATCTTTCCACCCCAAACCCTTGCCCCATACAAGTGATGCGTGTAGTCTTCTCCATGCCCGCATCCAGTCAGCCAGTGCTCCAGCTTCCCTGTGCAGTTAGCGTCTTCTGATCCTAGATGGGTGATGTGGACGTGTGACACAGTCCCAAGAAGCAGGGTGGCAGCTGCGACTCTGGCAGGGTGAGGGTATCTTCCCTTCTTCAAGGCAAACCTAGTTCATAATTGTTTATGCCCAGCTGTGTGCCCTAGATGCTGTCTTCCTATTTCCCAGGCTGTGGGAACTGGGTTTTGTGAGCAGCATGAGGGTCGCTGTCTCTTAAGGATTTCTACTTCAGAAAGAAAAGATTATCTGCCTAAATTTAATAAGAAATACACAAATATCATTTTGAAGGAGGGAGGGATGTCAGAAGTGGAGAAACTAGGGAAGCTATTCTCTGGAGATCTGGCTTTCTCTCTACTGTGTACTTGACAAAAGGACTGGCTGGTGTCATTCTCAGCCTAGCCAGCACTGGACAGGGCCAGCTCATTTTATATGGTCAGCATGCAGTTCTGAAGAGGAGAAAATCAACGGAGGCACTAATGGGCCTTAGTGGATGTACACTTTTGTAATCAGGCCCAGTCTGGGGCAGAAGAGCACTTTAAAGCCTATTGGATGTTGGCATCAGTGTGGGAAATACAGTTGGATGTTGTTCATCATCTTTGGCAGCTCCCTTGACATTGGGGGGAAGCATGGTGGCTTTACTTCCTAGAGTACATCAATAATCCTTTTTAAAAACAAGGCCTTGGATGGCTAAAATTATTGCAGTAGAAGAAGGAGACATAGGTTATTTCTAGTAGAGCTTCTAATGTTCCAGTAATCCATGAAGGAGCTGTGACCACACATCACTGCAAACTGGCCTTGAGGAAATCTGGAGACCAGATGCTCTGTGTCTGTTCCATCATCTTTTGGAGGGATGGTGATCTGTTTGTGGATCACTTAAAAGATTAAGGGCATGGTCTTCTCAAACACAGAGTCACATTTGGAACTTTTAGCTACAGTTACCAAAAGACAAAGGAGCTCCTGCATCTACTCAGAACCTTGATCAGCCCACAAAACAACAACCAGTTCTGATTCCTAGCTATGGGCCAGAAATGGGTTGGAAAGGAAATCTATGGACCCATGCCTGTCTTTATGTCTATTGGAAAGCATACTGAGCTTACTAGGTAATAAGATGCAATGTCTAGGGACATGCCATTTGCATCTAGTAAGTTTCTTGGATGTACCCATTACATTCAAAAGAAGGAATTCGTAGAGTCTTACCAGAGTGTGATCATGTATGAACTTTTCAATGTAAATACATTTCTATATTCTGCATACAGATGCTCAGAAAAAAATGTAATCAATTATATACGTATGTGAGAATTTGTATGCATACATTGGAGTCTGTGTATATATGTATGATTAATTTATTTCAGTGCTTGGCAAGTCAATATATGCACAGCTTAATGATACTAGGCACATGTAAATTGTGGAGTCATCACCATTATCCATGCATAAAGCTCTTTATCTTAAATCAAAACTTCATTCTCAGTTATCAAACAGTAATTTTCTGCCCTCTCCTACCGTTCCTTTGTAACCTAATAATATTCCTTAATAAACACCATTCAACTTTCTATCTCTTTGAACTTGCCTACTTAAGTCACTTATAAGGTGGTATCAATTGCTCTATGTATCTATTTGTGGATACATAGCATAACACCTTTCTTTCACTTAGCATAACACCTCTAGGCAACCTTTGTGTTATTATGTATTGTCACATGGATAGCCTTCTGTACTGCTTAGCTTTTGCCAACTTGGCCCAAACTAGAGTCACCTGGGAAGAGGAATCTTCAGTTGAGGAATAGCTTCCGTCAAACTGTGGCCTGTGTGTGTATTTGTATGTGTTGAGGGGTAGTAGGTATTTCCTTGATTAGTGGTTGATTTGGAAGGGCCCACTGTGGGTGATGCCACTCCTGGACAGGTAGTCCTGTGTTGTATTAAAAAAAAAGACTGAGAAAGCCATGGAGAACAAACAAGGAGACAGTATTCTTTCATGGCCTCTGCTTCAGTCCCCTCCTCCAAGTCTTCCTTGGCTTCCCGTCATGATGGAATCATATGATGAAATAAAGCATTTCTCCCCAAGTTGATTTTGGCCATGGTGCTTGTCCTAGAAACAGAAACAAAAGTAGGACCACCCTGTTATTTAACACTGAAAGGCATCCTGATGAATACGTATGTCTCAACTTATATATGTGTGTCTGCCTATAGACCCTTGGCTGCTTTGATCTTTTGCCAGCCATGAATGAGTCCCTTCTGAACATGAGTGGCCAAAAATCTATATAAATCCCTTCTCAAGCCCAGCTTTGCCTTTAATATAATCTAAGAGCTGACAAGATTTGAGAAGTAGGGCAGAGAAGGCTGTAAATGTAATCCTTGGTGACAGTGAGTGGCAAGTGTTGACCTGGCAGGGCCACCCATGATTTCTCATCTTATAAACCTAATTAAATTAAAAATCCAGTTGGCCAAACCCACACTCACTTAAGCCAGGCAATTTCTCACAAAACTCATTAACTAGGAATTGGGAGTTTAATCAACAGATGGAAGTCCCCACCCCCACCCCATGTTTTTCAATGATTAGATAGAAAAGGACCTTTAAACTTTAGACCTCAAATGCAAAATTTTGTGTTGCTTTTCAAGACATGGTTGTAATGCTTGTTGATAAAATTAGGCAAAAATGCATCTTTTTAAGTACCATGAGGCAATGACATAAAATTTCAGTGTCATTAACCTGAGGCTTTAGGATGGACAGGAGTTTGGGGGACATTTTCTGATTCACAGTTACAATTATGTTTCTTCATTTCTGTTTTTTAAATAGTTACAATAAATAGATACTCCAGAGGAACATATTATATGGGTAAAATGCCATGATTATTGGCAACCAAAGCCAGGATTTAGGAGCCACCCTGAATGATTGGGGTCACTAACCTGTAGCAGCTCTCATCTGAACCTGGGGTTAGGTCAATTTCGAAGGAGGGAGTTGTTAGGCAATTAGCTTGTAATAGATGTTCCAGATTCTTCTTTGGGGAACATTTAAAGCAAAAAGGAATCACACCCTCCACCTCTTTCTGTATTAGTCACATTTATCATATTTATCTGTGTCCTCCCACAAGCCTGCTATTGCTTTTCACTCTGTCTCTCTAGCAGCGGATGGATGATTTATAAGAAACTTGATCCGCATAGCTTATGTTAAGAGAGACTCTCACTGTCTTCTGGGCTGTTATTTCTATCTACAGTCATTTTGAGCTGGCATGACTTAAAAACTGACATAGATGCATTGCTGTGCTCATGGTTGATTAATAACTATTGATAGAGACCCACTGTTTGAGAGCAGTAGAGTGTTATTTTATCTCTTAGAGCCTGGCAGTTTTCATACATGATTATGTGCTATAGATGTCTACACTGATAGATGTCTACACTTACTACATATGGATGATGTTTGTATTTGGTTGTGTCTTGAGGTCACAGATCCCAAGTTTTTATCCAGATCTGTATTCTCTGCTTCTTCAGTTAATGTACGCTTTGCTTACCACCACAGTTGAGTCGGTTTTTTTTTCTGGATATCTAATATCTCTTGTTATCTGTCTTGGACCTGTCTTGCGTCTTTGTAGTGAGGGGCCAGTGAATGCTCTGCCTTCCGTCCTTGTTTAAACCCTTTCCTTCTGGGGCATCTGTCATCCAACTAAATTCTATTGCTGTCTGTCTTCCTAATAGGCTATCTCTCTCCCTCTAGAGCCTTCTTGCTATTCTGGGAAGGTGCCACCATGCACTTTGTCTTCTTGACCTCAGTTCCGACCCTCAGTTTCCAAACCATGCACATGCCTTTTGGACATGTACACTACACCTTTGAACCCTTCCTACCACTTAATCCCCACTCTTGGGTCCCTGGGTCCTGTGTCACCTGGAGCCACATCTCACTTCTAGCCAAGGTTCTAGGTTCTTTAATCTCACCCTCGCCCTTCCATTCTTCTTCTATTTCCATGGCATTTAATCTCCAGACTTGTTTCCCATCTCTCTTCTAATACTCATCTCGTTAATGACGATGCAGTTGAGTTCCTGCCAAGAAGGACATGCATTCTGTCATCAGAGGACTTCCAGTCCAGCCTTGGAGAGACACGCTGATCAAAATGCAGCAAAAATCATGTCACTGCTCTAATGCTGAGTGCCACAAAGAGACTGCACTCGCAGGTAATTTCCTATAGCAACAGGCAGGAAATACCTGTGGAACTGATCGCTGATGGTTAGGCAAGCCTATGAGAAGTGACCCTGGATGGGTGGTGCAAAGGCCCTGTGGTAGGAAGTGGTGGAATAGGTGAGAGGTTAATGATAAGAACAAAATGTCCACAGTAATTGGAGTTGAAAGAGGGAAGGAGTCTGAGATACAACCAGAAGAAACAGATCAGAGTTTTCAATGAGTTTCCCTCAGAGATTTGTGTGTGTGTGTGTGTGTGTGTGTGTGTGTGTGTGTGTGTGTGTGTGTTGTTCCATACTAGAGTTGTGATTGGAAGCCACTGGTGGAGGTCCCTTCTTTGTGTTCTAATATTCCAGATTAATATGAGCTCATAGGTTTGCATTTGGGAAAATTACTCAATCCCCATAAATGCCTGTAAAAATCTTATAAAATCCTAGTTATTTCTGCTAGGTTATTTTACATATAAATTTGGGACTGCGGGCATAATTTGGTCATAGAGTATGTACTTAGCATTCTCACCCATGGGGTTCTAGTTTCAGCACCAATTACCGGAGGCAACAGCAAACCTTAGCCATAAACCTTACATAGGAAGAAAGCAGTTTTGCTCCTGAAGGAAGCACTGTGTGTTTCTAGTACAGCAACTCCTCAAAGGCCCTGCTGCCTCTGGCTTATTTTCTTCTTGAACACATTTCTCTTCCAGTCCTTCCTTGGAGTTTGGTTTTCTACTGAATTAATTTATATCATGTCTGTTTGTATGTATCTATAAATCAAATGCAGTGCATCAGACTACCAGGCTGTAAATTTAAGAGGCCTTTGGCTATTTAAATGACCTGGTAAAAATACCTCTCCTATCCTTTATAAATCATTTAAAATTTATGGTCAGAAGAGTACCATTTTGGGTGCCAATATTGTACCAACTTAGGAGAATCATTAAATCTTTAAGAATGAAAAAACATTACTTAATAGATTTGTTATTAAAATGTACTCCCTTTTATTTCCTTTTAAAAAATGAGGTCCAGTCTTAGCTTTAGGTGTTAAAATAGACAGAAAGTGTGCAGGCTTTTCACAGATGCCACGAAGCATAAGAGGAAGACGTTGGGGCAGACCCTGCCCTGTTTGTTTGTTTGTTTATAGCAATGGCGGAGACCTGGTCCTGGGAAAAAGCCCTGCGAAGTCCCTTTTCATTATGTTCTTAATTTATACACTGCAGTCAGTAACCTCCCAAGATCCTTCTGTAAAAAAATTTTTTTTTCAATCCTGGCATTTCACAGGCTGGGAAACTGACTCCCAGGGAGATGACATGGCAGGCTCATCCACCCTGCTAAGTGAGACCCATGATCTCGCTGCCTCCCCTTGCCACCTGTCATCCCTACTCCGTGTCATCAATTGCGTTCGGTCCTCTCTAGCACAGACCCACCTGGGACATCAGTAGTATTCTTTATTTTTTTCTTGTTTTTTTAACCCCCTTCTCTCTTCCTCTATCATGTCTGGTGATGGGCATGGCACGGCAGTGTTTTTATGCTGGGTCCTCGAAAGGAGTCTGTTTATGTGTAGGGCATTTCTTAAACCCAGGAGACTCTTGATTCATTTCAGCTCCTGGATTCCATGTTTTCTGAGGACAACTTAAGGGGTTCAGCTTGACTTTACTATTTTGGCCTCATGATTCCCTGTCCCTTACTCTAGGCCTAACACATCACAGTTCAAGAAATGCCTACTTGAGTTATTAAATTTACCAGACCCAACATTGCAATTTAGTTGTTAGACTGCATACCCCTTCTTAGAAACAAACTGTCCCCAGATTGTTTTGCCTTGAGAAATTTTCCATCTATTTTTTTTCTATGCATAGTTAATTTTATTATATATAAATTACAGTTCAATTTAAAGCAGGGAAAAGCCATATACTTTCAGCATCCAATAGGGAAAACTGTCCTTTTTCCAAGAAAAGTCTCTGTTGCCAGTAGCCAGATTCTACATCAAACACGTAGCATCATTAATTAGGGTCATTTGTTCTGCCGAGAGCTAAAGAGAATGTACAAAAACTATCGTAGGAAAGAATTAATTCCCCTTCCTCTCCAGACTTTCTGGAGCATGCCTAGTAGATTCTCCAAGCCTGTAGGCCTCATACATATGTTCTAATGGGCTTAATTGTTCAGGCTACATTTGTGAATTAATCTCTGACTTGAGCTAAGTGGTTTTCCCTAATGGCTTTAGTTCAGGAACACCCACTCACGGCCACATGTCAGATGTTTGAGACAAGCCTAACAAAAATGGAGGGCCCCAGCTCCCCTCCCACTGCTTTGATATTCTCTGGTACAAGGAAGGAACAAGGGTACTCCTCCTCCTTTTTGATTTTGCTTTGCATTTAGTTTGGGTATAGGACATGTGTGCCTCTGCCTGCCTGTGGAGGTCAATAACAGAAAAGTCCTTCTCTGTTTCTACCTTGCGGGTTCCCGGGATCCAACTTGGGTTGTCAGATTTATCACTAGCACCTATGCTTCCCAAGACACCTTATAAGAAGGTAGCTTTGCTTTGTAAGAACTCCCCAGGGATATTACTCCTTTGAACCTCAGCTTCAGGTTCATCTCTGAAGGCCCATGTGGCCTCATTTGTCCATTTATATAGCTCAGTCTGTTACTGGAGTCACTAGAGCCTCGTGTGTGCGTGCATGCGTGCGTGCGTGTGTGTGTGTGTGTGTGTGTGTGTGTGTGTCTGTTGGTGCCTGCGTTCATCCTGCCACTGGCTCCAGGGAGGTCTTAGTTTCTTGTATCCCTGAACAAAGAATTGGACAGAGGTATATAGATGCTAGCTAGTAGACTGAGATAATTTATTGAGAAAGGATCTATTTCAAGGGAGAAAGTAGGCTAGATCAAAGAGAGTTTGCAACATAAACAGCCATGTTTAACAAAGGATTTGAGCTTTCATATCCCATAATATGGGCACTTTGATCGTAATTTTGCTTTCCTGTGCATGCTCCATCTATTGCATGTAGTTCTACATATAACTCCATGTGTCTAGTGTCTTATTAGAGCCTCTAGTTGTCATCCTAGACCTTGCTGTTAAATATTAAAATGATCCATGGGTCATCTTCAGACACTGTAGTACCTTTCCTTTGCCCCCATGTTAGCAACTCAGCCAAACTTTCTCCCAGCCTTGATCTTTGCCAATTTATTCTTTTTATATACTAAGTTCTCAGCCATTGCTTTATAGCTTTCTGCCTCTCCACCTCCCCACCCCCCACAACTGCCTGCCTCAACTTTACTGAATCTGCCTTTCCCTAGGAGTTTTGGTAACTGAAGGAAATTGGCTATGTTTGGCCACATGTTTCTCATTGTCATGACATTTTCCCTTCCAGCCATCTGAAAGCTCTTCATTACTTGCTAGGATTTCCATCCAGAAAGACGCTGCCAAGGTGTCTTGATCTCACCGCAGCTCATGCCGAGACCTCTCATCAGACGGTGGATGGACTTTTTGTGTGCATTGTTTGAACACACGGTGTGTGTCCCTGGCATTCTTTGGTGCAAACACTTGTCATGTTTGTCATGTCACTTGTCAGGCTCTGAAAATAGATGAATCACACTCTTTTTGTTCCAATGATACTTGTCAAGTTGCTTTTCTTTCTCTCTTTCTTTCATTTTTTGTATTGACCTAGCACTCCAGAAATAGACTTAATGTTTAGTATTTTAATTGGCACTTTTAATGGTGTAAGTCTGGACTCTAGAAGTCTTGAGAAGGCAAACTCAGCCATCCTTCCCCAGTTTACTCAGTGTAGCCACACTGAAAAGAGCAACAGATAAAATGGTCCAGTTGAACCTCTAGAGGGCAGGAGGTGTGTGTGACAAAGGTGATACAGAGGACCAGTGGAGGGGCGGTCCTCTGTATCACCAATTAATCATGGTCTCAGCCCATATCCTACAAAGGAAACCTACAAAGTGGTCTGAAGAGGTACTAATCTGTCAGTCACTGTCACCACAGCTGTATCTGGGACCCATCTTGTTTCAGCAAGATGATTACCTTTGTTCTGGACTCTGCTTGACTCTCAAGAATAATTGTCCTTATCTGGGGAGTGATCCATCTTGAAAGCGTTCTTCCAGAATTCAGGGTGGTTCAAGACAAAAAGGCAAGGACAAATAAGTTAGCTCTGTTTGTTCAGCCAAAGCATGGGTACTAAAAGGAAGCTGAGGTGCCAGGTTCTCATCTAGCTTTCAGTTTCCTTTCGGATTTAAGCCAGGAGTAGTGCAGTTTGTAAGTTCACGTAGGTGTTTGCAGTTAGTCTGAGAGCATAACAGTGAGTATCGTCCAAACAGACTCTGTTAATACCTAGCACAGCCTGTGTCAGGACAGACAAGGAGCAAATAACCTCTTAGATCATACAACTAACCCCATATTGGCCCTTGTGTTGGAAAGGCTTGGTCATTTTAAAGGTCATCTTATGACTTAGCTGCTAGAGACCACATACATTTTGCTGTCAGGGGCTAAGCACTGTGATTTGTTTAGTGCCATCTTCCTTCCCTGTCCCTTTGACTTTCACCTTCCTTTTCACTGAGGCTATAGAAGTATGCAGGATCTTCAGTGGCCCTGGGCTGTACTGACACAATATGAGAGTAGCTAACTTGCACAAAGAACTGCCACTTGGAGAATGAAGAGATACCGAAGCAAGAACCCACAATGTCCCCACTCTCCTCTAACTCCCTCTTCCATCTCTTGATTTATGAAATGCCTTCAGTAGCTTTAGCATACATTCTCTGGACAACTGATGGTAATTATGTAACTGCATAGGACTTTATGTGTGTGTGTGCACACACACACACACACACACACACACACACACACACACACACACACGGACAGTTTTACAGAGTAGGTTCCCTTCATCTCAGTGGTCTTGCTAGGCTTGCTTAGAAACTGCCTCTACCCACTGGCCATGGTTTTTCTTGTCAAAAAACAAACAAAAATATATTTAGAATCTGTTTTTTTTTTTAAGCTGACGAAAGAGGGTGAGCCATGCCTTTCTGCTCAGGTGGCTTTGAGAGAGCCATGTAACAAGTGGCAGAGTCTGTCAGCTTCACATTTTCTTGGCTAAGTTTCTGCACACGCTGAGTCAAACCTGACATGGTAACAAGGCTCGTTAGTAAGTTGAAAGTTTGCATGCACAGTTTACCTTCTTACGGAGTACTACTTTATTATTATTTGCCTACATGTACAGTTCTCCTTCTTCTTAATTATTAATTATGATGGCAATGATATTTGCTTACATGCACAGTTCGCCTTCTTGATAAGTACTCTTTTATTATCATCATCATCATTGTTAATAATAATTATTTTATTATTTGCCTGTTGGGAGGCAGTCATGGCTCTTGGTGGTTGGGGTACTTTGGGTCCCCCAATCTCTCTGAGAAAAGGCCTTCTTGCAGGTCACAGGATCTAATCCTAGGTTCACTCAACAGGGGCTTTGTGGGGGAACATATCCCTCCCATGTTCCTTTTGCTCTTACCCTTGAAGATGCTGCTATTTGAATCTGAAGAGGCCAGTGGGGTGTATTCCAAACCCTTGTAGCTGATTTGCTTAAATAAGTGACACATTATTCCAAAGTGAAAGCAACTGGTACAAAGCAGTGTCACTTACTCTGGCCATTCTGCTGCTGGGACAATATTGCTTTCCTGGGAGTGCTCAGATCCTAGCTTCTCACAGAATGAAGGTGTGATTTGCAAGGACTTTTGTTTTCCTTTCCTAAGACATAGCATTTGGTGACATAGGACAGTTTAGTGAGCCCTGACAGCAGCTCTACATCCATTCATATGGAACTAACTGGACAGGGATCTGTGCTTGATCAGCCTTTACAAATGAAGGGGACCTTCCCCTCCACTGCCATCACATCCCTTCCCTCTGCAGCTTTCTGAGAACAAGGTCAGGACCCGGATCTAACTGCTTACGGTTCAGAAATAGCAGCCCAGCTCCAAATTAATCTGATGCTATTTGTTGTAGGATGAAGAGCAGAGGCCTGCTTATAGTTTTATTTCCGGTATACCTTTGCACACAAGCTGTGAATGGACCCATGTGAGGAGCAGAGGCAATTCAGCCAAGAACTCGTCTATTGGTAGCTGATGGTTACAGGCAAACTGCAGGAGCTGTCTTGCATTCAATGGCAGCCTTGATTTGAAAAGCAGAGCAGAAGAATGAAATGAACCCCAGTGGCGTAGGACTCTAGCCACTGCTCCTGAGAAAGAAATGCTAGCTGGTGCTGAGAACACTGCATGTCCCTTGTGTTGTGCTCAGTTGTTTTCTACACGGTGTAGCCAGCTGATCATCCCTCCCCTGTGGTTCCTTGGGGGATTTGGCAGTACTTTAATGAGTATTGCATGTATACTGCATTTTTTATCAACCACATTAACATACACAGAAAAACTCAGGAGTGTGTAATTTCCACTTGCGAATGCACGTGCGCGCGCGCGCGCGCGCGCACACACACACACACACACACACACACACACACAAGAATGCACTACATACTCAGTCTTATCAGAAGTAGGGGGTAACTTCTCTGTTCATCATCCCAGGCTAGCCAGATTTCTGCATATAGATCCTGAGGAGACTTGCATTTCTAAAAATCTTCCCTACAGTTTTTTTAGGAGTTGTGTCCATCTAAAGGGCTGGGTTGAAGAGCATGAAGACATTGTGTATATGATGTTCCTGTATTTTTGTTGTCTTTGTTTTGTTTTCTTTTCTGTTCCCAGCCTTAATCGCTGTCTGGTAGTGTCTTTTTTACTGGGACCATCTTTTATTGGCATTAATCATCTCCTCTGTGGAAGGTAAAATAAACACATTAGAAAACCGAATGAGGGCCAGAGGCGTCAGTAGTAGCCTGATCTCCTACAGGTTCCTTCACTGGACTTTTATCTGTCAGGTGTGCGTTGAAGGAGATGTCAAGGATGTCTTTTACATTGTAATGATTGATTTTGAACAAGGGCAAAAAAGCTTAAAGACTGTTGTATAACTAACTGGTCAGATGTATGACCCCACTTTTCTATCTAATGTTTTTCCTATGTGTTTGAGAAATCTTATAAACACACTCAGAATTGAGCAAATTTATATTGATATAGAAGTGTGTGTGTGTGTTTGTGTGTGTGTGTTTGTGTGTGCATAAATATTTCTTTACACATGTATCCAAAGTGATATCTGTAGTAGCAAATGTGTGCTTTTCTGATGGATATTTCTTATGTAGAAACAGAAAGCAGATTAGTGACTGTCTAGACCCAGAGGATAGAACAGGGATTAATTTCACAGGCAAGAAAGATCTTATTGAGATGATAAAAATGTTCTGAAACTGGATCATGGTGATGTCAATAAGTTGGTAAGTTTTGCAAAAGTTATTAAAGAATTATGTGCTCAAAATGGATGTATTTTGTAACTCAACAAACCTGTTAAACGTGATCATTCCCTTTAAGTCTCAGTGTTGGTAGAGGATGAAAAGCTACATCCTTCCAAGTCTTTGTACTCTCTTTCCCGACTGAAGTTGTTTAATTCAGTTGTAGAGAAGCTACCCCTCAAGGTGACAGGACAGGATTTAAAAAAAAAAAAAAAAAATCCAAGGACACAGGGTGGAAAAGTCTGCCCTGACCCCTACTGGCAAGGAGCAAGGTTACTCCCAAGGCTGAGTGAGGAGTCGATGTCTGGGTTGTCACAGGGCAGGAAGAACATGAGCACCTGAGACGTGGAAGCAGGTCCCTGAAGGTAGTAGTCACTGTGCTAAGCAGTTGTGACTGCCACTCAAAAAAGCCAGCCATCAGCTGCCAGCCCTTGAGTAATGGAATGTCTCTCTTCTTCTGCAGGTTGTGTTAGTCTTTGCTCTCAGCATTGGTGCCCTTGTAATATACTTCATAGACTCGTCAAAGTGAGTATGCACAAATGTTGTCTTGCCCCCTTTTCCCCTAGGGTAATTATGCCCCCCCACACATTGCTGTGCTATTTAACTTAACACGAGCCTTACCAAGAATCTTCTGTGTGCTGAAGACTTGGAGGAAGGCAGGGCTTCCTTGTACTTCACTTATGACTGGGGAAAAGTTCCCTCAGAAGAAAGGCTATGTTGATGCTGATGGTATGGAAGTGAGAGGCATTGGTAACCAAGCCTTCTTGCTGGGTATATATTTGTAATGAGCTGTTTTCTGATTGAGTATTTGTACTGAACATGCTGAGACGTTCAGAGGACTCCTTTGGGAGTGTGCAACCTCTGGAAGAGGGTTACAGAGTCCAACAGATGAGTCTGAGCCATTCTGGCCACAGCCATAGGACTTTCCTTTCTCAGTCAGAGAGAGATTATCTGAAAGATGTATTAGAAAGTACAGTACTGGGATTCCACCTGCCAAGCGAATATGTAGCTCAATCAATGGTCATTGTGCTTCCTCACTTGTGAAACTAAGGAAATGGGATAAAGCATTCATGAGGACTCCCAGAGCTGGAGGTCTGTGATTCTCTGAGAACTTGTAGAGAATAGTGCTCATGCAGACCCTTTGAGTGGTTGTTTAATGGTCTGGTACAGCAGGATAAGCATGGTTCGCAGACGGTGAACCTTTGGGAAGACTGAAGATACCAGACACTATGGCTACCCTTAATGCTGTGGGAACCACTGCTCAATACATCATCCTTTCCAACTGACCTACTGCAGTCTCAAAGTTGACAGCATCTGAGACACACAGATCTGGGAACAGACTTGCTTTTCTGTTGTGACACAAAATTGACAGCTCTGACCAAGAACAAGAGCCCTGGAGCTTGCAGCCCTCCTTGTTTACTTTGAGAGTAGTTTTCATTCCTCTAATGTTAATCCTGACTGGGTCCTAGCCTTGTATCCTAGGACACCTGCCTTTGTGTTCCTGTTGGGTCAGACTCTGGTATGCCTTGCTTTTGAGCTCAATGCTCTTTTTTCCTATGGTGTGGTATGGTAGCAATTAAATGCACACCAAAATTCTGAATTTCCCAGAGTTATCTGGTCACCAGCCAGGGGATTTTGTGCATTTGGCTATGGGGGCCAAACTGTCACATCAAGGAAAAGAAAAGAAGCATGTCTACTCATCTGTGTCTGAAATCTGCCAAGTGTAGAAGTCAGAAGTCACCTAGCCTTCCTCGGACACAAGACTGGGCCCTCACTTGTCTGGAGTCCTGAGTCCGTTAAATATCCCCAGGGAACAAGAAAGTGTGTGTTCTCTTCATCCGAAATTGCTAGTCAAGAAAGAAGAGCATCATTCAGTATGGAAGTCTCCAGGTAAGCTCTCCTTTCATATTTACTCAGAGATTCTGAACCACATTTGAAATGAACTTGAACTTTCAACCAACCCCTTGGTCATCTTTCTCCAATCTCTCTCTAGGGGTCATGGGGAACATACCCTGCCAACGCCTGTGCTGGGGCTTAGGAAAGAGGTTCGGATATGTAGTCTATATGTCCCCAGAGAGTACACACTTATGTGAAGGTGAGTGTGGCAGTCTCCAATAAGGACAGAGACTTAGACTGTGCCTCCCTTTCCTTTGTCTCCCTTTGTTCCCCCATGTATGTCATGGTAATAAACTATTTCTGGAAGATGGATTTGGACGGTGTCTTTTTTTTAAACAGTGTCCGCTAAGAGTCAATCTTTGACTTTATAGAGTCTGGTCTTCCTTTGGGGAGGATGGCAGGGCATGTTGTTCACAAGTGCCTCCCCAGCCTCCTCCAGTCCTCTGGATTAGTCCTGAAGTTGTTTAGTCTTTGTGAAGCTGGTACTTGAAACCCTCAGTGATTCTAGTTCTTTTAGGGTCATTCAAAGAGTCTGTACCAAGGCTGATCTTTAGTTCAGGCTTTCAGTTTGCCCAGCAAAAATTGCCAATAATCTTAGAGATTAGATTGTCCTCATTCTCTATGGGGGCTGGCCAGGTCTTAGCCTGGATTCAGCCTTTCTCTCTACCTAAACTGGGCAAACTCTGTGGGTTTTTTTTTTGTTTGTTTGTTTTGTTTTGTTTTTTGTAACAGACTTTTTTTTAGCAGAACACCTGTTGCTACATACATAACTCTACTTTTCATATCTGCTTCTTCATCTGGCCCTGAGACCATAGCCTAAGACTCTAACGTACAGAGAAGCCAGTGAGCAGCCTACACAGAGAATCCTCCATCTTCCCATCCTGGTTGAGCACGCATGCTCAGTTTAAAGAGATGAATTAAAGTAAAATCTATAATGTTACCTTTATGGTAAGTCTAGAATGTCATAGAACACCCAATTAAATCCATGAGTCAAATTGCAATCAAGTTTAATGAAAGATGTGAGATGAAACTCTATATATAAAGTATACATGGAACTAGGGTGAGGAAGTAGAAGAAAAATTCATGAAGTCTACCCTTTTCATTCAAAACTACTTCTGGCTTAGTAGAAATGGCTTGGCTGGCCATCTTGGAAAGCAGGTTAAATTTCTCTTAAAGATTATAGCAAGTCATTGCTCTGAGAAAAACACCTGGTATTCTGGAGATGGATCTGCGTTAGTGTTAACCCTCTGCAAAAGATTGACATGGTTTGAAAGATTGTTCTTTTATTAAACTTAACTAGAGCTGTCTTCACCTACTTGGTAGATCGGAACTCTCATAGTTACAGAAGCTCAAGAAGCAAAGCTGTCCACACATAGCCTTTTGAACAGTGTAAAGAAGGACTGGGGAGATGGTCTGGCGGGTAAGAGCATCTACTGATGCTTATGAAGACCCAAGATCAAATCACCAAGGCATTTCCAAAAAGCTGAGCACGGTGTGTAACTCCAGAGCTTTGGAGAGGGGGTGGAGACCGAAGACCACTGGGCTCACTTGACTGCCATGTTAGCTCTGGGTTTGGTGAGAGACCCTGCCATAAAGTAGTCAGTCATAGGGCGAGAAAGCAAGACACCTGGCATTCTCTCTTGATCTCTGTTTGCACATGTATCACACATGCGTACACCACAGAGAGACAGAGAGAACTGCAAAGTGTGCAGATGGGCATATGAAGCAGGTCCCAGGGTGGACTCAGCCAGCAGATGTCAGAGAGGTCAATTTAGGCTACGCACACAGGCAAGTAGAGTGGGTATGTATTCTTCCTCAAAGAGTCAGCAGAAAGACAAGAAAATTCAGGTCAACTCTGTGATTGGCAGGTA
Source organism: Micromys minutus (assembly GCF_963924665.1). Lineage (NCBI taxonomy): Eukaryota > Metazoa > Chordata > Mammalia > Rodentia > Muridae > Micromys > Micromys minutus. Next base: position 34,662,050 of record NC_137981.1, read on the forward strand.
TAATTGTAATTGGTGATGTCCCCTACCTTTAAAATACACTCAACTATGGTAATCCTGCACACCTTTGCTTTTCAGTTGTTAGTCCGAGACAGATAGATCCCCGAGTGGATCTTTCCCACCAAGGTGTTTGAGAAACCCTCCTTTGGGTCTTTATTTCCCTTATGTGGTCTCTATGGGAAGAATCATTTGTGTCATCTGCAGTGATCACTACCTGTCTGAGAAAGGTTATCCTGGAACCTACAGATGAAGAGAATCCGTTTGAAATGGGTGCACCAGCATTCCAGTGAAAGATACCAGAAAGATTCAAATAAAGGGGAACACTATAGCAAGACTTGGTTGGAATGTCTGTAATACCAATACCTTCAGGAGACCTGTAATCTTAGCCCTTCAAAGGTCCATCTTCTCCAAATTCCCCATCTCCTAATTCTAACCCTGATTCCACAGGTACTCCTTCTCCTATGCCCCCTTATTTCTATACCACAAGGATTTTAAAAAATATATATATGTATAGCCAGGGGGCAGAGAGATGTCTCATCAGGTAAAAGCATCTACTACATAAGCCCAACAATTGGAATTTAATCCCTGGAATCCACATTTTAAAAGGTGGAAGTGGTGATATGTTCCTATAAAACTAGCATTCCTGTGGTGAGATGAGAGACAGAGACAGGAGAATCTTCTAGAAACACATGGGTCAGTTGAGCACAATATCAGAAACAAGAGAAACTCTGCCTCCAGGTGGTAGGAGGTGAGAAACATTCCTGAAAGTTTTCTTCTGACCCCCATACCTGTACTGTGCTATGTTTCCATACACACACAAACATATGTCTACCCGTATATACACACACTGAATAGTTCTTAAAATTGCACAACCACGTCAAATATGCCCTTCAATGTCCTATGAATGCTAATGTCACTGTCGCTTGCTTCTCTCCTCTTCTTCACATTATGCATATACTTACAAGATATATGAGGGGTGAGAAGACCTTATACTGTCAGCATGGAGGACAGGACTCATAGATGGCATGAGGCAGCAGTCCCTGCCGCTTCCTTCCATAACTTTAAAAGAAAGTTGGAAGAGACAGCCGCTCTCAAAGCTCTGAGCATCTGCATTTTTCCAGTGGTATTCTGGGAAAGGATGACTCACATGTGGGGAGATATTTATTCCTTTGATTCATGCTTAAACGCTGCTCCTTCTTATGCTTCAGTTACGTGGATTATGAATATTTAATGCTGCATATACTGGAAATGAAGGTCAGGTCCTGCTCACTGGCGACTTCAAAGCAGCCTCGATTCTGAAAGGCATAGCACCTGCTGTTAGCAGAGTGACGCGGAAAGGTTATGCATTGTTAAAAATCTTCCTTAATGACTCGATCTGCACCGAGATGGCTGGTACACAGTTGGGGCTGCCTTCTCTGGCTTTGCCAGCTTCTGCTCTTGGCTTCTGGTTTAAGGCCTGCCACTTGAGCGAGTAGGACATTTGGAAGGCGGAGGAAACCATAGCACACATTTTGCAGCACATCTATCCAACTGCTCCACTGCAAGGGAATAGCCGCTTCTCAGTCTTCATAAATTCCATTTATTGCTTCACTTTATATTCACTCATTCATTCGCTCTCACAGCTTCAGTGTGAAAATCTTAAAATACTTTCCAGGTAGTGATGGTGCTTATGGTTAAACATGGTTTCGGATAATTATATGTAAATTTGCAGTAGAAAGTGACCAGACTGTTTCCATAGTCTTTGGAAACACACGTGACACTGTCATTATAGCGCAGAAATGCAGAGCCTTAGCCCCACCTGTTAGTTATTACACAGCTTAACCTCCCCGTCCTTTACATATCTCAACTGATATCTCCTCTTTCATCTGATAAATATTCTTTCCAAAGAAAAGAATCAGGGGATTAGGAGATGGATGGCTCAGCCAGTAAAATGCTTGCCACAAAAGCACGAGTCCCTGAGTTCAGATGCCCAGCAGCAGTGCAAAACAGAGTGGGGTACCATGTGTCTACAGTCCCAGTGCTAGGCAGTGGGTAAGACAACTGGGTCCCTAGCTGTCTGAGCCACCTCTGTGTCCATCTCAAAACGGACAGTGAAAAGCAATTGAGACGTGTACCTGATTTTCAACCTCCAGCTTCAACGTGCTGTGCACGCACACATACACACACATGTGTATACATATACCCACTCAGACATAGGCATGTAATCACACACACTTAACGACAAAATTGAATAATAACAAAAGACTAGAGGGAATCTGGGTCCCCATCATTGTGCTGCATGCAAATTAGCATGCTAAGCACATTGCTGATACTATTAATGGCTTCTTCTAATACCCTAGGTGGACCTTTATAATTTCTACCTTACTGAATAGAAGTCTAGAACCCTAAAATTTGCTTCAAGCCATATAGCTAACAAGTACTGAAGCCAGAATCTCACTCTAACGTGCCAGCAGGACCCCTCCCCGGCCCGAGCCATCACTTACAAATGTCAAGGAGTAAACCTCCAGACTAGAGAAGCTATAGAAAGAACTTGGTGCAGATGTAAGAATGGGAACTGCTTTGCCTTTCCCTGTCAAGTCTTCTGCCTTCTTCTTTCCTTTGTCTTCTCTATCCCCCTTTCTCATCCCGAGAGCCAAGTTTACAGTGGAGAGAGTCCCATCATCAGCCTGCTCCCTACATCTGCTGTAGATCACAGGGAAGTTGATGGTTGTTTCTCAAGGCTCTTCATACCCAACAGCTTCTTTCTAAGGAAGGAGTCTCCCCACCCACAGCTACCTGCTTTGCTGTGCATATTATTTGGCACACTAAAGCAGGTAAGAGAGATGCCTTTCCCCCCTTAATTGAATATATTTTTATAACCTTTAGAGAGTTACAAAGCTTATTCTTCTATCATTTTGTGTTATATTGAGTGAGATTCACACGTATAGCAAATACTATTAAGCCAACAGAGTATAAGAAAAGAGGGCCCCCAAAAAGGTTCATTGGAAGGCATTAAAAGGAATTTTAAAGAAGTAGCCTCTTTCATTACTTTTGTTCTAAGTCATTATGCACAGATGTTGACTTGGTGTCTCCAATGTACCCAACCACTTGGCTAGCCACTTGCCAGGGATGTAGGGACAGCATACATCATGGGTTCCCTTGTGATCAGCGGTAGGTTTTTCTTTGCACCTTTCTGTAGCCTTTCAGCATAACCAGCTGGGCAGCTAGGGCATAGGGAGAAAGTGCCTGGGCGTATCTTAGCTGTTAACTTCCTTTAATGAATCAGGGTCATTCTAGGTACTGTTCTGAATAATTAGCCCCAGCACTCCACCTTCTTACTCTATTTGAGAAGTCACGGCATGCACTTAACCTTTGTTGAAGAAGTCAACACAAATCAAAGCACATTCGAAGCATCTCTTTCTTCTCTTTTTAAGGATACTCCCCCCACAATCTTCACTATCCCTCAGTGACATTTTTATTGCCAGGCTTTGGTTTAGAAAATTATGGGTAGGGAAAGTTCAAGGGCAGGGTGTTCAGAACAGCATTGCACATCTGTGAGGGGGAACACAACAGGAGAGCCAGCAGCTGTTGAAAGAATAGAGTGTCAGATGGTGGAGGAGCTGAGCTTCTGAGATGGAGACGAAGGGCTGCCTTCAGGATCAATGCCATAAATAGCTCCCAATGGGAGCCTTCTTTGCTTTTCAGAATCTAGCCTCTCATGGCACCTTTGAATTCTGTGACATGTAAGTAGTCTTGACCCAATCTTTCTACATCTTGTTTTTCACGTTGCCATTCTTTCATTAGTGAGGATACAAAGGGATGAAGGAGGCACTTTCTTTACGTGTGTCTGCTTCCACATGGATGGATTTAGGGCATAGGGTCCCTTTTTTGGTTATATCACACTAGATTGACTTTATTTTTTCTCATGTGTTTCTTCTCTGCCTTGCATAGCATAGTCTCTGCCGTAACTCATCCCTCATTGTGCAAGTGGTCCCGTGGGTACCATGTGAGGTGGCATCTTCAAGTGTTAAAAAGTATGAATGTCCATCAGGCAGCTTATTAGAAGATATAGGGGACTTTGTTGGGAGTAAGAGAAATGAACGAGATCGACCTTTCAGTTTTGATAACAAAGACAACTTGGGAATAGAGTTCTCCTTTCTATCTGAGGATTCAACCAACTATGGATTGAAATATTCTGTACGCAGATCCCAACTTTCCAGACCATACATAGATATATTTGTTCTCATTACACGATACAACAGTTACTACTAATACAACATTGACATTGTGTTAAGTATTATTTATGATCTAGAGGTAATATAAAGTATAAGGGAGGATGTATGTAAGTTATGCGTAAAGGTGTCATTGTTTCAAATTTGCAATTTTCAGATGCCCAGATTTTGGTATTCATAGGCCTCCCCCTGAACCAATTCTTCATACAAGGGCAATGTGTTATCATATCTTAAAAATCACTTGGTACCACTAATCTCTGTGTCTCAGCAACTTCTCCTTTAATTGCAGATAAACCTGGCAGAAAATATAGGTGGCAAAAGGTACAGGGAGTGGGAACAACTTCTTTACATGTTTTCTGTGTGGGTAGGATTAAAGGACAAAGTCTGCTCTTTGGTTGCATGACATTAGGTTGAGTTCACTTGTCTCTTACAGTTCCTTCTTCTACCTTCTAGATGTGACTAGAGGTTAAGTCACCTGCTCAAGGTCACTGATCCCGACAAGGAAATTACCACAGTCAGAAATTAAAGCCCTTTGAGATAAGGTCCTTCTCCTAAATCTTTTGTGTCTTTTCTACCAAATTTAAGCTATGAGCAAAGATGTCTCATGACTTACAGCCTACTAAAAAAAATAAAATAAAAAAGCATATTGACCTTTAGTGTCAATTCAAGAGTCTTGGGGTATTATTGAGGTATAGGCTTTTATGCCAGGAAAAAGTAGAGATAATCCCAGGTGGGAAAGATTAAACTCAGACGTAAGGACTTCAGAGACTTTAGCTTTGTTTTTACTGGTAAGAGGCCTTAAATTCTTTGACACTTTATGACCCTATCTCCTCCCCACTCTGTCTCCTCTCCCCTCTTTCCCTCTCTCCAGTCCATCTTTCTCTCCCTTCTTCCCCTTCCTTCCTTCTTTTCCCTTTTTTCTTTCCCTCTTCCCTTCCCTCCCTCTGCTCTGTTCCATTCCCCACCTCTCCATTTCCCCTGTCTATCCCAGTCTGTCTTTCTTTTCTTTCTTCTTTTCCCTTCCCACCCCTCAACCTCATTTCAGAGTTGAACAAGTCGGCATTCATCTGTATTATGGAAAGTTGACAAAGCTGGGTCCATTGGCTTCAACTATTTGGCATTTGCTAGGCATTACTTTTGAGAACACTGTGCCCAATGGCTCATTTGTTTTCTCTGTGAAAATACTATCTTCTAACTATGCCTATAAATCCACATTTCTCCACCCTTCATAATTAAAGTAGACATTTTCTGCCCTCCTCGTCACTCTTCAGGATTTAAAAGGAATGTTTTGTATGACCCAGCACTCTCTTAGCACTTTGGCAACTTTTTAAGAGATGGTTTTGTTCGTGGACAAGCAAAGGAATGCATCCCCTTCTAGATTCCAAACTTACTCATGTATTCTGTAATTAACTTTAATTTATGGCACAGGCTTCTGTGTCTTCTCCCCAAGTCACATCTTAGCCGTAGTACTGTTCCAAAGTCACAGCAAACATGCACTCAAGAATTGCTGAAAGCCAGAGTGGAATCCAGCTGGAAGCAAACTGGCTCAGAATGCTGCAATTCAAACCGAAGGGCAGTGCTCATGACAACATAGCCAACCAGGGTGGCACTAGGTGGCAGCAGTTGTTATGGCTTCATCTTGGGATTTATGAGCTTCAGGACATGTGACCTCTCTCTTGTCTTTTACCCCATGTCCTTTGTCCTGACAACTGGATAGACTGTCACTTTGGAAAGACCCTGACCAGTGATGAGTCATTTATGATATAAAAATAGAATCCTTTGCAGTAAGAATGCCCTTGGGACTTTTTGATTCATGTCACTTTTCAAAAACAAAAATTGGAGGTAGGAGGTTTTGTGTACATGAGAGAGAGAAAGAGGGGATGGGGGAAGGGAGGGAGGGAGAGGGAGAGAATATCTATGTGTATGTGCATGTACTTATACACATATTAGGGGTAGTAGTGTATAATTCCAATAGAGTAGGAATATAGTATAAGGCATTGACCCTAACCTCATCACAGTACCAGACAGGCTGGGCTCTGTGTACTTATGAACTTAAACATATCAATCAATTAATCTATTGAATGTCAACCATGTTTGACACTGGAAAATACTGAATATCATGGCTAAGCCCATGCTTTTCCCATCATGATGTTTAAATTGTATAAATTTTGTAAGAGTTAGGCAGTCCAAACTTCAAAGAGAACAAACAAACTAACAAAGAGATATTATAAGGCAATATATTCTAATTGCTATTCCACTGACATTAAGTGCTGGGGGCTGATAAGCTGAAAGACATCCCCTTGTAATGGAATGTTTGGGTCTCTGAGACAGTTCCAATTGAGGAGACAGAAATCCCTCCAAAAATTCCTAAGGGGACTCTTACTGTGGTCTGTATATTTTTTGGTCTCACGATTTTTATTTTTAGTAAATAAAGCAAAACCCTGTCTTGAAATTAGCCTTCTGAGAGCAGTGGTTGGGTTTAGCCAGGCAATGGTGGTACATGGCTGTAAGCCCAGTCCTTGGAAGGTAGAGACAAGAAAAGTAGAAGTTCAAGACTAGCCTCATCAACTTAGTAAATTCCGGAACATTCTGGGCTACATAAACCTCTCTCAAAAATCAGAAGAGGGCTGGTGAGGTGGCTTGGCAGGCAAAGATGCTTGCCACCAAGCTTGATGACCTGAATCTGATTCCCAGGATATACATACTTAAAAGAAAATTGTCTTATGACCCCCAAATTCAAGCCATGGCATTTGTCTCAGTATTTGTCCAGCAGCCCCTGCTGATTCTTCTAGATTGTAGGTACTCTTGTCTTTCAGACTCTTCTTTTCCAGAAAGAAAATATTAAAAGTTATACTTACCATTATCTTGAGATGAGTCCAGAGCAATCAGTCTGAGTTATATAAATTAACAGTATTATAACTACTTGCTATTTGGCATTATTTCTTCTATTTGATATTTAGATAATAAATATTAGGATGTACTTTAGATCTTTAGAAGTATGAGCCAGCCATGTCTGATAGAAAATCTGTGTTTTCTCCACCCTGCCCTTTCTACCCTTCCATAGGTTTCCATGGGTAAACAATCTCTGTGATGAATGTCATGTGGCATACTCATCCCACTGTCCTAGTTATTATAAATAAGATAAAGCAAGTATTACATTTCCAGCTTTTTATGTTTTATTTTTTGAGACAGGGATTTTCTTTGTATCCTCGGCTGCCTTGGAGCTTTCTCCAAGGGGCCTTGAAATCATAGATCTGCCTGCCTCTGCCTCCAGCTTTGATTTGTGACTTGACTTCATGATTTACTGACTGCAGCAACCCAACATTAAAAGTTGGTGGCTTAGCTTCTGTACCAAACTTTGAGAAAATTCAGCAATCCTGGTTTTCTGCTGATTTTTAGGCAAGCCTGTGCTTTTCAATCTCTGTATATGAAAATGAGTAGTCCTGGATTAGGAGATGCCTTCTTTTCTTTACCTGTTATAGCAGAGTACCCTGAAAAAGGGGACTCAATAGAAAACAAGTTTATTTTTACTTACAAGTCCATGGTACAGTCAATCATGGCAGAGAAGTCATGGGAGGAGCTTGAAGCAGTTGGTCACATCATATCCACAATCAAGAAGCAGAGGGCTGTGAATGCAAGTGTTCATCTTCTTTCCACATATTATATAGTCTAAGTGCCCAACAAAAGGCATAGTTCCAGTCACAGTGGGGTTTTCCTACTTCAGTTAACCTAATTTGGATAATACTTGACTGCAGGCCCAGAAGTGATTCTAGACCTCATCAAGTTGACAACTGAGATCAACTACCAGAAGTCTCTGCCATAATGAAAAGTCTTCATGGGACCTCATGAATTTTTGAGTTTATATATACCATTATTAGGGGTTCTTAGGAAAGGATGGGTTAGACATGATGAGGAATTTGAGGTGCTGGGATCTTAGGTGTCTCCTAAAGTAGACTCAATTGCTGTTAATTGTTCCCATGCAGAAAAACAGACTCATGTGGTCAGATCTTGTGATGCTTCAAAGGGGTGGGGGTGAAAACTGGCCTTACAAATTTCTAATTTAAAAACACTGGCCACAGTCATAAAACTCTCACAGTACTCAGCAAGCCAAGCAAAACACCTCTACAGGCCAGATCTTGTTTTCAACCTCTACTCTAAACTCTCTCTTTCTGTTCTTGAATTAGCTCAGCTCCAGGGGTGCCAGGAAATTTTCTTGACTTTTGCTCCTTCATCCCCCACCCCCCCAGGCCAAGGGCCCTTTTTTTCCCTCTAAGATGGAGAAACTTTGGTCTCTATGTGCCCAGGGGTTATTTCTCATAAAGCACATTTTCAAACAGTGCTTAATTAAATTCCCAGTTTTCCCTAAGCAAGTACTGTATGCCATAGTCATAAATCAGCTACAACTTACTGTAAAGCCCCGGGGCCACATATCATAACCCCTACGTCATCTTTGAAAATACTGTCTTTAGAACCCCATAAACATACTCCTTTGTTTGTTTAAGGACTGCGAGAGCTTTTTAAACATGGTTGCTAAGTCCCAAGGGAGTATTTTCCAGGACATAAATGGAAAGGAGCATAACCCCCTTCAATTGTCAAATTCTTTATGAGAAGCCCAAATCTGTCTATTCTGCTAGTGGATTATCTTGGCCAGGCCAGACTTGACGATACTAAATGTGTAAGCGTCAGTGATCGCTGGAGACTTGTCTGCCTTATTTTGCTAAATGGGCACATTATCCAAAGCTTGGCTTCATTTCTAACCAAACAGATAGAAAGTACAGATTGGCATATATAAATTTTGACTAGTTTTTTTTTTTTTTTTTTTTTTTTTTGTCAAGCCAAAAATAACAATTTTCTGAGTCTTGCATTTAATGTTTCCTGGTAATTCTTAAGCTGTTGTCGCTTCAAAAACAACGGGAGTGTGTCTGAGAACTTTCTCCCCAGATACGATTGGTACCCAACACAGGCTTCACTTCAGTCACTGAACTTTTGGATTTTGCATGGAAACTTGGCAGTTCAGTTTGGAGTGGCAAAAGACTTTGAACATGCAGCCGGGACTCAGATATTTTCAGAAGTAGAAAAACAAAACATGATAAACTTATGCCATTTCTCATTTCCATACAGCTGGTTCCATCAGATCGATTTCTGCATGAAAAATACCCAAGCTTCCTTTTAACTGCTGTCACACACGGGAACAAATTGTAGGCTGGGCACAAGTCATTTAGTATTGAGATTCAACTTTCCCTTCCTGAGAACACTCTGGCCTGTGTCCTGAGTCCACACCATGATGGAACAGAGTCAGATGGCTTTCTATAACCTCCACCCTCACCCAATGCCAGAAGATGCAGAGATGTCGAGATACACTTGATCTTGATGCCCAGAGGAACTGCAGAGACAGGATGCAGAGAAAGGTGAAAAGGCCATGGGTGTAATTAGGAGTCTCCACCTGTGCTTTTCCTCTAGCAGCAGGGAAAAGTGAGCCAGGAGCGCATTAAGGGCTGTTCCCTCTTCATAATAGCCCAGGCAAGAATAATCAAGCAAGTTCTGTAAAGAGCTACATCAATAATTGAGACACGTGCCAGGCAGCCGTGCAGCCTGCTGGGGCCTTCAAACACAATCTGTTATCAGGCATGGATGAGTCTGGGGAAGTAGGAAAGGAGGCTGTGCATCTGTGATCTAAGGAGGCACAAGAAAGTCATAGCAGTGCAGCAAGTGGAGGCATAGAAGGCAATGTGCGTAGCTTCTCTTGGAGAATATGTGTGACTATTTGTGGGTCAGGTACACCCTTCTTTGGGAATTGGATACTACAGAAATATTAACCAAGGACCCTAAGATTCATCCTAAGATCCCACACCAAAGGCTTCTGCTCTCCTAGCCTGTTTCTTTTACTAGTTCCCTGCAGTTTCTTTCACCATAAAAGGCCTTGAGGTCCCACAGTCTTAAAGGTTGAACAGAGGTTCATTGGAAACCCCTGTCCTTTCTACCTGCAGACTTAAGTCCAAATGTCATTCTCTCTGCTCTTGTAGCCTAATGCATGGGAATCTGGGCCATGCAGACTGTTCATAAAACCCAGTAAGGGTGGTCTTAGGCTTGTTGGCTTTCCCTGCTGCCTTAGGCAGCACAGACAAGAAGAGCCAACGGACACATATTTCTAGACTAGTCTGAGAGCGCTTTGCTTTCTGCTTCTCTCCTGGTTGTGGGCTTCGACATTATTAGAGGAAAAGATCCTCCTTTGGCTGTGATTTGAGGTTACAAGCAATTAGCAACTGGTCACATCATCTGAGACCCATGTGCTGTGCCAAGATCCAGGCACCACTGGATGCTAACACAGATAGCCGCCATTTCTCCATGCAGCTGAATGTACTAACCACCCTGATGGAGAGAGTTTCGGGTTTAGGGAGTCACTGGGGACCTCTGTTGGTTCATCCTTGAGGCTTCAGACCAACTTGACAGGAAGCAGAAGAGCAGCTGGGGCTGAGAGGCCTCCTTTCCCCCGAATTCCCCACCTCTTCCAGCTTCCTTCCTGTCCTCACCTGTCTCCAAGCCAGCCAGCTGTGACAGTTTAATTGGTGTGGGGAAGGAGAAGCAGTAGGAAGCAGACAGCGGTGACCAGTGTTCTGGAAGGAGGAGACTCCTCAGGGACGAGGGCATGGAACCGTGACAGACAGGCCTGAGGGAGCGGTATACTGGCAGGTCAGGGAGCCTGGCTCCACTGAAATAAGAATGGTTCTCCAGACTCTTCCTCCTTGGACTGGTAGGGACAGTGCCATGCATCCCAACTGGTTTCTCAGTGTCCCTCTCCACTGAGGGGCCAAGAGCTATGCTGGGAGGCCAGGGCAAAAGTGAAGATTAGCACAAAAAAGGCCTGGTGGGTTAGCAGCAGGACTTTTCTGGCTGAATTCTGGTCTCCTGCTTTATGTAGTGCATCCCTGAACAAACTAGTTAACCTCTTTCATTGGTAAAATGGGGTGACTATGGTAACAAGGGATAGAAATCATGATACATGTGAAGGCTCTCAGCACAGAACTAAGCACAAGGCACCTCCGGACATTAGATGTCATTAGCATTGTCTTGGTTTTTTTTTTGTTTGTTTGTTTGTTTTGTTTTGTTTTGTTTTGAAGCATTCAACTGCCCTTATTCTTATAAGCTAAGGTATGAAGAGACCAAAAGTAGGAGGAAAGGAAACAATACCTATTAAAAAGTGGTTATGGTGATCAATTATGGGGTAGTGGATACTACCAGGCTTCTGAGACGGCAAATATCAACTCGTACATGGCTCACAACAGGAACAGATCTCAAAAGATACAGCTGTTTCACAAAATGAAACTGAGCCAGGAAAGACCCAGACCCAGCCAAGAGCATAGGATGATTTTATGCACCTTTCTTCAGTTACAGAGTTTGATTCATAGACCCCGTTTTTGGATTTGTAATGGGAAACATTTCTGACCTTGGGATTGACTAACAAGTAGACTGAGAAACACTAGCTTGGAGTCAAAGAGAGAGAGTGGCTTTTGGGCTGCAGGAATTTAGGGGGCCTTTGGGGAAGAAGGCAGGCAGGCTAGTATTGGGTCCAAAGGCATTGGGTAGGATTACCTAATGCAGAAGCAGGGAGGGGTAAGGCGAGCATTCCTAGACTCTTCTCAGCTTTTTACCTCAACTGCAAGTTAGCATGAGGCGCATTCCCCAAACTACTTTCAGCAGTGATAATTCACTACAAGGAAATTCACAAAACAATTCACACAAAAATTGTATTCACATTGACAGTATATTACAGGGGAAGAACTAAGATTAGATTGGACAAGGAAAAAGAGGTGCACAGGACCTAGCCTAGGAAGGTTCCACACATGGAGCATGTCACCTCTGTTATTCACATGTGCTCAAATGCCATCCATGCATGCAATCTGGGAGCCCAGCTCAGCCTGAGAGCTCAGCTCTAGGGCGTTGGCATATAAATCTGGGTATCTAGATCCGTGGCTAGCTGACCTCAGTCTCCACCCGCTTTCTCAAAACACACTGTTAAATGTTCTAGTGTGTTCTGCCCTCATCCTGAATCAGACCATGACCATCTGCTTGGCCCAGCACCCCAGGTTAAGATACTTTGTTATCAGTTATGGTACTCCAAGGGCTTAGAAAATGCCTCCCAGGAAGCAGAGGTTGGACCTTCCTTTGAGTACAAGTCATGTCTATCTATATAAGACATATAGCGAGGCCAATGTACAGATTTCCTGGCAGTCTGCAATTGCCTTCTTCTACCATGTATGCAAATGGCAGGAAAAGAGGGAAACCCAGCTTCCTGAACTCCAGTGCCCACAAGGTTTTGTTCATGTGAGCGCCATCACTGTTGGAAATATGTGTGCCTTAATCCAACCCTTTAAGCCCTATATACCTGTAGACAGGATTAAGGGTAAAGGGAGCTTGAAGCAGGAGATGGGGAGAATCCAGCCTGAATGTATGCTCTGGAGGCAGAAAGTACTCTTTTTCACAGGGATTCTTTGCTTCCAACCCACTTCTACTCTGAAGGGGTGAGGACATTTTCTGCGCCTTGTTTTTCTTCAGACCTGATGGATGGTTCTCCAGTAACTCTCAATGGCCTTAGAGGATAATACTGTCTTTCTACTCCAATTTAATTTCCATACTGTAAGATTGGATAAGGTCAAGGCCGGATAACTCTCGAGACCCTTAGCTAAGGAATAAAAAAGTAGATCAAGCCTGTCATTGGGCCATACTATATCTCTTTGTAACCTGACCTCTAACCAGGGGTAATTGGAATTCAGCTTAATGAATGCTTAATGTCTCACATGGATAAAGCTATGTCCTAATACTTAGACATACTATGCAAGCTGATTCCAGCAAAGGACTGAGCATGCTTTGTTTCATGTTTATTAATATTCATTGTGCTTGCAAAAGGCAAGCTTTTCTATGCAGATAGGTAGATCATCACTTTGCAGTTCATTAGGTTTGATCTTGTTTTGGTGTCTACTCCTCTGACATTCGGCTTCCTCAACTGTCAATATGGATAATAATTTCTTACTGCCCACAAACTACTTACTACTGGGCACATGAAACACTGGGTACTTATACTTCTGAGCATGGAGCACACTGGTGTTTCTTAAACTGGTTGATGATGGTGGCACAGACATGAACCCTCTCATGTGGAGTAACCGGTTAGCACCTGGTTCTGCTGTGTTTCTACTCAGGTGTTTTTCTGCTATGGTCCATAAACCAGACAGTGGAAAGAACATTTTGTTGGAAACATCCACTGAATTCTGCATTCCAGGGCATATTTTTTTTAACTTCATGGGACAGTAGCTTTCTTGGTTGTGCAATAAGCAAGTTTTTCTTCCCTTTCCCAAACATTCCTATTTCATCTCTCCCCCTTGAGATGTGTCTTATTATGGTGAAATGTGGGTTCTTAGGCAAGAAGACTGGCCACAGATCATCACTTTGCAATTCATTAGCCAAGTGATCTTGTGTTGGCTTCACCTTCTCTGACCCTTGGTTTCCTCCATCATCAATATGGATAATAACTTACTACTACATGCCAGGTACTTACTGCTGGGCACGTGTCACCATAGGTTCTTACTCATGGGCTTGGGGAACACTAGGGCACACTGGTGTTTATTAAACTTGATGAAAATGATGGCACCAACATGAAATCATTTCCACAATGAATTACACATCAGTGGTTTGGTATCATTAATCTTTATTTTCATTAAGCCAATGACTTAGCTCTTATTTAGAAATGACTCATTCCTTAGTAGCTCAGTGTTTATTGAATAGCTATTATGTGCCAGACACTGTTTGAAGCTTTCAACCCTTATATTCTAGAACCAGAGAGGAGACAGATGCACAATTGACAAAAAAAAATAAATGTGATGATTTCATTGATGATAAATATGAAGAAGATAAAACTGATAATGAGGGAAGGTAGATTTCTTCAATGTTTTGTGTATGTTCAGGACTCCTTTAGAGGTCTAATGAAATCTATGGCTCCCTTGTCAGAATATTTTTAGCATATAAATACATATCATACAAAGATTTGATTACAAGGAAAACAATGATTTAACTATGCAATTAGAAGCTAAGAAACACACCTATGATGTAGCATGCTTGGTTCTTGGTGAAGATATTTTTATCAATAGCTATCAACACTTATAATGCACCAGTGTAACTCATCAGAAGGATTAATGTGTTTGAAGGGCTCTATCGCATTAGTAATATCTGTAAATGATATCTGGGATTCTACTGTTATCAAAATCATTTATTTGTCTCCATTGGTTGTCTCCACTTTTTTAAATGAGAGAATGCCACAGATTTAAATTAAAGGATAAGGAAAATGAAGATGTGAGGGCTCCCTCACTGAACCCCACAGAGTGCTGTTCTGTGGCCAAGGTCAGGAACCCAGAGACTATGGAGATCCTTGTGCTCTGCTTGGAACTCTGGCTTCAGACGGATGGATGAAACAGTTTCCAGCTTTTAAAAGTCATTCTAGATATAAGTATCAATGGAATCAACTATGGAATCAAGACACGAACCCATACTGCTATAGTTGGAAACATTTTTGACGAGGGTAACAAGACCCTTCGATGGGGTAAAGGATATGCAGTGCTGGGATAACTTGTCTATCTATCTGTGAATAAACTCAGACCCTTACCTTATACCATAACAAAATGAGCTCAAAGCAGACCAGAGTTTTACTTTCCAGAACAAGGCTGTTACACAGGGCTGAGCGTTTTTGACATTGGGTTTGACAGTGAATCCTTGAACATCATACCATAAGCAGAAGCAACTACACAATAGAGAGACCAGTGAGCCCGAGAGCTTTTGTGTGTCAGAGGATCCTATGAAGAAAAAGCTGCAACCCACAGAACTAGAGAAAATGTCTGCAGAACAGATATTTAATGATAAATGTACTGGGCTACATAAGGAGCTTTTCTTTCTCAGCGATGAAAAGATAACCTGACATTAAAATGATCGGAACTGACAAATAGCTCTTTCTCCAAAGAAGATGCGAACATGGCCAACAAGCACATGAAGGAAAATCAATCAGCCACACTCAGCTTTTAGTTATCAATGAAATGCAAATGAAAAATACAAGATACCATTTCTCACTTACTAGGAAACCTGCAATAAAACAGATTAGAACACATGCCAGCAAGGACGTGGACAAATTGCTATCCTTGTGTGTTGCTATCCCGATGGCATAAAAGTTCTGGAACATTCCTCAAAATGAATTTTTCCATCCAAGTCTTTACCTGAGAGCACTGAAAGCCTGTGTCTGCACAAAATGTACACCAGGTGTTTATAATTACTCATAATAATTAAATGATGAGAAGTGTCACCAATACCCATAAATGGGGTGACTTGATTAAGAGAATACAATATATCCAAGCAATGAAATATGGCTCTACAATAAAAAGTAATGAAGTTTCCATATATTCCACAGGATGAATGAACCTAGAAAGCACTATACTAATGTGAGAGAGTCAGGTAAGATGGATCATTCATATGAGATTCTATTGATACTGACTCTCAAGAACAAGGGCCTTCATGGAAGCAAGACTAGGTTAGTTCTGGCTTAAGGCTTCAGGGATAGTGTTATCAGACATAGCAGGGACTGACAGTAGAATGGACCTATGTTTCTGTCTGAGGCAAGGAGAGAATTATACCATTGATTTTAGGGATGTTTATACAACTCTGTGTGTGCTAAAAACAGTTGAGCCATATGCTTTAGAACATGGATTGTATGGTACATGAGTTAGAACTTAGTAAGTTGTTATACAGTGAAATTCTGGCTGGGGCAAATGTAATGGTAAGAAAAATACTTGAAAGGCTGTCTCATTAGTCTTTACTGGGAGGTTGATGCTTCCATTGGAAGCATTGTGGACAAAAGAGCTCTTCAGTTGAAAATTGAGAAGGAGTAAGAGGGACTCCTGGATAGTGGAGGTTACTAGCCAGCAGTTTTCTCTCAACAGGCCCGAGTCCTGGCTACACTCTCTAGAAGTATAGGGAGTTTTATAGTTAAAATCTAAAATATCTGATTACCATGTTGAAGAGTTGGTAGCCAGCCTGAGGGAATGCTGGGAGGCTGTCAGTCTTACAGCCTTTGAAGAAGGTATTTCTTCTGTGTGCTTCCCTGTAGCCATGAAGTGAACACACCTTCTTCCCAGGCTTCTCTACTGTGAGGTACCAGCTGCTACTGACCGAAAGGGAAAGAACCAAGAGACAAAGCTGACATTTCTGGAGCTATGATTCAATTACATATTTCTTCTTTGAAAGTTTCTTTTATTTATGCTTATTTAGTTGTTGTTGTGCATATGTGTATTCATGGAGGCATTTGTATGCTATGGCGGACAAGTGGTAGTGTGTCAGAGGACAATAGTAAGAGTCTGTGTTTCTTCTTCTACTGTAGGCCCCAGGGATTGAACCCAGATCTTCAGTCTTGCCAGAAGACATCTTTATCCACTAAACCACTGTGTTAGCCCTATATTTCTTACTAAGTTGTCTATCTCAGGTTGTTGTTGCAGCAATGGAAAGTTAATACAGAGAACTTGAGGCCGACTTAAATACCAGCAGCCCTGGGGAGAGCTGTTGTAGAAGCTGTTGAGATAAATGATCCAACTGTATCATCTAATAGATAAAAATATGCATCTGGATACACAATCATACACATCCTCACACGCATGCTCACGGACACACAACAGTGATATAAAAAGCAGAAATCATAGTCAAGGGAAAACCATGGTCCAGCCTTTACCCCAGACTGTGACTGTTCATGTTTTGTTAGTTCAGTGGCAGCAGATCTCAGATTAACTGGGAAAGACTCACTGCAACTCATGCTCCTAAAACGTGTCCACCAAGCAGAGTTTCATGACCCACACATGTAAAGGGCGGGGACTTGCTTCCATAGGCACCACAGAACGTGGATAGTGTCAGAAAGATAGTGGAGAAGATCATCGCGTCTCCTTCATCCCTTGGTCTCAAGGGAAAGCTTGCCTTGGTGACTTGCCCATCCAAGTGTGTTGAATTCAGTTGCTTGGTTATAGTGGACGTAGCCGGGCTTTGGTAATGAAGGAAACCTAAACATGTGAAAAGTAATCCAACTATGCAGTGAGATCATCTGCTTCATCCTGAGGAAGAAGCAGATCTAATACACTCTCCAAAGGCAGAAAATACACTGTTGGTAGCATCAGGGTGTTCCTGGATCAGAATTCCTCTCCTGCAGGAGTGGATGATGGGTGGAGGGGCAGGTTTCTTCTGCACTCGAGAGCCTGGAGCCACAGAGGCAGGAGCTGGGTGGCTCCCAGCAAGGCTGGGTGATTTATATTCCTCAATGTCATTCTCATTTTCAGCCACTGCTCTCCTGGGAGCCTGTGTGCCAATACCTTGTGGAGAGGCGGGGGAGACAATGGACTGACTTTTTAATGGCAACTGTGCCAAGAAAAGAAATCTGAATAACTCCGGGCTGAATGTAAAGACGCACATGCTTCTTCTGGTCTGAAAAGTATGCAGTGCACACGTTGTAAAGCCGGGTCTCCCATGCTTTGCCACGCTGAAGGAAGTGTGTGCACCTGTAAGAAAACGGATGGGCTTCTGTCAGCTTTCCCACCACTCTCCTTAGCTACCTGTGCGGTGGACCTTACCATAGAACCTATTCTTTGTAGTGGGTTCCCATACCAAATCATAGTTGATTAAATAATAAAATTTTAATATGATTATGCTATGGTGCAGTTGATGGTGGTGAGACGGACAGAACTGGCTAAGGAATACCAAGGCTAAATGGATCTAAACATTTACAGTTCTGTGCTATTCCTGTGTGGGTTTACTTTCTATCTTGTCCATGGTTATTACTGATGCTCAAGGTTTTTCAAAACACACCCTTCTTATTTACTGTAAAACACAAAAGCTCTTGACCCCAAACACCTTTCTGTGGAGGAACCAATGATATTTATATTACCTGTGATCTACAATTTCAACCCATCATGACTTATAGCCACCCACTAAATCTCAGCGATGCTTTCTTTGTAGCACACTCTCCTAATAGCCTATTGTAAATATACCTTCTTTTGAGCCTCATGACAGCCTGGAGGATAAAGAATACAAAATGTCATTTGTATTCTAAAGATGAGGAAACTGAGGCACAGAGAGGTTGGAGTGGCATATGCTTTTAAAGTGGTAGCAAGAGTCAAATGTAAGATTGAACTCACACCTTGAACTTCAGTCTCTACATGTAGTGTTGGTTGTAATCATATTGTTTCTTTTGAAGTTAGAATTCTGCATCTCTGAAAATGACAACAAAATGAAATCAAAGAGAGGGAAGTTTTTGTATGAATATATCTCATGCACCACACTTGGCAATTTATAATTGATCTAAGACTTGTGTGGTAGTGTTTCAAGACCATGTGTGACTCTGGGTGGCGTTGGAACTACACATTTATGAAGAAGACTTTTTAAATTTGGTTCTAAGACAGTACATCCTTTACATCATAATTTACATCCGACTGCTCCTTACAAGTCACTGCCTAATGGCAATATTTTAAAACCACAGGACCATGGAATCCCTAAGTATCTTCTAGAACTTACTGAACCCACAAAGCAGAACCTGGGTTCAGGTAGACATTCAATAATGAATGAGGCATATTACTTTTTCCATTTGTAACTAATTCTCTCCCGCACAAAAGGCAGGAATTTAGTGGGGGGAACTCTCTCTGCTTCTCCTTGTCTCCACAGTCCTCAGGTTGCCCAGTATTCTGTTTCTAGAGTGCTGACGTCAGTGGAAGCAGCACACATAGTAATTATCTAATATGCTATAAACAACATTCTATTGTCTGGCAGAGAAAATAATGCCCCAGGCAAAGGGGAAGTTGAATTATGAAAAACCAAGCCTTTCCATAATTACACACTAAGAAAGAGAAGTCTGGCTTTTAAGCTAAATAGAAAGTGCCAAAGGAGTCTATTTGGAAGAGAGGAAGATGCACCTCCCCCGGTTACTAAGCATTCCATGTGTTCCATGGAGAATACAGTCACTCATTGTACATCCTGAAGTATGGGATGGCCTCCAGAGCCCATCACCTTTTCCATGGAATCCCCAGGGTGCAGCAAGACTGGCACTTCTATGCTGAACACGCCCGTCTTGGGCTGGGCAAGTGAAAGATGAATGAGTCCCCATGGCTACGCTGTAGATTACTTAGTGCCAGTTGTCAGTTCTTTTCTCCCAGGGAAGGGTTTGCAATGAGACTGTTTGCGACAGACCGTCCATGATAAATGGTTTTCCCAGTAAGAAATTGCTTTTCTGTTAAACCTCACCCAATCATGCTGACAAATGTTTGTGGCTACAGAGAACCTGCTACGGCTGTCTCAGGAACGGGGATGGGGGTGGGTAGTGGCTGGGACCTGAAGCCAGAATGGGACAAATAGGAGGTCTTGTGGGTGAAGACAGAAAGAGGCAGGGACTTTGGGTTCTGGCATATGTATTTGATCAGTTCCTACCAGCTCTTACTAAGAAACAGCCAGCACAGTTCAGAATGTTCAGGATCTCAGAGAAGGAGGCGGCCTCAAAGGCTGCACGTGCCTCTCAGTTCTGGTTGGTGGTATTTCCATGTATAACTGTGCAGGAATGCAGCAACTGATGTCAGCTATAAATAGAACAGAACTTCGTACACATAGCAAGGGCAAGAACCTCCAGGCAGTGTTCTCAACCTGTCATTAGTCTGTGACCCTTTCTGAACCATCATAAAAATAGCATGCCCTCTTTTGATATTATTTGGCATTTCAAAGGAGATTAAAATAGCAAATCTAAAATCATAAGTGACTGTTAGAATTTTGTCTTTTCCAGCTGAACAGAGTCTCTCTTCCTCTTGCACATACTAGGATGCGGGGGGAAGGTCTGCTGCAGTGACTCCGTGCAGATATTACATGTTGTAAGTCACTTGGCAACAGGGGCCCTGGGGCCCTGGAAGGTTAATACCTGTAGAATTAGAATCTGGGATCAGGGTTGGTGCCATTGTAGAGTTGTTATGCTGGTGGTTTGATCCTACAAGAGGGGACCACAGCACTATCAGAAGGGACTTAGGCAGTGCCAGCTTCAAAGTTGCAATGGCCCTTTGCAGGCAGCTCTTATTCGTCTCCAGCGCCTGGTAGCTCTTGGCCCCTACCAATTTCTAAGACCTCAGAAAGGACAAATCCTGAGGTGCTCACCCCATGGCTCAGGCTGGCCTTTGCGCTGTGACTTGCAGGCTAGGTTTAGAGAGGCACAGTGACTTTGCCACCATACTATAACCTTTGCTGGGAAAGCAAGGGCTCACGGATTGGAGAGGAAGACCCACTACACTACCCTGGAGGATTACTGGGAATATTAGAATTAGCTTTTCCTATGGTTTTCCTCAAAGGGCCTCCTGGGAGGTTCCCACTTCCTTCTCTAACATGGGAAATTTCCTTGAGCTGCAGAGACACGTCGGCCATGCTCCACTGCCCACTCTTTCTTTCTGAAAAAGGCCCCATCTTTCCTTTGACGGGCATCCATTTCATTTCCCCTTGTCTGTCCTGACATTGCTGGCTGCCTCCGTGGGCAGAATGCCACTGGTTGGCCTTCCGCGCTGTCTCTGGGCACCCTGGAAAGGAGCTTCTGAACCTCCACAGCCTCGCAACATTCTGTATAAAGAGTCCAGTACTGGTTTGCTGTGGTTTGCTTTGGCTCCTTCCTCCATCCACTCATGGCACATTTACTGAGCCTGAGTGTATGTCAGACTATCCTGGGCCAAAGAAGAAAATAGACAGAGTTTCCTGCCATCCAGGAGAAGTCACAGTCTCACCTGGAGCTTGGCAGGTGGTGGCACTGGTACAATAGCAATGGAAATGGATTGACTGTCCTGCCACATCCCAGTATGTCCCAGTCCACATCTTGTTTCCTTACTAAGTCATCGAGCACCCTGTGAGGTGCTTCTGTAAGAATCAGAATGCTCTAAGTAAGAAAGCTGAAACCAGAACCATAATGATGGGTGACATCTTCAAAATCTGCATCCTGGGAACTCTGGCTTCAGAGACTCTGTGTCCTCTGTGTGGGACTCCTGTGGCAGCTGGAGGGAGCTGGTCCTGAGTCATCACTATAAGGTGTCCTGGTTTCCCATTGTCGGGAGCATTCTGGTTGTCCTGGTACTCGGTTTCATCTCTCTGTAGTAAGGTTTCTCCACACTTGATGCCTTGTCCCTTAGAGATCGTAGTAACTGTATGAGCTTGCCCGTGGTCTCTACTTGGACCCAGGGACTTGGATGCTGAACTGCAAAGAAGAGGCAATGTTTAAGTCCCATGGGTCCATCGGCATGCTCCAAAAGGTACTTTGAAAGTCAGGCATGTGAAGTAGAAAGACTTTAAGGGACCATCCAGAAGAAATGTGACTCTTCTATCCAACCAGGAGCTAGGAGCAGAGACTGGGCTACTTCTTGCTGGTCATGAAAGGAACTGGGGTACTGAAGCCTGAATTTGCATCTGTAGCTACTCACAGATTCAGGACTCAGGTGTGTCTGGGTCCATGAAACTAACATGTGCACACACTGCAAATATTAAATGAGTGGGGAGGTTAAATTTGACTGACCCCTGGAAGGCAAGCATATCCTTAAGTAGCCATGAACTGAAGTAGAAATCATATAGACATGTGATAGGGAAATGTTCACAGCCTTCTGGGGCCACTAAGTTTATGCTGGCCATCTGCTATTGGCATTCTCTCTAATAGCTATTCTGGAAGGGTAGCAAAGTATAGTAATTCATGGAAGCTTCCCACAGCCTCTTAATGGATCTCCAGGAAGTAAACACATACCACCAGGACCTGTGCCCCTCAGTCCACTTTGTATATGACCTCTGGTTGATGTCAGTGTATTCCTTTTGCACTATGCTACATATGGAGCTGACCTTGGTTTGCTGATTGACAACTCAAGTGAGGAAGGGAAGGGAGCTCGTGGCCAGTCAGTGTGAGAGGGAGGGCAAAGAATCCATTCCTCAGGATATGAACTCACGAGTAGCATTTGCCGTTGCAGAGGCTCCTTGGGTCTCAGTCCTCAGTTTCCAGTCCTAATGTCCATGTGGCTAATAAAGGAAGTATCTGGAGAGGCCCCTACTGTTCTGAGGGTCTCACTTTTGCCTGTGTCTAGACACATCTCCACCTTCCTGCACTTTTACTGTTGTGAAACAGACAGGTGCTATAGGGGAGATGTGACACTTAGGAAAAGTGCTTACAGTTGAAAGCCTAGATGATCAGTGTCGTTTGGGCGGCATCAGTGAGAGCAGGGGACAGTAGTTTGTGTCATCTGAAAGGCAGTGTGTTCTTGTTTACATGATGAAATTAAAAGAAATACCTACAACCACTATGAATAGTTTCCACAATGGTAATTCTGTATAAACTAAGATAAATCCTAGCATCATTTCAATAAAGTTGTCTTGAGATAGTGTGCCTCATGCTCTGGTCCACAAGGTATGGTCAGTTACAGAGAGGCTGGCATGCATCCCCAGTGCCCTAGCTCACTCAGCTCCTCAGACAGATGCTTTTTTTGTTTGTTTGTTTGTTTGTTTGTTTGTTTGTTTGTTTGTTTCTGGGAGAAGGAACATCTTTAGCCCTGGCAGTGGAAAGATCAAGGGTGAGGCACTCTGGTCTCAATTTTTCTCCTGGCCTGATCTCTCTGAATCTGAGTCCTGGTCAAAAAGCAAGAGTCAGTTTATCAGAATTGTCCTGGAATCATTGAAACTGTGCTGGTAAGCTCAGCCACTAGAGGATATAGAACTTGCCCAGTGAAATTAAACAGCAGACTGGCCCAGGATGACCCAAGCTGGCTGCTGATGCAGAATCAATTGGGTCTTGCAGCAGGTCCCTGAAACCTAGTTATGAAGGCAGTCCTGGGTCATCTTAGTGCTTCCCGGGGCAATTTCACGGTTTACTTGATTGAAATGGCCAGACCTCATTTCTCACATGTTGCAAGGAGAAGCAGATAAAAGATGAAGTAGAGGGATAGAGGCTTATTTTGGTTTGGATTACCATTTCACTATAAAATCTATAAATGGGATTTAATATGCTGGGATGCTCGAAGATGACTCTTTATTTTCTTACGGATTTCTCAGAGGCTTTAGCAGTTGCCATTGTAGCACAGGGTCCTGAATCTTTCACAAACCCTCTGGTGCATTTCCCAGACACAAAAGCATCGTTTCTGTGGCTGAGCCTAGGGCTGCCTCTTTCTGTCTCCCAGAGAGAAGTTTTCACTTCCTAAACCCCATGATTTGCTTTCTTGTGTTCTCTCTTATTGCACAATCCTGCGGTCTGTGGAGGCCATGTTCATCAATCAGAGCTATAGTTCAGAGGCTTTATGACATTTTCTAAAGACACACAGCTTGGAAATGTCAGAGCTGGGATTTGAACTCTGATAGTTTTTGGCTACAAAACCCAGGTTCTCCCATGCTGTACTGTGAATATTCTCAGATACAGAGTTAAGGTGGCATGAGTTAGTCCTTTTCTTTCTTTTTGTTTGCTTGTTTTCGTCTTTGAGACAGTTTCTCTGTGTTGCCCTGGCTGTCCTAGATCTCACTCTGTAGACCAGGCTGGCATTGAACCCTGAAATTTGATGCTTCTGCCTTCCTGAGTGCTGGGATTAGAGGCATGTGCTGACACCACCCACCTAATGCTCTTTCTTTTTAAAATGTCTGTATTGGGAGATGTTGAACACTGATAATTAAATGAAAATCTTAAATTCTGGGTGTGTGCATAGAAGGGAAGCACTCCCAACCCCACAGTTTTGTTTGCCTTCCACAGAGTCCACGGGTCCCCCAAGCTCATCTATGGCTTCATTAAACTCAATAAATGTCTCTGTATCGAAAGTTTAAGAAAGATTCCTTTCTCTCCTTCTCCCTCTTCCTCTCCCCTTGTCATTTGGTTCGTTGATTTGTTTATTGAGTGTTTGGGAGACACTTTTGAGAAATTCTTTGGGGTGTTACGGAGTAAGAACTAGGCAGTGGGGCAGGAAGAGGAGAAGGGCAGGGCTGGGAGGCAAAGGGCAGAAGGCAAAGGCAGGCTCTCAAGCACATAACAAGAAGTAAACACTGTTCATACTGTGAACAGTTACAGTGGTTTGAGCCTCCTGGCTTAAGTGCCTTCCTCAAGGACGTTCTTTTCAGGTCACATGCTAGAGTGTTGGTTTACATATCATTTCTTACAAAGCCAGCTACTCGTCCTAATTTATAAGCCTTCTCCCTATCCAACTCTCTCTTAAGATCAATGCACATGGGGGTCAGGGTGTTGATGATTTCATTGAGCTTCATCAGGCCTTTGTGGGTACCACCCACTTGCCAGTGGCCTGTTAGTGACTACCCCCCACCCCGATCCCCAATTTTCTAGTTTGTGTAGAAAGGAAAGCAGATAGCCTCCTGAGTATGGGAGCCATTTATGCCCGGAGGAGACTCATCAGCAGACACTGCAAGGTTTGGCTAGTATAGGATCGTATTTAAAAGCATGGATGATCTGAGGTTTGCACACTTTCTATCCCACCAAGAAAGGAAGGGGGAGGTGTGATCAACCTCATTCATTATTTTAGTATTTTTTTTTCTCATTGCTATGACAAATGTCCAGGAGGAGCAACTTTAGGAAGAATGATTTACTTTGGCTCGTGGCTTTAGGACAGAGAAGGTGTCGTGGTAAGAACGCAAGGCAACGGAGCATATTGGGTCTGTAGTCAGGGAGCAGAGGAACAGGGAACAGAGCCGGCTCGGTTCTGCAGGCCTCCTGCCTTCTTTCATTTTGTTCGGTCCTCTGACCTCTCTGTTCTTGGGATGGTACTGCCCACATCCAGAATGACTCTAGCTTACTAAGTTGGACATCTTTGGAAATGCCTCATGGAAATGTGAAGAGGTTTAACTTCTAGGTCATCCCAAATCCCGTGCAGGTTAACTGCTCTCCTCTTTTATTTTGTGTGATGAGAACATGCTCTGAGCCCAACGCCTCTTACGGTGGCCCCTGAAGATGTACAAGGTGATCTGCATCCCTTCCAGGTCTCCTGCTACTGCCCTGAGATCTTGGAAGCAGGTTAAAAACAAAATGTTTTCCCTGGTCTGGTTCCATCAAAGGCAGTCCATCCTTTCCAGATCCTACTAGCCAGTCCCTAGAGACACTGTAGAAGGTCCTGGACCCACAGAGAGACGGGGGCCAGTGGACTCCGGGTTGAACCTTGATCAAGGCAGAGCTTGGAACTCAGTCTAGCATCAAAGTAGAGCTTTGGCGATCCAAAGCATAGGTTATTTACCTCCAAGTTCCTCACCCCGAAGCCCAAAGCCTCTGCCTGTCACAGCCACAGACTTCTAATTCTTGGCTTCACATTTTCTTTTCACTTCTAGAAAGCAGCCCCCTTGGTTCCCTTTTTGGTTAAAGACTATATTTAAAATGTAAGAAGATGCCTGTTAGGTGCAAGGTAGATAGGTAAAATTGGTAACTGTTTATACGACACGTTGGTGCCGTGATATTCCTACACACCAAGAGTACCAGATGGGAATGGAGTGAGTCGGTATAGGTGGGTGTCAACCTAAAAGAGGAAAAGAACTAAGTTTAAAACAGAGATTGGGAACTGGCACTTCTCAACATAAATGAGTTGGGATTTTTTTTCCCTCTGTATTTCAGTTAAGAAGTTAGCACAGCGAGGTTCTATAACAACGCTCTTGTTTAGTTTATGAGTTTATAAATGACTCTGATCTATAAGTTATATATCCATGGAAACATCTGCAGCACACATGCCTGCATTATCTGCCCGGTTGTGTTTATGTGTTTCTTTTCTTTTCTTTTCTCTTCTTTTCTTTTCTTTTCTTTTCTTTCTTCACTCTTTTATTCTGGGTCCTCATGAAGCACTTTCAGGTTTTTATTCTTGCAGCTATTTTAGAGAACAGAACTCACTTTGGGAATTCAAAGGTAGCCCAAAAATATTCTTACAAAAATTAATTAAACAAAAACCAGTCAATTAGGCATGAATTAGGCACGGTAGCATGCTTCTGGAGTGCTAGCTACAGAAAGGGCTAAGGCAGGAAGAACTTGTCAATCTGAGAACTTTAAACTAGCCTGGGACGTCTAAAGAGACACTGTCCCTTATAAGTGAATAAGTAAGGAAAATAAATCTCTTATGAGTGTCTGCTTACAGCTCAACCTGCCAACTTTTTGTTTCTTGGTGGTACATAAATTAATGCTTTATTTTTTTGGTTAGTGCTGACTTCAATTAGTAAAACTGAGTAATTTACATTTTTAAAAGCTGAACAGATGGTTATGTATTACTTGTATGTGGTTCTTTGGGCATCACAAAAAAACACTTGGCCTGAAGCCATCTCTGTGACTTTGGTAGCAAAGGGACAAGCCTTGGTTGTATTTTTTTTTTTTTTTTTGGTTGTTGTTTTTGTTATTTTTACTAAGTTGGTGGGGGTGGGGGACATTACCACCAAACCTCCTAGAAGGAAACTGCCTGGTTCTCACAGCTGTGAACCTTAGTAATGGTGGCTCACATGATTTTAGAATGTTTGAAAGCTGCCTAATTTGATGCCTTGTGCTTTACTTCAATCTTAAACTCTTATGCAATTCTCTTCCTTTTCTCTATTTACCTGACCAGGCCCTGAAGTTGGTTCGTTAGTTTGTTGGCTGGTTGGTTGGTTGGTGGGTGGGTGGGTGGGTGGTTGGTTGGTTGGTGGTTGGTTGGTTGGTTGGTTGGTTGGTGGTTGGTTGGTTGGTTAGTGGTTGGTGGTTGGTGGTTGGTTGGTTGGTTGGTTGGTGGTTGGTTGGTTGGTTGGTTGGTTGGTTGGTTGATTGGTGGTTGGTTGGTTGGTTGGTTGGTAGTTTGTTGGTTGGTGGTTGGTTGGTTGATGACGTATTTGACAGTTTCATACATTTATCTCATGATACATTTATACATGTCCTATTCTTCCCCCCTCATTACCTTCCCTTTTTTACTGGAACCCCTTTCTCTCAGAGAGTCTCCCTCCTACTTACCTGCCTTCTTTTTGTGTATCCTGCTTTTCCTGTTAAGGAGACAGTACCTGACATGAGCCATCCAGGAGTGTATCTGAGCTCACATGTTAAGACAGGGCAAGCATATTGGCTGATGTGGCCAGGACATTTACTGCTGGGGTGTAAAGCACATGATCACGCTGAGAGACAAACAGGTAGCAAGAAGGAAGCAGGATAAGGACACCTTATCCCTTCAGTGTCTTCATACCATGCCTCCCACCCAAAAGGTTCTACAACCCCCACCCCACCAAACAGCCACCAGGAACACAAGCCTGTGAGTAACATTTTACACTGAACTGTCAACGGTGTCTGTCATTAGTGTCTGAGGAGGATAATGAGACTTTTGACCAATATCTAAAAAATGAAATAAAATAAGAATAAAATCAAAATGAAGCAGGATGGACTTGGGTGGGAAACTGAGGAGGAACAGAACTGAAAAGAGCGAGAAAGTTGCAGGAGACTGTGTTGTGGAGGAGGAAGTGGCCACCTGCCAAAGGCTGGGAAGACAGGCACTCAGAATTCCCTGTGGAGTTTGCCGCAAGGATATGGTCAGCATCCTTGACAAGTGAAGAGTTAGTGGGTGACAAGGTGAGCGCTCCAGGCAGGCTGAGGCAAGGAGCCTGTGACAGTCTTCTGGAAGGGAGCCACTGTGTATGTTGGTCCCAGAGCTCCGTAGCAGTTCTGACAGAGCAGGCTGAACACCCATTTAGGGAGGCCTGGTCACTCATCAGAAGAAGGAGGAATAGAAAGGATGCATCTGGAGAATATCATCCTGAGTGAGGTAACCCAGTCACAAAAGAGCAGACATAATATGCAGTCACTGATAATTGGATACTAACCCCAGAAAGCTCTGAACACCCCAGAAACAACTCGCCATATGAAGCTCAAGTAAAACAAAGGCCAAATAGTGAAAGCCTCATTCCTTCTTAGGAAAAAAAAAGTGTATAGCATCCTCTCAGAGTGTGGTACACCTAGACCTTAAATCATTAATAATCCAAGAGCTAGAAATATAGCCTTGTGGCATTTTTTGGTATTCAAAGATCATTATGTTTAATCTATACACACCAAGAAATCACTAACCGTTTCCATGTTACATTCTGTTCTACATGTGCTCTATGCTTATGGTAACTAGTGGGATTTCAATGCACGCTATCAAACCTCTAAAAGAATTGCCAAAATGCTTTAAAAAATCTGTACATGTATCTCTCTTCTTTAAATAAAGTTGTTTTTTTTAAAAAAAAAAAAAAAAAGGAGGAGGAATAGAAGGGGGTGCTTTTGAAAATCTGAGTGCAGGGCTGCTAGTGGAGGGAAAAGAGTGAATTGTGGTCCCGTTGCTGGTGTGGCTTTCACTGTCATTATGAGCTGAGCATCAGCTGAGATGGTGATACAGGAAGGGACCAGGAAGAGGAGAGAGGTGCTGTGCTCTCCATGTGACTTATCCCCTCTGGTTTCCTTTGTTGGGAGTTTGATCTTTAGTGTGTCGATGCTGAGAAGTGGTGAGACTTTTCAGAGGTTGTGTCCATGTTGGAGGCCACAAGACAGACCCCTCCCAGTGCTCTGGCTTTCCCTTCTGACCCCTGTATGTAGCATGTTTTTCCACTATTGGGATGCCATCCTTCTTAAGGCTCATAACAGAGTGGAGGTGAAGCCTGGAATCTCTCAAGCAATAAGTTAAATAGTTGATCTTTTAAAAGTGCCCAGCCTCCAGTATTTTGTTATAGTAAAAGAAAAACTGACGGAGTGCAAAGAAAGAAGAAAAGTGAGAATAGTTAAGTGGTTTTGGGCATTTGAAAAGCAAACCAATTTGAGAGAAAATCAAAGTAGCAGTTTGGCAACTATTAGTATTGAATAAGACACTGAAAGCAAAACCAGTCATTTGGCCCATAGCCTTACCTGGAGGTATACAACTCCATGGGGGTGGGGGTACTCTTGTAGCACAGGGGCAAAGGTTGGTGGGCTACAGAAATGTACAAGGAGGACTACTGTGAAGTAAGACTCGAGCTGAGGGCTGTCAGCCCCGGGGGTGGAAATCTAGGACATGCAGGGTTCTCTGAGCTATTTAGAGTGGGGACCATGAACAGCAGTGCTAAAGAATGAGCAGTTAGAGATGTCACAATTTCTGCTTCTCACCTGAGCCAGACTGGGGGTAGGGAAGGGAATGAGAAAAGGGAGGGGGGAATCATGAGGTACTTTGCTACCTGATTTTATGCTGTTTGTTGTTGTTTGGTGCCTCGATGATGTTTGTTTAATTGAAAACAGCCATGAACTGACAATTTTGGGAATCCACGGTCCCTTCTGCACTTCAGGGACAACAGTTTGGTAGTCTGAGTCTTGGAGCATTTGGCCACACTTCTTCAGAGTTGATGTTCCAGAGTGTTACTCCCCAGGGTTAGATTAACAGATAATGATGAACCGGAAGTCCAGGTTGAGACCTCGCTGTCAGGGTCCTATCTTCTGCTGAGATCCAAGAGGCCAGGAGTATCTTTTCTTTGCAGGCCACCCTGTGAATGCCATCCCATTGTTCCACATCATAATTGTATCATTACACGTCATAACAATGGGACTGAAACAGTTATTACTGCACATTCTAATTATGTGATTACTCAGTCTTTCACCAATTATATAATTACATTTAATTATACCAATTGCACAAACAAACTATAGTCAACTACACATTACTTAAAATAAAATCCAGAACTGTGAGTATGTCAGCAGTTGCCCCGCAAACAAGAATAGAAATGAAGAGAAGGGTTTTTTTTTTTAATTTTAAGTGGAAGGAAGTATATGATCTGGGAGATCTTTAAGGATAACAGTAGAAAATTAACTTGTCATGAAGTATTTTAAAAAACATATATTCTTCTTAGAAAATATGGAGGGGGCCAACCAACTGAAGAATGCCATGTTTCCTTACCATGGTTTATTCCACTACCCACGTAGCTTACTGAGAATGGGAAAAAGAAAAGAGCAGGGGTGAGGAGAGAGAGACAGAGAAGTTCCTACGTGGGAAGTGGAGGGAGATGAGAGAAGAAGATAAGGGATGGGGGATGGGAGGGGGACAGAACAAGTTTGATATTTAGTGATTAAAAATCATACTGTGTAATTTGAGGCAGAGTGCATTATCATGTCAACAGAGCTCAGAAGGATAAACTGACTCTTATCCCTCCTTATCTAACTCTTTCTGGTATTTCTGACTTCTTCCTTGCATCACCCTCAGTTAGTTCTCCCCATGGATAGGAAGTCCAAGTATAGATACTGAGAATGACTACTTAGAACTCCAAATCAATACAAAAAGGGCAGGAAGGTTTGTCCTTTGCAGGTTAAGACTTCAGGGTTGTTTTTGAGTGTAATTTGTGAGACAAAATTTGAATAGACATGCAACTTGGTATTTGGTTCAATAATACATGTCATACTCACCATTGTTTGCCTTTTGTATAATCTTGGGCTTTAGAGAATTCAAACTTGGTGCCATAACATAGCTAACCTCTCTTTTCCTTACTCTGTGGAAACAGGTGTCCTAAGAGCAGAATATTTTCTGGAGAATAGGGTTTTCTTTGGATTAATTCTAGGCACCCAAATAAACCACAGCAGTGTCTAGGCTGGGGATGTAGCTTAGTTGATTGAGTGCTTGTCTCATGTCCAAGAGGGCTTGGATTCAATCTCAAGCACTATAAAAAGATAAGGTGACACCCATACAAAATGAAATATGAATCGTCCCACAAGAGAATGAAAATCTGGTTATTTGGAGCAATGTGGTAGACATTGTGTTAAGTGAAATAAACCATGCATGAAGAAACCAATCTTGCCTGTTGGTGCCCATATGTAGAAGCTTAGAAGTTGATTTCAATGCCCAATAATGATTTCTAGAGACTGGGTGGGGTGAGGAAAATAAAAGAAGGTTAGGTATCAGAATGGCCAGATAGGAGGAAGAAGTTCTGGTGACCCTGTGCACAGTGGAGTAGCCATAGCTCACAGTTGCCTATGTTGATGTACAGGAGTGAAGTTTAAAGGTACCCAGTACAAGGAAATGACCAAGAGGAGGAAGCACTAATTACACTGATTTGACTTGTGCACACCAGGAACTATGAATATGTGCAGTTAATACATGTTAGTGAGAATAAAAGCAATAGAGCAAACTGACTATTGCCTGATATGGCTTCTACGTTGCCATCAGCTGCTTCTGCACCCTAATGGAGAAGAGTCTTTATTGCTATGTGGCTGGTAAGAGTATATCTGGAATAGTGGGTGTGCCGCAATTGCACCCCACTAAAGAAATATAATTGGTAGGTACTGCTTAAGCACATACTTAGGGGAAATTATCTGCTGTGCTCAACTGAGTACCAGAGTGGCTCAGATTCTGCCCTGGAATCTTCACAAAGGTTGACAGGATATGGATTGCTGCAAAAGTACACATCATATCTGCAGTGTGCACTTTACAATGCTATAGAAATAAGTCTTGGAGGTGTTCTGGGTCACAATGAGAGTACAGCATACTTGGGTAGTTTCATACATGAATAAAAAAATTAACCAGCTGTAGAGCTGCCATCACACATGTGAGGGAGAAATGTGCTTTTTAGTCTTGGATGGAAGTGTGTCTACTTTATGCTCCTGCATATTGATCCATGTGATGTGGACCAGGAGAGTTAAGTGAATCTTCCCCTGGATCTTGCCCTCTGCTCTTTGGTTTCTGTAGTGCTCTGGGGTGCTGTCACTTGGCTTTGCAGTCCCACAGAAGGCTTCCACTTTTGCACATAGATTCATTTGTCCAGTGGGAGGTTAACACACAGCTCTGGAACCCAGCACAAGGAAGTGCAGTGATGAAGGAAAGCCCAGCAAGCAAATCCTGGAAAACTGGAACTTAGGGAAGAATTGGACTGGCACAGTATAGCTCACACATCCTTCCTTGTCTTCATAAACTCTGCATCAGCACCAATAAGGAGAAACTGAATCTTGTCAGCGGGTTTGCAACTGGCTGGAGTTTCGCAGTCCACTTTGTTAGGAACTGGGAATGTACAGAGCAGAAGACAGACTAATGCACAGTGTGAAGCAAACCCAGCCATGTTTTAAAGACCAACAAAGCAACACCAACTGGTTCTACAAAGAAGGTGAACTTACCCAGAATACACTATCTGCTTTCTTAATTCTCAGCTCTGAGTTAGCTTTTCTCAACAGAACCGTCAATGGAGAGATTAGAATCAATCACTGGCATACAGAGAGGCCTCAAGTCTGTCTTGGACCTCTCCCACTTCATCATTTATGGTATGCCTGCAAGCCCTGGTTTCATAAGATCAAGGCAAGAGTCTACAAAATGCCCTCTGCAGGAAATGTGGTAGATCTTCAGTAAGCATCACTGAATAAGGATAAAGAAATTGCCACATGGCCAGTACTAACCAGGTAGTCAGTGACCACTGTGGCCATTAATAGAGCCATTAATAGAGCAGGTGTGTATCATATGATTACTAGTCAATTAGAGACCAAGTAGTGGCTGATAGCCACTAGGCATTCTGGTCACATAAGTTGCTCTGTAATTCTTCAAACTATATAGATAGTTATTGGGAACTTACTCTGTGTAAATTGCCATTCCATCTTTATCATTTCATTCAGTAGCACCACTGTGATTTCCTTCATTTGATGAAAGGGAACCCAAGTTGTTGAGATCAAGTTGTAGCAGTCTTTTGCTAATTTGTGGGTTCTTTTTCCTTCCATCCCTTTGCCACTCTTTCAACCCCCTAATACAAGATAGGAGAGGAAAAAAAAGAGAGAAAGGAAGAGGGGGGAAACATTATTATTAGACTACTTTCTGCTGACTTGGGTATCAAGTTCCTTGAGGCATTTGATCTTTGCCATTAGGATGTCTAACTTCTTTTTCTACTTTCTTCTTTGCACATGACTAGTTAACAAACCACAACCAACAGCAAC
The DNA here is from genome assembly GCF_963924665.1 of Micromys minutus. Lineage (NCBI taxonomy): Eukaryota > Metazoa > Chordata > Mammalia > Rodentia > Muridae > Micromys > Micromys minutus. The sequence continues at coordinate 34,695,179 of NC_137981.1, forward strand.
CAATCAACAACCAACATGCCTTCCCCCTGCAACACCTATCACCACCTCTGGGGCTCTAGCATTTATATGCCCTCTGAAAAGTCCTCAGAATTCCAAACATCACACCATGTGAATAGTAACTGAGACTAAAAATTGAGACTAAAAATGAGGAGTTCCTAATCCTGGGATGACACATTCCCCTAGAGTCTAGGATCATCAGCATAAGCATGCTTCAAGTGTGGGCAAACACTGAAGTGAAGATGTTCCTCAATTAATTGTACATAATATGGAGATCTTGGGTCTAAATGGGCCAGAATGTCAATGTGTTCTTTGCCTAAACCAGATAAGAACTGACAAGGAGATAATTGTGTTACTTTGGAATGAGATCAGGAGTAGTGGTTAAGTATAACTCAAAATTAGATGTCAGATGTCTTCTAAACTGTATAATAGAGATGATTAAATTATCAAATGACTCCTGTTGGTATAAGAGAAATGAAACTCCTTTCATTGGGTACAAAAAAATCATATGCAGATAGGAATTGGGATTAGAGATGGCTCATGCTGGTACTGAGACCTGATAGTGAAAATACTTGCACACTAATACTGACTTAGCTTAGTAAAATTGAACGAAGACTTTAACACTCAATCTTTCCCAGCATTCATTCTGATCAGCCCTCTGTCTATTCATTTGTTTATTTATGGCACACGTATATTGGTTAGAAGCAACATCTAAACTTTAGTGAAAGGTTTCTGCTTTTGTGGAGCTTGCCTTTCAGTAGAGATGCTCAAAAGTTGGGGTTCAGAGAAAATGTCAGAGGGTTACTGTGTTTGGAGCTTGGTGGGAGCAGAGGAAATTTGGTGTGTAACAGTAAGCCATGTCCAAAGTTACACTCTCTGTCTAGACCTTACGCAGAGCAAGCAGAAGATTTATGTTCAACAGTGATGACAGATAACTGGTAATAAATAAAAACTTCCTAGAAATCCTGTCTCAGAATTTACCATAGTCTAAATAATTTCAGAAAACTCCTCCTTGATGAATTTTAACCCATCTTTACCAAGTTGAAAGAAAGAATTTTATGTCATGTTGATAATTTAGAGAATTCTTTTTGAGTGAACAGTGGGTTTTAGGACACAATGAGATGAAAATGTTTGTTTTCAACTCCACGCAAGCATGAAGCTATCCTAATTTGTCTCAGTGCTAACAGATAATACTTTGAGCTGAGGAAAAGAACCTTATTGAATAAGATCATTCTTAAGACTTTACAAAAAGAAAAGTGTGGTCTCCCTCTTTATGGTGAAACTTTAATTTTTTGCAAGAGTTCTGAGTAGAGCTACCTTGAATTTACACCATGACATCCCTTTTCATTTGAGCAAAGATGGTACATGAATTTGTACCATTGTATTGCTGCTCATGAGAAGGAAACATAATTAAGAACTTCCTGAATAGGACCTCATTTATCCAGGAATTAAGGGCCGTATATAGTCACCTGATTTTTGACAAAGAAGCTGTAAACATTCAATGGAAAAAGGACAGCCTATTCAACAAATGGTGTTGGTCCAACTGGCACTCAGCATGCAGAAGAATGAAAATAGACCTTTTCTTATCTCCTTGTACAAAGCTCAAGTGAAAGTGGATCAAAGATATCCACATTAAACCAGATACACTGAAACTATTAGATGAGAAAGTAGGGAAAACCTTAGAACACATAGGCACAGGAGAAAATTTTCTGAACAAAACACCAATGGCTCTAGCTCTAAGGTCAAAGATTAACAAATAGGACTTAATGAGATTGCAAAGTTTCTGTAAGGCTAAGGGCATTGTCAAGAAAACAAAACGGCAGCCAACAGAATGGGAAAAGATCTTTACCAACTCCACATCGGATTGAGGCCTAATATCCAAGTTATACAAAGAACTCAAAAAGCTAGACACCAGAGAATCAAACAACCCTATTAAAAATGGGGTACAGAGCTAAACAAAACATTCTCAATTGAGGAATATCAAATGGCTGAGAAACATCTAAGGAAGTGCTCGACATCCTTAGCCATCAGGGAAATGCAAATCAAAACAACTCTGAGATTCCACCTCACACCAGCCAGATTGGCCAAGATCTAAAACTCAGATGACAGCAGATGCTGGCGAGGTTGTGGAGAAAGAGGAACACTTCTCCACTGTTGGTGCAGTTGTAAACTGATACAACCACTCTGGAAATCAGTCTGGTGATTCCTCAGAAAATTGTACATAGTACTACCTGAAGATCCAGCTATTCCACTTCTGGGCATATACACCAGAGACACTCCAATATATAACAAAGACGCATGCACCACAATGTTCATAGCAGCTCTATTTTTAATAGCCAGAAGCTGGAAAGAACCCAGATGTTCTTCAGTAGATGAATGGATACAAAAATTGTGGTACATTTACACAATGGAGTACTACTCAGCTATCAGAAACAATGACTTAACCAAATTCTTAAGAAAATGGTTGCATCTAGAGAATATCATCCTGAGTGAGATAACCCAATCACAAAAGAACAGACATAATATGCAGTCACTGATAGTGGGATGCTAACCCCAGAGGGCTCAGACTGCCCCAGAAACAACTCACAGACTGTGTGAAGTTCAAGAAAAAAAAAAAAAAAACATTATGCTCAATCCTTACACACCAAGAAAATGTTGACTAATTCTGGGTTACATCCTGTTTTACATGTACTTTTTGCTCATTGTAACTAGTAAGACCTTAATGCAGAGTATCAAACCTTAAAAAAAAAAAAAGCCAAGAACTGACAAAAATGTATTTGTATACATTTATGCAAAAATGTTCAAAATTTGTTCTTTTATCTTTGTTTTTTTAAAATAAAGTTTTAAAAAAGGACACCATTGTGAGTTGTCTATTTACAATATAACTACAAGTAGTTCTTTCAGAAGTGTCTGTTGACAGCTTACTATTTCAGGAGCAAGGGAAAACTTAAAAACTTTGGTACTTACTTTACAAAATAATCCTGTTTTGCACATACAACATTTAGAAATGGCTATGATGGACCAAGGTGAAGGCTCAGAGAATTTAATAGGTTTTGCCACATAAACATGAGGATCTGAGTTCAAATCCTAAGAGCCTAACAACACGGACATGTAGCATGAGCATTTCTGTCTCCGGAGTTCTTACTGAGAGATAGAAGGAGAGGAAAATTGTAGGGCAGATAGCTTAATATGTGCAAGGGGAAAAACACAGAGAGACCCTGTCTCAAACAAGGTGGGAGTATTGACATCTGAGGTTGCCCTCTGGCCTAGAACATGGACTATAGCTTGTATGAGTTACAGTTATACACATGTATGTTCATGAATGTGCATGTGCACAAGCACACACACCAAAAAAAAAAAGCAGTAACCAAAAGAAACTGTCCATCAAAATCAGTCCTGACCTGTGAAGACAAATGAAATGGAAAAGTTAGTATTTAGTGATTTATGTGCATGGACCTCCTAGTAGAACCTCTTTCTACTACAGAAAGAAGTGAAAACCATGCCAGGCATTCTCTTCACCTACTTAAGGTAACACAGAATCTGATATATAGAGTATGTCATATTTAACTTAACTTGAATAATTAGAGCATGTTAGTCTATATCCACTAAGATTCCTGTCTTCCCAGAGACCCCGAAGATCTAAATCCTTATGTGAAATTCATCGCCATGTTTGGTTTTTAATGTGCTCTCCCAATGTTGCTTGTATCCTTGGTTCTTTGTGTTGGATGTCTGAAGAAGTGAACCAGTCAGGTAGACTCAACTGGACTCCCTAACCTCTGATGTACACACATCTCTAGATTTCTAGGTTATACTTCTAGTATGTTTAGTATCAAGTTTTGGTCCAGCTTTCTGAACTAAAGCACAAATACACAGAAAGTAATTCTAATCTAAATAAAGGGGAGAGACATCTCTTGTGATTTTATCCATGTTTGCTTCTTTTATATTTTCTCAGATAAAGAGGAAATGGCTGTCATTTTTATTTAAGAGAAATTGATTTGGCATGGTGATGGCTAATGACTCAGATCCCAAACCATTTAGGACAGAATTCTCCTAATATAGGATTCAAAATCTGCCATAGCATCTCAGAGCTTTGGCCTTCCTTGACTGGTAAAAACAGATGGACTTGTTGGGTGGGTGTGAGTGTGGCTATCAACAAAGTCATGGTCCCTTTTTCTCCTCAAGTTTGTTGTATGTTAGGTAAAATGACCTTTACTTTTCCTAGGACACAGAAGTACTCCATGAGTCAGTCTCTTGGGTCATGACAGCATCTGGGGGTGGTATTCATGTGGACCACGCAAACATCACATGAGTTAGGTTTTGATCTATACATGATTCTGAAGCTACTTGGAAATCACTTTGGAAGATGCAATTTTTTGACTGGGTTGAGCAATTCCTGGATTACAGCTTTCTAGAGTCTTCCTATTTTCTTCCTACATCCTTTAATCTCTCTTCTCCTCTTGAAACCCTTGTTTAGGGCTAACTGTGCAGCCTTGTAAACCTCCATTAGAGAGAGCTCCAGGTGCAGCAGGTAAGGGAGAGACAGAAACAAATTACCCCTATGTCAGTGAGAATTCTGGGAAAGTCTTGCTGATGAAGAGAGGAAAATGCCAGAAAAGGTCTCAGTGATGCAGAAAGATTTTGGAGAAGTGGTAACCACTGAATTGAGTGTTCAGGGTCACATGCATTTGCCTTTGAAATGCGCCAGCATGGGAGTCAAATGGGTGTGGCAGCAACCAGTCTTTTGCTTGGATGTATTCTTGTGGCTTGCTAAATCCATGGGCTCCTTCTCTTATTCACTGCCTACAGCATTTCTTTGAGAAGGAACTGTAATTTGGAAATGCCCCCTTCTTCACAGCCGATGTTTTCTAGCTCTTTTGGGGAATGCTTTGTATAACTTAGTAGCTTGTTCCCAGATCAAGCTGTTCTGGTTGCTTACCATTTAAACAGAACAGTGGAAGCACCAGACTTTTAAAAATCCCCAGCCACCTGCAGGTGACATTCCAGGTGGCCAGCAGCAGTAGCACATGCTCTATTTCAGGAAGAAGGGCTGGACCTGCTCTTTCTGGTTGCTCATATGCTAGGTGTTAAGTTCCAGGAGCTTTTAGGCTTCACACATTTCTCTATTTTTCTTTCATCTCTCGCAGAAAAAAAAATGGTACCTGTGGCCATATTTTTTGCAGTCTTTGGTCTAAGGATTCAACTTCATGGCTTCATTTTGTGCCATTTTGGCCAGAGCAAGGGCAAACTAAGTGGCTATCACCCACAGCATGGGCAGAAGGTGTGGTAAAATGCCTAAGCTTTACATTTTTCCTTGCCTCTCCTTCTGCCTTGTTGCTTACCTGTGATTCCATGATTAGCTTTCATTGTTTGAGTTTTCAGTGGTTGCTCCTCGTGGGAGTAGATCTTCATATCTACTTGCTTCTAAAGAAGACATCAGTTTTTCACCTCTTTGTGGGGGTTAGCATTGGGTGTTTGTCAAGGAAAGAGATAAACAGGAATAGCAAGTCTAGAGCAGCCTTGTGTAGGACCGACAGTAGTAGCATTGTTCAGCCTGGTACTGCCCAGCATCTGCTTACCTAAGCAGATTGCCATGATTTCTTCATCCCAGGAGTTACCTTATCACATGTGCTAATGGCTTTGTTTACTAACAGTTGATTCTCTCTTGAGAAAAGTCTCAGAGACTTGGAGTAAGTAAATGATGCTTTTGTGTAAATTAATGTTCTTTTTGAGACATTTGATGCTGTCGTACATCTTTGTAGCTTCCTGCACATCTCTTGTGTATGTTCTGTGTGCTACTATACATGCAACAGGTACCTAATCTAAGCTTTCTAAAGAAGCCCACTTGCAGATTTTTTAATAGGCCCTGCTCTTTAAAGCACAAATAGAGATTGTATTGGTTTCTCAAGACATAGCCGATTTTTAATGTGTTCCTCTGCTGTATGTCTGCATTGCACTCTGTCTGTACGGTGATTATGGAGGCCAAAAAGAGTGTGTCAGCTCCTCTAGAAGTGGAGTTATAGACAGTCGAGTTATAGACAGTCGTAAGTTGCTGGGAACTAAACGTGTGTATTCTGCAAGAGAAAACCCGTGGGATGATAATTTTATTTCACAATAGCTTAATACCTGCAAGAGGGTCACGAAAGCTACTGTACAGCATTTCTGGGTGCACCACCTCATCTCTGATAACTCTGTTATATAGCCACGGTTCATTGTCATAACTTCTGACTCCTGCTGTTAACTTGAGGGGATTTTGCCAGCTGTCTACATTTTTGTTTTGCTTGTTTGCCATATAGATCAATGATGATTTATCCCTTGCTGATTTGTGTCCCCAACTTTCCAGTCAGCAAGCAAAATTCTCCTCACGGGACCATGTAGTTCTCTTCTGAGAAAGTGGGTTTGAAAATGAGAACTTTGAAAAGACACACTAAAGTTTATATCAAATCTCATTAGTGGATTTATGGTGCAAATTCCAAAATGCTGTTTAAAATTCAACAATAAGAAAATAATTTTTTATTAACACAACTGCCTTTAGAGCTAGGATTATAGACTTAAAATCCTAAAATCTTGGATGATGTTGTTGCTCAGGCATTTTAGTAGTTTTTGCTGGTTACCATTTCTACCCCAGATATCTTATTGTCACTTGGGGAAGGTAACAGTGCTCTGATGTAACTTTACCTTGTTCCATTTGGTGACCGTGCATTGGTTTGTCTTTTACTAATGCCATCAGAGAAGACAACACAGCCTCTGTTGGGTTTTCCTATTTTTTTATTCACTCTGGAGAGAAAGGAGCAGGTATCCTGCAGCCCAGAATAATTCCCCTCTTCTCAAATCTTGGGAGACTTCCTCTGTCCTTTGGAGGTGGCAGCTATAGAGATCAGATCTGTGACAGCTATGGTTCTCAACCTTCCTAATGCTGGGACCCTTTAGTACAGTTCCTTATGTTGTGGTGACTCTCAACCACAAAGTTACTTCGTTGCTACTTCATAACTGTGATTTTGTTACTGTTATGAATTGCAATGTAAATCACTGTGTTTCCCAAAGGTCTCACCCCTGTGAAAGTGTCATTTGATCTCTGAAGGGGTCATGACCCACAGGTTGAGAACCACTGTGTAAAAGTATCCTGAAGGTTGGTAAAGGTAAAAGACCCAAACAAAACCATCCTCCAACAATGTTTATGCCCTTTGGGTGATCCCTGACTCAGTGGATACTAGGCACCATCATGGGTGGGCTGTTGGGGACTCTCAGTCTGACTCCAAGTTCAGGGCACTGTGTCTCCACTCTAAAGGCACAGACAGCTGGACTTCAGGCAAAGGTAAATTCACACAGCAAACATGATTGCATGATCTTAGCAACAGGGAGCCAACAGTCTCATCTTCTTGCTTCTCGGGCTGTGGAGTATAGCTCCCATCACAATTACACTTCAGAGTTGAGCTTAAATGGACGTAAACATACTTGATTACTTTTTAAAGAGAAAGCACTCTCTGAAAAAGATATCACCTTCCCTCTTACTTTTCTGACCCAAAAGAAAGTCTCTCTCTAAGAATGAGTATTTCAGGTTTTCTTCTGGGAGCTGAAATATCTAAACCCCAAGAGAACCAGAATTGTAATTGCCATTTGGTTTCTGTCCAATAAGTACCATTGTCAATGATGGTTCTGATAATATATGTAAGCCGTATTTCCTCCACATGCCTAAGTTTGACCACATGAAGCATACCTGCTGTTGCAGGCATGTGTCTGTCTGTACATATGTCCCTGATAAGAGTATAGAGGCAGGCCTATCTTGAATGCTTTCATACTGTCATTTAAACACTGCGTTTGTATTAGCCTCTCAGTAAGGTAGCTTCCTTCAAAGGATAAAAAGCCACATGCTTTCGTTTCTTTCTGACACAAAGATCATAGATATAGACATGGATGGCCATTGTGGTTCAGAAAAATGCTTTGGTGATATTATGAGCTTGTCTTAAAAAACAAAACAAAACAAATAAAAACCTGACAGTGCAAGTCTCTGAAGGAAGCCATTCCTCAAGATTGGACTTCACTGTCCTGAAGCAAAGAATTTCACCTTAGGATTTGCATAAGTTTGGGTTGAAGAAATGAACTAGAGGTCAATAGGACTGGATGCTCTTGTAGAGGGCCTGGGTGTTGGTTCCTAGACTCCACATGGTGACTCACAACTGTCTGTAACTCCAGTTCTGGGATGCGATGCCTTCTTGCCTTTCAGATATCTGGCTTGTGCCTGGTTTATGTATGTACATACATATGTGCATTTGGTACATACATATACATACATGCAGGCAGGCAGGCAGGCAAACATTCATATGCATGAATAAAAAAATGCAGTTACTTTTTTTTCCTGAGATTTAATTTGACAAACTGGCCGTTCCTCTATATTTGAGATTCTGTAGGCTTCTCCCTTTCTCTAGGACAAAGACCCAGCCTATTAATGTGCACCCAGATGCCTCACCATCTTCTGTCTACCCTCGGTTCTTACCAGTTAGTTAAGCCTGTAGGCCCCAGAATACTGAGAGACTCTGTGTCCTGTTGCACTCCCAAATCTCTGAACACACTCAGTTCTCCACTCCTGTGCCTCAACCCACCTTCTTTCTCAGATCAGTGTCTGTTCATTACTCAAAATCCATTCCAAATCACCCGGAGGTGGTCCTCCCGTTCCAAATCACCCGGAGGTGGTCCTCCCATTCAAGATCACCCGGAGGTGGTCCTCTCATTCCAGAGGTTTATTCCTTAGCTTGGAGTCTTAGAGATCACAGTCACTGCTGTGGACATGGTATCACCAAAGCTGGTCATGACCACAGTGCTTGACATTTCCTTCTCGTTCATTTCTCTCAGCATCCCAGATGAATTGTATTTACATGTTAGTAAGGATTTTAAAGTGCAGAGAGATTTATAGCTTGTGGACAGCCCCACCACCACCAAATGTATTTAGTAGAACATTGAAACAAGCCACTCTTGGATGCATTGTTCTGGAGTAGCAACTGTATTTTATTGATTTTTGTAACCTTCCAACAAGTGGAATGCCTGCCACTAAAGAACACTGGAGGTATCTGTTGAATGAGTAATCTCACGTGTCTGGTCTGCCTGTTATTTATCTTTATGTTCCGGGGTGGAACTCAGGTCCTAGAGGGTATTCTGTTCTCAGTGAGTGTGACAGGCAGGTACTACATCCTGTTTGTTCACAGTATGTCCAAGTCATTATCACAGCTGTCACCATGGTCCACGCAAGCTATGGGCACCAGGAAGGCATATTAAAGGGAGTCATTTACCACCACTCTTCCTCAGTCTCCTTCCAGATGGAGAGCACTATGGGAGAGGATTGAACTGCCAGGATTATAGCACACACCTGTATAGCTGTACTCAACCTCTCTGAGACCATGGGAGGCAGAACAGGCAGGGGAAGAGAAAAAGAATGGATTCTGAGGGGCAGGCAGCTTATTAGACAGCACCCTGGCTAGCTGCTCTGTCGTTGACATTGGAAGGGAGCTTGATGCCCCTCCTCAATCAGTGCTGTTTTCTTCCTTCAAAACAAACAAACAAAGACAAAAAACAAAAAACAAAAAACCTTCTAAATGCTTGCCTTGAAAATGATCTCCATGAACCCACATTAAAAAATAAATAAAAACGGAACTGGTGCCATGTGTTTATAATCCCTGTATGGGGGTTGGGGGCAGGCAGATCCTGGGGCTCACTGACGCCCACAGCAAAGAATGCACAGGTATATTCAAACAGAGAGAGACTGAGACAGAGTCAGGAAGAAGGAACTAAGCGTCCCAAGCATTTGTTTGCTGCTTTGTCACATTTAATTAAAGAATGTGTCGAGGCATGTTACCTCTATGGAAGGTTCCTTCCCAGAGTATGGTATAAGAAAACAATGGTTTTGTTGTGAGTGGATTAAAGTTACAGGGCATAGGTGGCTTTTAGGGGTGATTCTTGCCTTTCATAAGCTTTGGATTCTCAACACATTGTTCTTCCTGGATATTCCCCTTGAACTCTGAAACCACAATGTGGAGGGTGTTGGCACTTGTGTCTTATGTATCTCCCTAACCTCAGCCCTGCTTTTGAAATAAACCATCCCAACAGGAAATCATGGTGTGTATCTTTATGTCACCAAACCCTTGTTTCTTCCAAGCATTCAAAATTTCTGAGTAATTATGGCAGATGTCCTGAGGCTATCTGTCAATCACATCAAAACACACTGTCTAAAAACACAGACATATGAAGGGCTGGCCAAGGAGACCCTCCCGCCAGAGTAAGAGTCAGCCTGTGCTCCCCTCCCTGTCTCTCCCCTCCTGGGCTCCAATGCTGCCTCTTCTTGTGTGAAATGCCAGTGCTCTGTATGGTGTTCTGTTTATAGTGGTTTGAACCTTTTTCTGCCCATGTCTGTCATTGCTGAAGTAACTCACCTCTCTCATATCGACTCTCACCCAGGAGCCGCACAGCAGACTCTTTGATGTAGGTCTTCTCTGCATGGCAGCCAAGACCAAGTGTGGTTTTCATTGCATGCTGCAACCTCACCCTTTGGGTCGTTGCCTCCAGGTTAACTAGATCCTCTCCCTGCACTGCCCATGCATGCGACATGCTTTCCCTGGTAGCTCTGAATGTAGCAAGCACTGGACGCATGCATGGAATTAAAGCAGCGGGCATTCCGTTACACTGAAGAATTGGGATATACGATTCCTCTTTGGATATTCTTGAGGGCCTGCAAATTGTTGATATTCTCCCAAAGCCGCTCCATGCCACGAGAATTCAAGACTAGAGCCTTGGGAAAGAGATAACTAAGTCTCATGTTAGGCTGGTGCCCACTGTAAAGATCACGGCCAGGGATTTAGAAGCTAAGGTCTATTTCTAAGTAGCCGCTTACCTATTGGTTAGTTCTGTGCCCTTCAGAGCTTGGCATGGATATGCTCAGGGTGCCAGGGATTTCACTACTTCTCATGGCTTCCTGAACAGTGTTCCCTATTTTGGTTTGCTTAGACCTGATAAGTATATCAACTTAATAAAAACCAACTTGAAAGACAAATTTCCCCAAGAAATACAATTATTTGCCTTGAACATAGCTTATTGTATCTAGCAATACCACTAGTTCAAGTGGCAGTTAGAAAAAAACCAACCCTGAAGACCTCTTGCCTCCCTGTTCTCCCCTTGATATCCAATGTTCTTATATCTGGGGCTTTGGCAGAGTTGAGCCCCTTCTATAGATGTGTCCATTCTATTGGACACACCGTGTTTGGTCTAAACAGGTCCTTTGAGTATATTTTCCTTTCTGAAAGTAGCCTGGATGGAATTAGAGGACAGCCCTGCTCAGGCAGGTGATTCTGACCCAGGAGTAGAGGCACTCATCATTAGGAGAGCTTCTTCCTATCTAGGCCTCCTAGAAAGGAACCAGCTAAGTCTCCTTGAGAGGCTCTTCAGAAAAGAAATAGTTCCCTTTGTTCCTGGAAACACACAGTGCTTCCCGTGCTAGTGACAGAACGGCTTCAGAGAGACAGAGAGTGGGGATGAGAGGACCCATTCACAGGGCAATGGCACCAGTGCTGCAAAATCAGTTCTGGGGCATCCTCAGCCAGGGTCTATGCTGCTCTGCTTTCACAGGGATGCAGGAAACAACACCAGAGAGAAGCAGAGACAGCCGTAACGCTGCAAGGGGGAGCAGCAGGAAGAAACTTGCTGCTTTTAGTTCACAAGACCCCTCTCCAAATTTAGATTCAAAAGCTAAGGGCACATCATCCGTCCAGATTGTGCTAAATGTTGTCTCTGTGGCCTGAAGAGATAAAATGAGTTTTGATAAATAAATGAACCAGCAGCAAGACGGAAAGGAAAAAAAAAAAACATGAAGGAAAAGAATTCTTACCAGAGCAAAGGCATTGAAGCATGAAGTCGATAAAAGAACACATTCTTGGAAATATGATATATGAGTGTAGGGTTTAGTAAGGAATTCTTTTGGGTTAATGAGGACACTTTGATTCTGAAGGTAACTTGTTCCACTGACTCCCCGTACTTTTGTCGGTCTCTACTGCCCAGGTTGCTATATGACATTCCTAAGGAATTACTCTGCCTTCCTTGCAGTCAGCAGATTCATGACCGCTAATCAGCAACATCTCAGACTGTCCTTTTTGGCTGTGATGCTGCAGGCTCCGTGCAAAACTCCTAAATAGGAATACTTAACAAAACATCCATGCCTCTGCTGTCAGCCAAAGACAGAGCTAACACATAGCTATTTTATTTCCTTGTGCAATAAAGGTATAATTGCTTTCTATGCTAGATATCAACAGGACTGGTGCCAGGTCTCTCCCAATGTCTTAAGGAAAAAAATCTCCAATAACAAAACAACCTCAGGATACCACAAACAAAGCTATCACCAGCCATTAGTGTCAAACAATTCATCCCAGGCTGGGTGTTTGTGTTGCTGGTTATTTCTTTTTTAGTCTTCAAGGAAAAGCAACAGATAAAAGAAACTGCTGTTTGTCCGCACCTGATGCTAGTGCTTCTAACAGCAGCACCAGGTAGACCCTCAGCACTAAAGGTCTTTGTTGGTATAGAGGTAGAGGCATCAGAATTGGAACTATGCAGTCAGTCAGTCAGATGAGCTTCCTACCCTAAGTTCTTGCAGATAAAATTAGAATATGGTGACAAAGTATCATGCACATGTGTCAAAGTCTAACATGTGGAGAAGGCTCACAAAGAATTGTTTTGATCTCTGCCTATAATAAACAGCAGGGAGTTGTAGTGATTTGAAAGCTTACTATATGACAAAATGCCAGCACACCTGGTCAGACTCGCCCTCCCAGGCTGCTTTTGGTGTGTAGAGGGCTCATGCTTTCTCCTTCCAGAGCTCTCTCCATTGAGTGTGATGCTCTTGTCTTTTTCGGGGTGTTTTCTTCATGATTAGTAACCCTGGATCATTGCTTACCAGTGTGTAAATGTAGCTACCTGTTGGTTATCACTGTCTAGAGATGACTGTCTGTAAACCTCTTAATGATGAGTGAGATTTAGTGTCCAGAGAGAAGCCATGGAGGCAGAAAGCAGAGCAGTTTGATAAATCCTCTTGCCCTGGTCAGGATACCTCTTGCCCAAGGGAGCTGTAAGAAGAGCATGTTCTTAGGGGCCAACGTCATTCTCTAATCACAAGCCGAGCTGTGTCTTTGAGTCCCCAGCTCTTTGTCTTGATCTGGGATTTTTTTTCTCTGCCCTCTTTTTCTCCTAGTTACCTTATCTAAGATATCCCATTCGGCAGTTAGGCCAAAGGTGGAGTTGGGGTTGGAGCAGAACATATGTCTTTGCTGGAGAGCTCTGGAAATGTGTGTGCAAATGTCTTTTTTTTTTTTTTTGAACCTGCTACCCATACCTACATATGGCTCTTGAGCCATGCCCTTGAGGGAGCTCCTCTCTTGTATTTGGAACACACTTCTGAGTGAAGATGTATTTGATGCTAGTTAAATAATCTCTTTTATATCTCCCCTCTTCTAAACTAATGAGCCTCCTAAAACGGAGATGGCTAGACCCCATGGAGATAGAGAAGGGGGTGTCTAGAATGCACCCATTGTGACTTCACAAACAATTTAGATAAAACTTCAGCAGCCAGTTCTTATTTGGCAAGACTCTTTTTTTATGTAATGGCTTAACTCTGATTTATTACATAAAAGTTGCTGGCAAATATGAACACTAATTCCACTGTGGTAACAACTGTGATTGAAATAATTGGAGTCTATAGTCAAGCTAGAGAAAATAAGCATTAGTGGGTAGGTTGTCTCAGACATCATTCCAGGATTCCAACAGTGAAGAAATACATTTATGGGAGTCCAGATAGAAGTGATTACTTAGAAAGGGTTTGGCTGCTTCATTCCTCTGCCTTTCTTCCACATGCACATTAAGCCAACAGGACAAATGGAGCCAAAGACCTGGGAGGAAGAGCATCCATCCTCCTGTGAGCCATTCATTAAAGTGACTCATGGCTTTTGCTGTTAAGAAATCTTGATAAATTATTTAGTATTTATGACACAGTATGGCTGGCTTTCTGAGACTATCATTTCCCCATGTTTCTTCTTCAATCTTTTCCCAAATTAATATCTTAGCTTGTATAGAATCTCACCATGTGGTAGCTAGCTCCCCAATCAAGACCCTACTGTATGTCCTGTTGAGTATTCGAATCATATCAGTGGAATTTACAGGGTATCAGCAATGTAGACATAAGTGGGGAAATAGAGCATGGACATCACTATTGCTCCCAGTTTTTGTTCATTTGCATCAGTGCCTTTTGGGGGCATTTTCATTGGCAGTTGCCACTGCCATCCCCACTTTACTTACAAATATCATTGACTGAATAGTCAACTAATTTTCTCCTTACAGAAGCCTTCAAATTTTCTCTCCTTATCCCCAGTTTACAGACAAAGCCGAGGCTTGGAGAGGTCATGCTACTTCTATAACACAGTACAGGTCATAGGTGGTAGAGCTAGGACATCAGGATTTCGAGTCATCTGTCCAACTACAAACCAACTACCCATTGCTGGTGATGCTGACTTGTACTGCCAGTGCTTTACTGTTAAATGATTTGGGTGCATCTGGGCATAAATGAAGGTAAACACAGAGAAGACACACTGTTCTAGTTTGCTTTTATGTTACCAACCAAAATGAAACTTGGGGAGGAAAGGGTTTGTTTTGACTTGCAGATTATAGGTCATCATGAGAGGAATCCAGGACAGAGGCTCAAGAAGGAGCCTGGTGGCAAGACTGAAGCAGAGACCACACAGGAATGAAGCTTACTGACCTGCTCCCCTTGGCTTGTTTATCAACCTTTCTTATATAGTTCAAGTCCACTTGCCCAGGGTTGGCATTGCCCATAATGGGGCTGGGCTCTCCTATATCTGTTAGGATTTTAGAAAATGCCTCCATGACATATGCATTGGCCAGTCTGATGGACATAGTTCCTTGATTGAGATTTTCTTTCCAGATACATGTATGTTTGTATCAAGTTGACAGAAACCACCCAGCATAGATACTAAATTCTTTTTTTAGAGCAAATTTGAAAAGCTTTATAAGAAAGTAGCAAGGTTCTCAACCACCTGAGTTTTGTGATAACAAGTTATCTTTGTGTTTCAATGAGAAATCCAATGTGTAAGGAACTGACATGTTTTGTCTCTTTATCAGCAATCTGTGTCATTTTCTTTGTCTCCTAGAAGAATGCTTTATTCTTAGGACTAATTACTAAGGCAGACACCCTGTGGCATGCAAATGCTCTGAGATCCACAGTAGTCATTGTTGTTCAAAGCTCAAGATTACAGAGCACCCAAGGATTCAGCAGAGCAGTGAGGGTTCACATATCACCCCTCTGCACACCCCTGTTCATCTCAGCACAGTTCAGATGATCTATGTGTTTATTGCTATTAGATCCCATTTTAGAATTGAGCATAGGCATAATTAAAAGCTGTTGTCAGGAAGATGAATAAATTATCGACACAAACCATAGCAAAGGACTTCCCAACAAAGCCATTTAACAAGTGGGCTCAGATCCATACTCTAGAGTGACCATGAGTGTTTTCTATTTACATTAAAACAAATGCATTGTCCTTTAAGAAAAATGGAAAGCAAGTGCAGTGTCTAAGAAAAATGCTTCAAGATTAACAAAGAGCTTATTTGATATAATTATCATTAGCTTTGATCCAAGTATTGATTACAGCCCATCTGTCAAGGAGAATGATGTGGAAAAAAACCCTCCTTAAAGATGTTCTTGGATAAAGTCCTAATATCAGTAGACAGAAGAGACTTGATTCTCTGTGCTAAAAAAGAAACATAAAATATACTATTTATCAAATGCATATCCCACCCTGATATTAGAAAGGTAACCCTTTTTATTTTAGATATACTTATTTTTACTTTATGTGTCTGTGTATGTTGCCTGAGTGTATGGCTGTGCCCCATATGTGTGCATGCGGTGCTGGTGAAGGCCAGAGAAAGGCTTGATCCCCTGGAATTGGACTTACAGGCAGTTGTTAGCCACCATGTGAGTTCTGAGACCCGAACCCTTGTCTTCTGAGACAGCAACAAGTGCTATAATTAACTGCTAAGTCACCTCTCTAGCACTGAAAGATAAACTCTTAAGTGTCTAACTCTGAACAGGTGCTTAAAAGGGAGCACTGAAAAAAGTCAAAAGATACAAAGAACTTGGGTTATTCCAGAACCTGAGACGCTGTCCAGTTTAGAAGGTAGTGGTCCACCTAGAGATGTAAGCTGTCTCAATGACTAATTAGCATGCTGCCACTCACAGTAGCACCATTATTTTTACCAGGTCACATAATAGTTTTTGAGACCAGAAGATATGTGAATAAGATCACTGACAATTGTTTGGCATGCATTGCAATGACTTCTTTCTTCTTTAAAATTAATGTAGTCTGGATAGTCAGACACATTTTATCCTCATTAGTACTCAGATAAAGTGAAGCACTCATCTTGACCAATATATCCAGACATTACCAAGACCAAAACTTCACATCAGTGGGATCTATATTCTCCAGTGGCTGTAGATGAGTTCTATAACCTATGTCTCAATGCTTTCATCTTTTCTTTTACTTTGATTAGAAGTGGCGTGCAAAATGTATTAATCCTCCAGTCCATATTTAGAAAGGGGGACCGAAGAGGGCTTGCAGACATATGAGAGAGAGAGAGAGAGAGAGAGAGAGAGAGAGAGAGAGAGAGAAGGAAGAGGGGCTGTGAACTGGAATTGTTTTCAGGAGGATAACTAGACATTAGGGTTAACATTCCACATGCCCAACTTGATAGAACAATGTTAGATGTAGTTTGGACAGCCCAGATTCCTTTGCATTTCCCTCAAACACGTGAAGTCTTACAAGGGCAGTTTGACTTCAGCAGTCCATTAGTAACCCCTTGTTTTTACATGAGCCTCTTGGGATACTCTGTTGATACTGGATACTGTTTCTCACACACGTTCCTTTCCAAGGACATGGCATCCCTTCTGGAAAAGTAGCATGATTTTTACAATAAGGTTGCTTGATCCTCATCCCAACTTAACCCTTCAGATATGTGAACTCCAGTAGATATTTGAGTCTCTGATTTTTTTGTTTGTAAATCAAAGAGTTTTAGCAAAACACGTATTTTATCTACTCCTTTTAAAGGGATCAAGTTTGTGAGCATTGTGTAAATGCTATAGAGCTGAGTTGAAGAAGACTTAAATATGAACTGAACTCGGCACTTTCTGATCCTGAAGCTGTATAAATTCACCTGTGAGAGCCTGGAGAGATCTCACTGGCTACTTTTCCAGTGGACCTGGGTTCAATCTCTAGCACCCACAAAGCTAGATAATAATTATTGTGCTTCTAGTTTCAGGAAAGCTGATCTCATCTTCTGACCTCTACAGGCAAAGGGTGTTCATGGTACACAAATATTCACGTAGGCCAAATAGCCATATGAAAATAAATGTGAATAAAAAAAGTTAAAGCTTATGTTCCAACATCAATTTTAGAAAAGAAAGGAACTCATAGATGAAAGAACATCTGTAAAGAGGCAGGTTATCTTATGAGTCAAGTTTTTAGCTAGGCCTTCAGAAAGCTGTCTGAAGTCTGAACACAGAGACAAGACCATTTGAGGAGGTCACAGCACAAGTAGATATTTAGAGTTAGCAATATTCAGGTCTCATTCCTGCAGGAACAAAGGCCCAAGCCTAAGGTAACAAAAGCTCTCACCTAAAGCAAGTAACGAAAATAATTAGATTGAGAACTCTAGAATGAGGCATGGTTTGGAAGTTCTTCTCAGATGGGCTCTAAGTTGACACTTGAGACAGAAGGGTCCCTTAGTGCTCCAGGAAAGACATCTTTGAATTAGATTAAAATAACAACATTGCAGAGGTGAGCCGGAGGAGGTGAGTCTGCCATAATTAAGTTTATTGAATGGATTTATGTCTGCAGTGCTTTCAATATGACCTCTGGTGGTCTATAATCCTGGTGGGCATTGAGAGGGCACCATTCAATTTTTAAAAGGACTAGCCTTCCAGAGCGGGGAGAATTTGAATGATAGAAATTATTGCACACAGTGCTACTTTGTTTCTTGACCAGCCCCTTCCCAAGTATATTATCTGGAATTCGTGTTGTTGTGTTCCAAAGCTGCTTAGCATTTCCTTATTCCCTGTAAACTTCTGTTTCCTGAACCCCTTATCCAGCTCTCACCATTTTCCATGTAATCTAGAACTGAGAATGTACTCAGCAGGTGCTCTCTGATTGTTAAATGAACATCCACTGTTCAAACCTGTAAGGTGGTGCTAGAATTATGTATGGCTTTTAATTCTTTCTCTCTTGTCCATATCTGAAGCTGAAAGTATGTGTTCACAGCCTTGATCTTAGCAATTTGTTAAGTGCTATGCATCTTGTTATCCGAGGGCAGGCTCTAAGACTTAATCATCTCTGTTCCGGTTTGAATGGGAGTCTCCTTGAGCAATGGCACCCATAGCTAGTGCACAGTTGATAAGAGATTCTTCAAAAGTAGCAGTTCTCAAAATCCCTAAGCAACATTATCAGTGGAGTTTGAGAGACTGGGAGAAAAGCAAAAATCCATATCTCTAATTCAGAGTCATAAAGCAGAGACTCTGGAGCTGAGACCTAGCAAGCTTTGGCAAAGTTCTTCGGGTCCAATCCAAAGTTTGAGAACCACAGTCTGGGAGAAATATCTTCATGGAGTCGGGCAGACAATGCCAGGATGTAGAAAAACAAGGGCTCAGGGATAAGAGGGTTAATATGGATGCTTAGGAAAAGAGGCAGTACATCTCTCTGGTAGATGACACAGGATCTGAAAAGATGGGCATTGGGGGGGGGGGAGGGCAGGAAAGCCTTTGCCATGAGTTTTGATGAATTCCAGAGCCATGTCCAAATCGTTCTATCTATCAAATCATCATGCTCAAGGGCATTTACAGGAAATATCATTATTCAGTAGATGGAGATGTCTCCTCCAGAGACAACAATGTGCTAAACACGTACTTCTAAGAAGTTCATATTCCAGCCATCGTCCTACATGCCCCTTCAGAAGGAACCTTTTCATGGGGAATCTTTGGAAAGGTTTTTAATCTTAGATTATTGGTCAGCACACTAAATGCCCCTAAGGCTTCAATATCACAGCCAATCTGCATAGACAGTGGGAACACAAGAATGAAAAACCTATAGCTACCAAGTCTTACAGCCTCAGCCCTACATACTCACCTGTCAGCCAGGGATGAGTTAGGGTCAGCCTGACTGCTCCTATGAGACTTAGAACTGGTGTATTTTCTTTCAATTCTCAGCCCCGTTCCCCGCCCCCAGTTGGCTTTGCATGTTCACCTAAAGCCTTTTCTGATGTGGGCCTGCCTCATCAGAATGGCAACCTAAATTTAAGAATGTGACTCAGAGTCATTTTCTTTTGTAGTTTTAAATACAAGTACCGTTTTCCCCACTGCCCTCTGTGGATGTAGACAAGGAAACTCTGATGCTGCACATGAGACAGAAGAGGTAGTTTTAGTCCACTTTCCTTCTGCAATGAGTGTTAATCACTAAGTCTTGTGGGGAGAAGAAGAAACCACCATAGGCCAACTTTTTGGTTGTTGAGTTATAGATTCCCTTTTTTAAAAAAGATCAATGAGTTTCATGGTATGTTTCCATTTTGGGGAATAAAATAGTGGGGCTTTGGCACCCCCACTCTGTGGTCTGTGAATGTGTGAGACCATGAACTATAAAGACTCAGAGGATTTATCTCAGAAGGGATCCTGATAAATAGTTCTGTTGGCAGTTGAAAAACCATGCAGGCTGTTGTTCCTGGCACTCTTCTGGTAGGGAGAAATTGCTGAGATGGATATAAAATATAGCCACAGAATGCTCTGATCCCACCTGGGTTCTGAGGTTCTGTTCGGGTTTTTGTCTAAGAGTTTCCCACCTCCTGCCCCTCATCTCTACCTTGTCCATAGCTCAGGGTGTGTTCCTGGTACTTTGCACTTTAGTCAGAAAAACAGCCGTTCAAAGCCGCAGCAGGGCTTCTATTTTACACTTTGAGTTCAGAGCATAGAGCCTAGTGAATGGTAAGGAGGTAAAAATTATGTCAGGTCTAAAGTTTTAAATGACCAATGGCAAGGTCTATTGTGTCTTCTCCATTATTCTCTGTGAAAGGGGCTGGGGAGTGTTCAAGTATGGTTTTCAACATGGCACCCTGTAGACTAAAGCCTTTTCATTGTTGTACTTAGGCACTGGACAATATGTAAAGGACCAGAACAAAAGAAACGAGAAATCAAGGGTCAATGGAGAAGAGTTACTTACACTTTTCAAAATATCTTATTCCACTTATGTTGAACTAAAATAACCTCAGTGACACTAAACTATCATCTCTCTACCACAGTGCAGAAAAAAAAAATTTTCAAGGAAATCCCCAAACAAACCACAAACTCATGGACTGAACAGGGCCTAGAGAAGTCATGAGATCCCTCAGATGCCACCAATGTCTCTATCAGTGACTATTACAAAGGCAATATTGAGCGTATTGCTTGGCCTTAGTCGAGAAATCATATATTTTCCTTGATGAATTTGAACCCAAGGCTTTCCTTTGATTCCTAGCACAACACAATAGTGAATATGTACTTTCGAAGCCAACTTCCTGCTTGCACAATAAAGCATATAAGTGTGATGCTTATCTGCACATCTCTCACATACTCACTCACTTATTCCCTTACACACATGTGTACTTACACACGCACACACAAACCACTTAATTTTCAGCGTTCTGTTCACTCAAGGTCCTTGGGATCTGTAGTAGATCTTACCCGGTCAACCTGCATACATATCTTAGGAATATGCCTTACCTTTGCTATTTATAATACCCCACTATAGCTTAAGAACTGCAGACCTGTCCCTTGTTTTTACTTAAATGCATGCTTGTGGTGGGAGCGAGGGAGGGCAGGCTAAGTACAGAGGTAGGCTGTTTCCCTGTGAGCTTTTGTTCCCGCCTCCTTTCACCACTAGACTAACCAGATTCCATTCTGTCTCTCCCCTCACTTTCCTGCCTTGGTGAGAACCCGGCAGTTGTCATTTCCTTTGTAAAACGAGCCATGTTCTGTCGCTTTTGTTCAGTGTGCTTACTTTGTAAATGCAAGAATAAGTTATTCTTCCTTTGTGTGTGGAGGGTTAACACAGTTCGGTGGTTTGGGACGTGACAAAGGGCATGTTTGATTGGTAATCCCAGGAAAGAATGGAGAAAGCCAGTGCATGTCACGTGACCGGAGGTTCCTGGAGACTGACCTACCATGCCTCTGAGTGGGCCCTGCATTCCCAGGCTGCACTGTGCTGCACTGATTCCTGCCTGTTGAACAGCCAAGCATTACCCTTAGTAAAGTACAACTATACTAACTGGTATCCAAACGCAATGAATTCTAAAGTGGCCCCGCTGCTCAGCATTTTTTCCTGCTGCACCTCTCCAGTTCCCTCTATCCTAGGGGGAGAGGTCCGTGTTGCTTCCCACCTGGAGAAGGATTTGGGGATCTCCCCACACTCCGTCCCTTTTGCTTACCACGCTGTTCCCGGCCTGGGTGCTTCCATTTGCTGCTTATAGACAGCAGTATGCTGGAATTCCTTTTATAGCTTTGAGGGGTCTGTAAGGCTTTGCTGCTTTCCACTTAGCCCTGACCTTGGGACCACTCGCATACTGATTCTCTGGTCAGTGTGCGGTGGGAAATCTCATGGAAACCACATACCAGTTTGTATAGTAGTGCCCTTCCGAATTGCCTACTCTTGAACAAAGTTCAGTGCTAGGGGTGCGCATTTGGCTGCTTGGTACACACGTGAAGCCCATTAACCTGCATGCCAACTACAACAACGAACAAAATTAACCCTTAGAGTACTGCTTCCATACATTAATTTGTGGTCTTGGATTTTATTGTCGAACACTGCTTTTTTTCCCCATCTCAGAGTACCACACAGGAAGTCCATGATTAGTCTAGCCAGAACAGTACCAGGACCATCTCCAGCGAGGCTTTCTTGGGATGTTCCTGGGCCCTTTATGAATATATTAACAGCTTTTATAAGATCCAGACTTGGCCGCTGGAAAATGGGGCTCCACTTCTAATGGGCTGGAGGGCATAGGGTCTGATAGTATAGCCTTGTTTTGAGTCCTTTTAATTGAAGATATCAGTTCTTTAAGGGTTAATGTGAAATCAAGAAATTTGGTAATCCTTCCTGCTTGTCCTTCCTCCAAGGTGTCTGCATGATCCTCTTTAGAATCTTAGATCAACTCCTGAATGATGATAAGAAAACAGTATATAAAATGATCACCAACCCAAAAAGCAAAGAAAAGAACAAAACACTGAATGGTTGAATGGAGAGCCCTTTGGCAATGCTTGCTTGATGATCACAGGGGTAGAAAGACCAAATGTTGTATTCAGCGAGCATTCATTTTGTCCTCTACCCCACACACGGTTTCTTGGCATTGTGGAAGCTGTGACAATCGTTTCTTTGTCTTTTATTTACCTCTTGCTTTTTCTTCTTCCTGTCTAATAGCCCAATAGAATCCTGCCAGAATTTCTACAAAGATTTCACATTACAGATCGACATGGCTTTCAACGTGTTCTTCCTTCTCTACTTTGGCTTGCGGGTAAGTTCAGCAGCATCTCCCAGTAGTACCACAGTGGGGCATGAGAATCTGAAACTCAAGGATAACCCTCCACCCATGACTGCTTTCCTAGACAAGGTGAAGCCTGAGGTCTCCGTGGTGGACAACTCACCTGCATTCTGGTGTTAGGTCTGTGGACAAGCTCTTTGCTTAGCTGAGAGCTTTCTGAAACACAGGTTTATTTTGGTTCAAGAAAGGGTTTGAAGCAATGGTACAGTGACTCATTGTTTCTCAGTTCTCTGTTCAAACATGAATGTGGGGTTTTTTTGTTTGTTTGTTTCTATTACAAAGTACATTGAAGAAACTTAAGCTAGCAAATGTATATTTAGCAGCGTTGAGACTGCAATTATCAGGGTCAACCAGGAGTGAAGGCTGGTGGGATGTGGGAGTCAGGGAGGAGTGAAGGCTGGTGAGATGTGGGAGTCAGGGAGGCGTGAAGGCTGGTGGGATGTGGGAGTCAGGGAGGAGTGAAGGCTGGTGGGATGTGGGAGTCAGGGAGGAGTGAAGGCTGGTGGGATTAGGGAGTCAGGGAGGAGTGAAGGCTGGTGAGATGTGGGAGTCAGGGAGGAGTGAAGGCTGGTGAGATGTGGGAGTCAGGGAGGCGTGAAGGCTGGTGGGATGTGGGAGTCAGGGAGGCGTGAAGGCTGGTGGGATGTGGGAGTCAGGGAGGAGTGAAGGCTGGTGAGATGTGGGAGTCAGGGAGGCGTGAAGGCTGGTGGGATGTGGGAGTCAGGGAGGAGTGAAGGCTGGTGGGATGTGGGAGTCAGGGAGGAGTGAAGGCTGGTGAGATGTGGGAGTCAGGGAGGAGTGAAGGCTGGTGGGATTAGGGAGTCAGGGAGGAGTGAAGGCTGGTGGGATTAGGGAGTCAGGGAGGAGTGAAGGCTGGTGGGATTAGGGAGTCAGGGAGGAGTGAAGGCTGGTGAGATGTGGGAGTCAGGGAGGAGTGAAGGCTGGTGAGATGTGGGAGTCAGGGAGGAGTGAAGGCTGGTGAGATGTGGGAGTCAGGGAGGAGTGAAGGCTGGTGGGATTAGGGAGTCAGGGAGGAGTGAAGGCTGGTGGGATTAGGGAGTCAGGGAGGAGTGAAGGCTGGTGGGATTAGGGAGTCAGGGAAGAGTGAAGGCTGGTGGGATTAGGGAGTCAGGGAGGAGTGAAGGCTGGTGGGATTAGGGAGTCAGGGAGGAGTGAAGTCTGGTGGGATTAGGGAGTCAGGGAGGAGTGAAGGCTGGTGGGATGTGGGAGTCAGGGAGGAGTGAAGGCTGGTGGGATGTGGGAGTCAGGGAGGAGTGAAGGCTGGTGGGATGTGGGAGTCAGGGAGGAGTGAAGGCTGGTGGGATGTGGGAGTCAGGGAGGAGTGAAGGCTGGTGGGATGTGGGAGTCAGGGAGGAGTGAAGGCTGGTGGGATTAGGGAGTCAGGGAGGAGTGAAGGCTGGTGGGATTAGGGAGTCAGGGAGGAGTGAAGGCTGGTGGGATGTGGGAGTCAGGGAGGAGTGAAGGCTGGTGGGATGTGGGAGTCAGGGAGGAGTGAAGGCTGGTGAGATGTGGGAGTTAGGGAGGAGTGAAGGCTGGTGGGATTAGGGAGTCAGGGAGGAGTGAAGGCTGGTGAGATGTGGGAGTCAGGGAGGAGTGAAGGCTGGTGGGATTAGGGAGTCAGGGAGGAGTGAAGGCTGGTGGGATTAGGGAGTCAGGGAGGAGTGAAGGCTGGTGGGATTAGGGAGTCAGGGAGGAGTGAAGGCTGGTGGGATTAGGGAGTCAGGGAGGAGTGAAGGCTGGTGGGATTAGGGAGTCAGGGAGGAGTGAAGGCTGGTGGGATTAGGGAGTCAGGGAGGAGTGAAGGCTGGTGGGATGTGGGAGTCAGGGAGGAGTGAAGGCTGGTGGGATGTGGGAGTCAGGGAGGAGTGAAGGCTGGTGGGATGTGGGAGTCAGGGAGGCGTGAAGGCTGGTGGGATTAGGGAGTCAGGGAGGAGTGAAGGCTGGTGAGATGTGGGAGTCAGGGAGGAGTGAAGGCTGGTGGGATTAGGGAGTCAGGGAGGAGTGAAGGCTGGTGGGATTAGGGAGTCAGGGAGGAGTGAAGGCTGGTGGGATTAGGGAGTCAGGGAGGAGTGAAGGCTGGTGGGATTAGGGAGTCAGGGAGGAGTGAAGGCTGGTGGGATTAGGGAGTCAGGGAGGAGTGAAGGCTGGTGGGATTAGGGAGTCAGGGAGGAGTGAAGGCTGGTGGGATTAGGGAGTCAGGGAGGAGTGAAGGCTGGTGGGATTAGGGAGTCAGGGAGGCGTGAAGGCTGGTGGGATGTGGGAGTCTATACTG
Source organism: Micromys minutus (assembly GCF_963924665.1). Lineage (NCBI taxonomy): Eukaryota > Metazoa > Chordata > Mammalia > Rodentia > Muridae > Micromys > Micromys minutus. Next base: position 34,720,113 of record NC_137981.1, read on the forward strand.
GATCATGCTTATGGAGCTTTTTGCACAAAAATTGAATTGTGCTGGTGAGTGTGAATGCCCATATATATGCATGATTCACAGTTAGATTTGGATCAGAAAGGACAAGAAGGTGAGTTGACTAAAACTATCTCCACGAAGCTGTTGTGAACCATAGATACTCCCACTGCCTGATCTTTCTCTAAGGTTAATGTGGCAGATCCTTACTCCCTTAAACAGGCTGTAAATTCTAAGACTCAAGCTAGCGATTGATGTACAGGACAGCAGGAGACTGGGCAAAGAGCAGAGTCTAGACCCCACAGAAACCCCAATGTTTGTCCTTCGACAAAAGGACATACATATGTTAAATGCTGGCACCATGCTTCTCATTTTGTTTTCTGTCTTATTCTCTCTCTCCCCCCAGTTCATTGCAGCCAATGATAAGCTGTGGTTCTGGCTAGAAGTGAACTCTGTAGTAGATTTCTTCACAGTCCCTCCCGTGTTTGTGTCTGTGTACCTAAACAGAAGTTGGCTGGGTAAGTCAGTCTCTTTTTGCCTTTTCACTGGCTCTTAAGGCAGGATGGATTAAGGGGAGAGGGTTTGGAAGGATTCTTGTGCTGGTTTGTAGCTATGCATAGACAGTTTTGCATGGAGCCAGGAAAGGGTGCTCTTGGGGTGTTAGAACTGGATGGTGACATCCCAGAGGGATCTGCTGACGTAGAGCTTCAATAGTGCCGTTTTATCATTGTGGAAGTACGGTGGTCATCACTGTCACAGCTGGGACTTGTGCAGTTCACACATCTGTCACTTGTCATTCAGGAACTGAGAGTCAGGACTGGTTAAAGAAGCCCAAGGGAATGAGACCAACCTTCAGAGTGGCAGGTTCTGTTGCCCTAGAAGACCTGCCTGCCACAGCTGGGCTGCGTCTCCTGGTGGCGTTTATTTATAGTTTCAATTTCTGGGATGAGTAGGTCAAGATGAACCATCTCAAGTCACTCTGGGATCATGAGTTACTCCATTCCCTCGCCTGGAGAATGTTCTTTGGTGCTTGGCTTAGCAGCTCACTTCCTAAATCAAGACCAACACCATAAAAACAATTAGTTGGGAAAACTAACTAGCCCAGAGAAAGATTAAATCAACAGCTCCAAGTTCCTCTTTGATACTGTGTCTAAGTTTTAATTAATATGAAAATGTTTTGCTTCTGTTAGTTAACTGAGGATTGGAAGACTTCTTGAGAATTCTCTCTGTCTTTACATGTAGGCTTGTTTTAGTTTTGTTTTTTGTTTGGTTTTGTTTCTTGATGAGCATGAGGGACAACTTTATATTTCCCACAAAACAACATATGCATGTTGTAACCATTAAAAACTTTTGAATATGCACAAAGAAGCAGCAGCATTCTTCTCCTTTTGTCCCTAGTGGGTCCCCCAACCCCTGCCCTGAGATGCCTACTGTTAACAAGCCATGCACCTTTCTGCAAACTCATCCCATACTACACATACATAAATGGAGGTGCACCTATATCAATGCATTAGAGGGGTGCTGGTGTTCCTGTGAGACATTGTTTCAAATAACTATTTCCCACTGTAATTTCGTTCTTATAGTAACACATGGTGGGTATCCCTTCAGCTCCACAATAAGGTAAATGTTATAGCCATTTGGGTAAAATTCTGATATCTGCTCACATAGAGAATCTAGCTGTAGGTCCTAATGGATCACCTGGATGCTTCATTTGCTGCTCTGAACGATATTTTCATAAACACTGCCATCCATGTATTTGTGAAATTCCATTTCTATAGATATTTCCATATTACCAGAAGAGGGATTGCCAAGTAAAAGAGCATGAATAATTTATTTTGTAGACTTTGTTAGATAATGTTCTAAAAATGTTGCATAAAGATGTACTTGCATCCTGCTAAGCGCTGGGTTTGAAAACAACTGTCATATATTTAGAACAAAAGCATCTCTAATATATAACAGATAGTGGTCACCTACACAGCCTTCAGTGCGTGTGTGTAAGTGCACCTGCATGTGTGCATATCCTCAGTTAGATGCCACCTACCCTCCAGATTTCTCATTCAAACCATATCACCTTACTGCTGAGTGGAAAAGTTTTCTTCTGGGCTCTGGGATGTGCTTGCTGAGAAGGGTTTTCCTGTTAGTATGTCCAGATCATGAGAGCCACGTGTAAATCTAAGATGTGTCCTGAGTAGGCCCATGAGCTGGGGCATCCCAGCCTTCTCAGCTGAGCCAATGACTGGCTTTGTGACCTGAATCGCTTCTTCTCCACTCAGCCTGTGAAGGACATTGGCAGAGATTGCTGCCTTATAGTTCTGAGAAGGGCAGGAACCTTAGCAATCAACAAATGATGCAGCCTGGTGGGAAGCAACAATGTTGAAACTGACAACAGAACAATGGCTTGTGTTGGACTATGAAATTAACAGCAACAACAACAACTAAACCACAACAATGAAAAGAACCTGTTCACTCTTGCAGGATAAAACATTTAATAAGATGCTTTTGTTTGTTAGTGACTGCCCTTGAGTGGGATCCCAAACCTTCCTGCCTATTATATAAAGGAGTCATTTCAGACTAAAGCCAGGGGTTTCTCTGTCTATTTTAATACATAGGTTATCACCCTAGGAAACAGCCATTGAACTTATGAGACACCACAGAAACTAGTGAACATTCTTAGAAAACAGTCCTACAAAGAAGAAAATGGACCATTAGGTGTGAGCCTTTTGGGCAGTTTTTCCCTTATCCTGGAAAATGGAGGCATACTACCATCACTGGTTGAGATTTGGGATAAGATACAAGAAATAAGTCTACTGCAGTGCTACACAAACTTTTGAGGGTGGGGCATGGTATTTCTGCCACCATGGTGATTAAAAACCAGAGTGAACACCAGGGGCCTGGTCTGTGTCTTTACAATGCAAAACCCATGCCATGTTACCCTTCTTATTCTCCATACAGGATTACATATTATATAATAACCCATATACATCACTTATATATGTTAGCTTAAGACACTCAGCAATACAGTCAACATAACAAAGGTGGGTACTCAAATTCTTCAGTAAACCTCTTAACTACATCATGTTTCCAGTCCAGGCACCTGAAGCTTAGAGAGGTTGACTTTCTTGATCAAGTTCACACAGCCTTTCTGGACAATGTACCTGAGTCTGACATGATGTCTACACTCTTTTGCTGATACTGAGCTCCTGACCTTAACCTTGGAAGACTGGGAGTTTTGAGGACCAATTTGGGAAAAGGCAGCACCCACTCTGCTGCTTGATGCTGGCATCTCTCCATCCGTACTTACTCATCTCGCAATGCTTTGCTTGGGGTGTGGAGGGGAGGATCTTATTTAAGAGTGTGCATTCCTATATGTCTTTTTTTGCACTCCCTTTTTGCCACCTCCAGTTTCTAGAAATGCCACCAGGACCAGAGAGGCACTCAGAGCTGGCACGGTGTCTCCCAAGTACCAGAGCACTTTGTCAGCTTGTGGATCTTGCAGAGGACCAAGGGCTTCCATGTGATTTCATTTAGCAGAGAGAAATAGATCAGAACCCAGCTCTCTGTTCTGTCCCTGCTCACTTGGCTTTTCCTCAGCTGCTGGCCAGTGGGTCCCTTTGTGCAAGATCACACTTACCTGTCCCCAGCCCTGTTTTCTTAGTACTGTCCCCTGTAAAAGGTTGGTGGCAGTGGTGGTTCCTTCACAGGGCCACAGCTGGGTTCTAGTGTGGTAGCTACATGGGAAGAATGTAGCGAAACCTCTGCTAGCAGGGCTCTAGCTGTCCCAGCCTCACCCTCTAACTTGCCCTCCATTCTTTAAAGTGCCAAAGGATCATACAGAACAGAATGAGACCCCCCCACAAAAGGGTGGCAGGATGGGAAGGCATCTATATCTGCAGATGACAAGCCACTACTTGTTTTAATTTCTGTTTCCTCAGATGGGCTCATTCCTTTACAAAATCCTTACCCCAGTCACTAAAATAAGTGTGGCCTGAAATGAGAGGTGGCTCTTATTTTGAGACATGAACAATGTGTTCATCTGTCTGTTCTTTTAGGAATTCTACCCCCAGGAGTGGTCAGCTATGCCTCCATTGTGTGCATAGATCTTTGTGTGGAGGACCTTCTTTTGTGGTTAGAGGAATGAAATAGGAGAAGCGTACTCACTGGCCAGTTACCTGATGTGCCTTTTATTATCTTAGTGCTGGTGTTGAAACCCTGGGTCTTGTGTATGCTGGACAAGTGCTTCCCTGCTGAGTCACAGTTATAGCCCCTGCCTAAGCTGTTTTAATTGAGCATGTGTTATGTGCTCAACTCGGGGTTATGAGTATCACAGACACAGCCTCCCTTTTTGTTATCTGAGCCATGATTTTCAACAGAGTTTACCCCTATTCCCTGACAGAATGAGGAACATGATTGGGGCTGCCGTTGACTGGGACCATAAGTGGAACACTGTACCTCTGTCTTATTCATTCTGGGTCCAACATTAGACCTTAACACCTTCAACAAATTTAACAGAAAACAGAACACTCTAGTGTGAAACAGAAAAATTACTTAGTGGCCAGCCATTGGTAAAAACAACACCAATAACAAAAAGAATTAAGAATATCTACTTAGAAATATAAGACTTTGTATTTGTGTGTGTGTGTGTGTGTGTGTGTGTGTGTATACATGTCACATGTTCCAGAAAACAAGAGCAACTGAACAAAATAGGACAAAGCGTAGTTCTTGTTTGAGACCGAGGCTCAATCTTATTTTGGAAACAAGATAAACAGACATGAAATGACAGTAGGCAACATTGCCTAGTATATAATTAAGTCCAGAATTGCCAAGTACAGCAGAAAGCCTGGGGGCGGGGGGTGGCAGTCAGAGGAATAAGAACAGCACATGCTTGTGTGTATGTGCGCACACACATGCATGTATAGACACACACACACACACACACACACACACACATGGATACAGAGGATTCTGTAGAACTCTTAGCCCCAGCTGAGGCTGGTAGTCCAGGGCAGACCTCAGCATGGAAGAGGAAGCTAATTCTCTGAGGGAACAGGACTCCACTGCACAGAGTAACATGCACCCATGGGAAGATGGCATCAGTGATGAAAAGTCTCTTCCTTAAGCTCATTCCAACCCTGAGAGATGGTTGGAGTTATTTACCACTGGCATAGAAACCCACCACCACAATGCTGGTCCTCAAAACAGCCTCTGTGCCTCATCTCATAATTCCTCATCTGGAAGTCTAACTTGGGTCTGGCTAGAGTAAGATAAAGGTGTCTTCAAGGGCTGGGAAGATGGCTCCATTAGTAAAAATGCCTTCCTCATGAGCATGGGGACCTGAGTGCTGGGCATGATGGAGCATGGTTATAATTTCAGCACTGGGGAGACAGGGTGGACTCCTGGGGTTCAGCAGCAGCCAGCCTTGCTGCTTAGCCAGTCTCGACCCAATGAAAGATTCTGCTTAAAAAAAAAAAAAAACATCAATAACAACCTCAGAATGATACAGGAGGTTGTTCTCTTTCCTCCACACATGATTATACACACTAGTACATACTCACACACTTACACACCCACGCACAGAGGGGGGAAGGGGAGAGGGAGGAGAGAGGGGGAATCTGGCTCTTTTTCTAAGACTCTGTGATACTCCAGGGAAAGAGCCATGTCTTTGCTTTTCCAGTTTTTATAACCCTCCTAGTCCTTGGCTCGTAGGTCATTTCTCCACCAGATTCAGCATGGTTGAGTCCAGGTGGGAACTAAAGCAGTGGCCAAGCGTGGAGGAGTGCTGCTTTATTGGCATATTTCTTCTTGCTCGTTCAGCCTGCTTTCTCGTTCAACTCAAGGGTAGCACTGCTCACAAAATGGGCCCTCCAACATCAATTGTGTGTTTGTGTGTGTGTGTGTGTGTGTGTGTTTGTGTGTGTGTTTGTGTGTGTGTGTTTGTATGTTTGTGTGTGTGTGTTTGTGTGTGTGTTTGTGTGTGTGTGTGTTTGTGTGTGTGTGTGTGTTTGTGTGTGTGTGTTTGTGTGTGTTTGTGTGTGTGTGTTTGTGTGTGTGTGTTTGTGTGTTTGTGTGTGTGTGTTTGTATGTTTGTGTGTGTGTGTGTTTGTGTGTGTGTTTGTGTGTGTGTTTGTGTGTGTGTTTGTGTGTGTGTGTGTGTTTGTGTGTGTGTGTGTGTGTGTGTGTGTGTGTGTGTGTGTGTAAAAGATGACACTCTTGCCTACAGGCCAATCTTATGAAGCCATGTTTTTTTCCTCAACTGAGAGTTCCTCTTCCCAAATAATTCTATCTTTTGTCACGGTAACAAAAATTTTAAAAAATATAAAAAACATGCAGGTAGGACAGGTGTCATTGCAGATTTGAAATTAGAGAAAATTAAAACTTAGTTCTTCAGGGTTGTTACCTACATCTCAGGAATTCAATGGTGAATCCTACACTCTAAACTGTACATACAAACCATTTCATCAATTTTTTCAAACAAAAGAGATTTATTGGGGGATGGTGGTAAATACAAAAGGGGACAGAGATGGAGGCAGACCAGGTGGTGATGGTAGGGTTCGTGGGGGAAGGGGAATATGGAACATGCAAGGAGGGAAATTGAAAAGTTATTTCTCCGCCAGTGAAATGAGCCAATTCAAGGCAAGTTAGAATATACGAGAGGCAGGTTTATGGGGAAGCTGCTGTTGGGTGAGTTCACTGGTTCCAAGGACTGAGCTCAGGGGAGTCACCATGGGAAGAGCAGGAGGATCAGGGAGAGAAAGGGCATGTGTGCAGAGATAGGGGTTGGGGGGAGAAGAAGAAAAGAGGAAGAAAAACAAAAAGAGAAGAGAGAAGATGAAAAAGAGAGGGAGAAAGAAGAGAGAGAGAGAGAGAGAGAGAGAGAGAGAGGGAGGGAGAGAGAGAGAGAGAGAGCTAGCTCATTTCTTTATTCTATAACGTTCTGTCTGCTCAAGATGCTGGAGTGTGGATCCATGGGTAAGCACTGTAACTTTTCACCTTTGTATGAAGGGCACTTCTACATACAAAAGAGCTTAACAAAAGTTTGAGTTGATTTTTAAGAAATTTAATGAAAAAAAAAAAAAGAAATAAAAAGGACAGACCATGACTGCTCCTAGGCATGGTGGAGGGAAAGTTTATTGTAGATGTGTGGGTTAGCATAGGCAGAGGCAGAGACACCTGGGAGAGTCCAGAGTAGATGCGAGTCCGGGCCTTGTGGAAAGAGGAGGAGGGGAAGGGAGCCTAGATACAGAAGCTAGGAGGTCAAAGGTACAAAGGGGACAGGTAAGCAAAATGTCTGGATTATATAGGGAAGAGGCTCTGGGGTAAGGGAAGCCCAGCCTTTGTGCTGGAGAGTCCAGGGTAGTGGGTGGGGACTGAGGAATGCTGGGAGAGCCTGGAGGCAAGCGGTCTGCTTTGATATATTAATAGCATCTCAGCCATTTGCCACAGGTTTGAAACTTAGTAATACGTCTATTTTTTAAAGAATCGGATGGTTCTCTGTGGGTAGAGATGCTTACCAACAAGCCAGGACTCGTGGGGGGAAAGAACCCCACATATTGTCCTCTGGTCTTTGGACATGAAGGGAGAGCAAGTGTCCATGTACACAAACAAACAAACAGACAGACAGATAGACAGACAAATAGACAGACAGACAGACACACACACACACAATTTAAAGGTAATGTTAAAATTAATAATTTCTGATAAAAACTTTTCTAGTAGTGTCATCCCAGAACCGAGGGGTTAGAGGCAGACAGATCTCTGAGATGTCTGAACCAGCCTGTTCTACAGAGAGAGTTCCAAGATGTCCAGGGCTATATAAACAAACCCTGTCCTAAGAAACCAATCAACCAAGCAAACAAACAAACAAGCAGAAAAAACAAACAAACAAACACAAAAATAATACTGAAAACCAAGGACAAAGACCTTTCATGAACAGATGGTTGAGAAGGCATTAGGTAAATATCACTATTGAGAAGGAATCACCATCCCTAATGCTCAGGTTAAATCAAGAACATGTAAGACATTGACATCCTAAATGTAAATATGATATCTTTTATTATATATCACAATATGTAATATAATGTACATATATTTATATAAAAATATACATTAATATTTTATATATCAATAAATGATTATGGAGGAGGGAGAAGGGGGAGGGAGGGAGAGAGAGGGGGGGCCGGATGTAAATATACGAAGCATTGAGCCTGACTCAGAGCCTCAGCTTCTCAGGCTTCCTGCTCTTTTGTAAAATGGCCCTTTAGGTGCCGAAAAGAAAACAAGAAAGCTCTCTGGTTCCCCCTACAGGATGGCTCTAGAATTTCTATATTGAGAATAAGTAGCAGGGTAGAGAATACTGTAGAGAACCCTTTGTAATTAGTAGAGGTAGGCTCACCTTGAACTTATACTTCAGTCTGCCATCTATGACCATAAGGCACATCCTCTATCCCCATCAAGGGTCCCTGACCTGGAAAGGCAGTCCCCAGAGCCCCCATCAAGGGTCCCTGACCTGGAAAGGCAGTTCCCAGAGCCCCCAGATCACCTGTACCACCTACCAAGGTGACCGAAATTCCAGCCCTAGTGTCTTTAGTGTGTCAGTCCAAGCTTTCTCAGTAACCCCTCCCTTTAACTTGTAGCTTTATTTAAAAATAAAATAGGGATGTCAGTCCTTGAGACTCACATTTGTTACCCCAACAATAGGAGGCCTAGTGTTGTGGCATGGGCTTTAATTGGGAGACAGTGGCAGGCAGACCTCTGTGTGTTCTCTACATAGTGAGACTCTGCCTCAAAAAAAGAAATAAAACAAGACAAAAACAAACAAACAAACAAAAGCTCAAACAAAACCAAAAGAAAAAATGAAACAGCAAACAAGAATAACAAATAGGGAAGAGGAACAAGTATGGCTTCTTTTCTTGGCATAAGTGTGTCTTTCTTTAGGGAAGAAGGCAAAAGAAAGAGGAAGAAATGAACGTGTAATCCAGAAGAAAAGGCGCTTCTATAACCAAAATAAAGCTGGATGTGTTCACATTGTGCATATGTGTATGTTTGTAACTGTGCATGTAATTAATTAGATTAGGCAATCTGCCAAACAAGTCTGAAATGCATGCCATTTCAGGTCCATTTGAGAAAACCAATACTTGCTGATGTTAAGTTACTATTTGACAAGAGTCACAAAGTTAAGCGGCCGAGCCAGACTCTGAACACAGGTAACCCACCTGCAAAGTCCGGGTTCCTCGGAATGATGCTCCGCTGCCGCTCTAGTGACCAGCACACCCAACCGTTATAGTTCCAAACAAAAGGAGTGCTGTCCAACCAAACCGACTGTGAGATGCAGCCTCCCCTTATTCCAGTGACCTGACAAAACCAGAGAGACCTTCTGACAAAGTCCCACGTGGTCCCAGTTGAGAAAAAATAAGAAAGAGAAATAGAAAACTCAGTCTGCTTTTCTTTTAAAATCTGAGTTATATCTATTTCTGTGACTAAGCTGGCTTTTCTCAGATCCTTCTCTTCCCAGTTGGCCTTGTAGAATAAGAAGGTTCATTATAAATATATCTCCAAACTGATAATAAAAAATAGTAAACATCATTATTGTGGGTCTCATTTACAATGGCACTAGAGATGTGTGCTCTTGTGTTCAAAGTGTTAGTGCTCCCCAAATTCACATGTAGAGGAGTAACCCTGGACCAGCAGCATTAGAAGGAATAAGTGTCTAGATGGCAATCAGGTCATGACAGTGGAGTACCCAGAATGGTATTAGAGCCCTCATTAGACAAACTTTACCAGACACTGCATGTGTTGGTACCTTGACCCTTGGACACTTCAGCCTCCAGAATTGTGAGCAATACATCTACGTTGTTATAAATTATCCAGTCAATGGTCTTTTGGTGTAGATGCCTGAAGGGACCAAAACATAGGGCTACACCCTTTGTTTGATTTTTTTTTCTTGAGAGAGAGAGAGAGAGAGAGAGAGAGAGAGGGAGGGAGGGAGGGAGGGAGGGAGGGAGGGAGGGAGGGAGGGAGGGAGAGAGAGAGAGAGAGAGAGAGAGAGAGACGGAATTCAGTGATACTGTGAACCTTAGGAGTAGCATTGTGACCGAAGTATGACAAAGTCACTAAAGTGTGGCGAGATGAATAAGCCCATTGCTAAAGTCCATCCCTGTTCCCGTGGCTGAACTTTGTCTGAAAGCAGCCCCAGGAAGCAGATTGGTGAAAGTTTGGATGAATTTCAGGAAGCTGATTGCCACTCTGGTAGCTGCTGTACTTGCTAAATCTGCTCCTGGAGAAATTACACCTCTCAAAGAGATTTCCAGTTGTGTCCCCTTGATATTGCTTTGTCAGGGATGTGCTTTAAATAAGATGCCTTCCGTGTGGAGCAGGGATTCTAAATCCTCATTGACTTGCATGGCTGTTATATGCCAAATTGGAAATAACTTCCTAAAATGAATGTCTTCAAGGAATGAATTCAGCAGGAGGTTTTCAAGGATGCCAGCATCTCTTCAGATGGTTCCGCTTGACCAGGGTGTTATAAGAACAATCTCCTTGGGCAAACTAAATCTCTAGGGCTGGACATATTTACCTTTGCAGCATCTTAAAAAAATAGCAATAATAAAAGCCTCAATTCTTTTTCTGAGATCTAAGCCTGATGGTTTGGCCTGGGTAGCAAATCAGCTGAGAACTGAGCGCTAGTTAGGAGCCGAGGGGCAGGATTTCTCCTGTTCAACTTGTCCCCAGTGTTCACAGGACTTCACCATGGGAAGGTGTTGCCTGGTGAGACAAGAATGATTCATTTACCCAAAATAATAGTCATCATTATATGGTTACAGTGATGCGAAGGAAAGCTAATATCCCAGTGCAGAGTGTGTTGCAGGGTTCTAAAGGCAAATGTTTTTCCATAGGGTATTAGAACCAAAGCTATCCCCAATGTGCCTGCAGACCTGGAGACTTAGGAAGTGAAAACCCAAACCTCCAAACCTGGCTTTCCTAAGAGAGAACAATAGATGATTTTACAAACTGTCCAGATATCTCTTATGCAGGCTCCGAAGACCTTAGCAGGATTTTAGGTTGTCCGGGAAAACATAGACACCTCCTACCACTGAGGCTGGAAAGTTGGTATTTCGGCTTGAATAAATCCCAATATAAGCCACCAGAATGGTGGGGTTCCCTAAAGAAGTCCAGTATGCAGCCAGCATTGAGAAATCTCTCACTTGGTACTTTTTCAATGAGAGACGCATAGCCAACTTTAGGAAACACACACACACACCTTCTAAAATCTCTTGTTAGACCCTCTAGAGACAAATAAGGAAAGTTCCTGTAGAGCATGCATGAGCATGGGTGAAATTCTAGAGTACTGTTTCTCAAACTTCAGCACACAAACTTCAGAATCACACATAGGTCTGCTGTAACCCCAAGGGTGGAGGTAGAGGGTTTTCCTACTGGGTCCCAGCAATGACAGTCTAGGAACTGTGCCTTGAGGTCTCTGGGTCCATCCTACTAGGATGTGGAACTTGAATTCTATGCCAACTATCAAAATTCTTACACTCCCAGAAACATTGCTGCTTTTGGTTCACAGATGTCAGGTTTTAAGGAATCCTCCCCTTCAAGACATTGTGGGGACTGAGGCTGAAGCACCCACATATTGAGATGTGTCTAGCATATTGTATCCCATGTTACAACATCAGCTGGAACTGTTAAGCCCTTTTAGAAAACCTGATTCCTTCTGTACAGTTGCCTTGAAAGACCTTCCAAGTCCTGTGTTGCAGCAAGAGGGGACCCCTGGCTCTTATTTCTTTCCATGTTTCATTGTTGCTCTTCCTCCTCAACCTGCAGAGGAAGGTTCCTGACTCACTTGTTTTTCCTTCTCTGGGGTCTGACCTGTCTTCTTTTGTCAAGGATGGAGTCCCTTCGGCTACCAGTCTAGGGAAGAGATACTTTAGGGCCCAGTCCATTTTTGTTTTTGGGATAACTCATTTTAAATAGCTTTATTTTTTCCCCTTCATCTTCCATGGAGATGCCTAGGCTTCGAACTGCATGGTAGATAACACACAACTCCCTTTCCCTAAGATGTATTTATTATTGAGTTCAATATTGAGATAAACATCCTTCTGATTACATATACAGTCAGAGTTTAGCTTCTCTCTCTCTCCCTCCTTCCCTCCTTCCCTCCCTCCCTCCCTCCCTCCCTCCCTCTCTCTGGTCAAATAACAGTGTATCAGCCTGTCTTACAATGGGTAAAATTAACTTGATATTTCTTACAACCCAGAAAAAAAATTCCCTGGCCAAACTGGAGGAACAGCAGATATTCTTCCTTCTGTTCCTCTCCTTCTCTTGCTCCTCCTCCTCATCCACCCCCTATTGCCCATCCCCCCTTCTCCCTCTCTCTCTCTTTCCTCCCCCCTCCTTTCTTCTCTTTTCATACTGGGCATTGAACCTAGGGTCCTGCTCATGCTTGTTCGGCCATTAAGATAGATCCACACTTCTCCTTTTACTTTTTATTTTGAGACAGGATGTCACTAAGTTGACCAGGTTGTCTATGAACTTGCTAAGCCCAGTCTTTGAACCTAAGATCCTCCTGCTTCTGCTCCTAGGGCAGCTGGGATTGCAACCTTGCAGTTGACCAGGCTCTGATGAGTACTTCTTCTTTCTCTAAATCTCCCATTCTTTGTCTTTCATTGTCCACAGTCCCCCTTCACCTTTATTATTGGCCTTTGTGTAGATGTCTTGTCTCAGATTCCAGCTATCGGGTTCCAGTTACCAGTTACTAAGCTCCAACTCTGCTTGTCCACACACACCATCTCTTTCACTCCCACACTACCCCGTTACTCACTGTGTACTTGAACTCAACCAGTCTAGCTCTTGCTTCATTCAAAACTGTAACTCTTCTCATTGTCTCATTGTAGATATTCATGTCCCGGACCACAGCTGGCCCACTGCCTTGTGTGTGTGTGTGTGTGTGTGTGTGTGTGTGTGTGTGTGTGTGTGTGTGTGTGAAAGAGAGGGATAAGAAGGGAGAGAGGTGAGAAGAAAAGAGAATGAATGTGGAGTTGATCTCTAGTTTTAATTTTTAGGAACCATCCACCTGGTTTATTGAATCAATAGGACCCAGGCTTGCTGATTAAGCTCCTTTGACTGGCTAGCAATTCCTAGAGATTCCAGTGACTCAGACCCCTCAGCCTTAGAATTTGCAAGTGTGAGGCACTGTGCCTAGCTTCTTCCTGGGGGTGCTGAGAATTAAACTTGGGTCCTCCTGTTTGTGTGGTGAGCACTTTCCCCAATGAGCAGTCTTCCCGGTCCTTCACTGCTTATTTTTGGAAATAAGATTTTATTGGAACACGGCCACACTCGTTCATTTGCATATTGTTGGTAATATGGAGACCTAGGGTCACAAAGCATAAAATACCATTTACTTCCTCGCTCTTTACAGAAAGGCCATTGATAGCAGATGCATTATATATTCCTTTGTGTTCCTCTAAATGTCTGGCACAGTGTTTTGCTTATAATAGCTACAAACCAGTTTTGATAAATGCAGCATGAACTTCCCTCTGAGATCACTGGGACGGTAACAGTGATAAAATAAAAATGTGTCTCAGTCTCTGTTATTACACTGCTGTGTGTTGTGTGGCAGGTATCAGAGTAAGATCCTTGTGTGCCGGTCTCATTCAGCATTCCTACAAGCTCTAACGATCAGTGGAGGACCTGGAAGAGGCCAGCTGCTAAGTCAGCTGAATTTGGACTGAGATCTTTGTGATCTCAGCTCCTACATTTTGAATTATTATCTGAAATCGACTGATCAGTCCCATGGGTGCTGAGAAACAGAAATCTTGAAAAATCCATTTCAATGAGATATGACACAGAAACCATGCAAACATAATAAAGGCTAAGACATGACCACGGCCTGAGATCCCAGAAGTGAGGGCTCAAGCCTTGTTTGTTGGGCGTTGCACCTAACTCATGCTTGTGTAAATCCTCGTTTTAAAATCCTGTATAGCTCTACCATTAACTTCAGCATCAATTCGGATGTTCAGTCACTCAACAGACTTTAAAGCAAGTAGAATTATAACGTGTTAGATGCTGTGCTAGGCTTGCGTTTAAGATGCGAATTCGGTTTCCCTGCTGTAAGAGAAGAATATGTAAACTCGGACAGCAAACCCCAACAGTACTAGGGAAAGGAAGATAACAAGGCGACGGCATGTGATTTGATGGAGCCAGTCTCTGTAGCAAGGGAGCTAGGGCACTTCTTAAAATGGTTGTTGACTAATATTTCTCACTGTCCATTAACTACCATTTTTTTCACTATTTCTGTATCTGTTTTAAAGGCTGGTTGTGTGTGTGTGTGTGTGTGTGTGTGTGTGTGTTCATGTTTATTAGTGAGTAGCTATGCATTCAGGTGGCTGTGGATGCTTTGGAGCTGGAATTACATGCAGATATTAGCAGCAAGATGTAGTTGCTGGGAACTGAATTCTGTTCTTCTTTAAGCACAGCAATGCCTCTTGACACCTGAGCCATCTCTTCGGTCACTACCTAAGCCCCTCCTCCTTCTTTTCCCCTTCTTGTCAGTTATCCTTGGTAGGCTGGAGCATCATTTATTAGCTCAAGACTCGAGACATTTTGGTGTCCTGTGGATAGGACTTGTCTTCCTTCTTATTCTATCGGTTGCCCAGAATCTATTACCAAGCCTGTAATCTAGGACCTGCTGCCAGTGCCAACCACCTCACATCATATAACCTCACATATAAATATACCAACAAGCATTCTCATTAGGGTGAGTGAACATTGTCAATAAATTTGGAGACAGGGTCAAACACCTTCCCCCTCTCCAATGTTACAAAGGACTCGTTGTCTGAGGACCTCTTATTCCTGGTTTAACAAAATAGATTTGTGTTTATTTTATCTAATTGTAGTTCTCCATTGGCACGTCTCCTCTGGTGAGAACTAAAAAGCACTTGGCTCCACTTGCCTCCTAAAGAAGACACAGGAGGCATCAGTCCTCTGGTGCACTGACCTGCCCAGGCTGTTCCCAGTCCTTCCCTTAGCTCTGTTGCATGGTCCACACCACCACATTTGTTAGGCTGTTCTGCCACCTAGTGAGGGAAAGCAGGAATGTCGTCCTCAGAAATCTGTCTCCTTTGGACCTTGACTGATGACCCTCAGATGAAATTTTAACTTCTAGAGGGCAATTCAGAAGAGTCCTCAGCCTACAAAAAGAGTCCCACCCCACCCTCACCCCCCATCTAAAAAAGAAAAGAGAAAAAGACAGATGGCACATACATAGCTGGGGTTCTGAAAGTTGGCCCTTGTGTTTCTGCGGAGCACAGACTGGCACCCCAGCCGCCCACCCTCGTCTCTGTCTAAACTGACACCCAGGGCAGGGCAGGTCAGGGCAGGGCAGGCATTCTGGACTGATTCCAGATTAAAGGTCTCACTTGGTTTTACTAAAATAAACTACTCTTGTCCAGGGTTTGTTCAGGTTTAAGACTTTCTTCTGTCTCTTGTCAGAAATGGTTTCGAGTCTGAAAGAAACACTGTGATGAACTGCCGCTGCTGCTCTGTGTCAAGTTATCAGCTCCCCCCCCCCCAAAAAAAAAAAAAACAAAAGGAGAGAAAGTGGTTTCTCAGTGGTTTGTTGTTTCTCACACATTACCATAAATAGGGTTTTGGTAATACAGCAGAGAAAGCCCTGAGTCTAGTCACAGTGTTTGCAATCCAGTCCAGCAGAACAGATTTTATGAGCCAGAACTTCAGTACTAGGATGGAGCTGAATTTTTGTAGGTATTATTATTTCAGGCATTCTTGCTAGGAGGTGTGTTAGTGTGGTATTGTTATTGGGTACCATTTGGCTAGGTCCCAAAGGTCTCTTTAGTGGAAGATAATAGTACTGTTCATAGATAAGCTAAAGGCTGCATAATACAAGGCAAAAAAAAAAAGTGTGAATATTCTTGCCCTGAGCAGTCACTGGTTCTACAACCTGTTTATAGAAGAAAGAAAACCTTCTACACACAAGCATATAAACACATAGATGGCAGAGACCGTGGGATCTTGGGTTCAGTCTACTTTTTCCTGCAATGGTCTCTTATGAAATGACCCATAACTCAGTAGGCTAGGAGTGAGTTGGGTGTCTATCCATCTCCTGACTCCTCTTCCACCAGCAGCCATCTTTTTAAAAGACTGTCATGAGGATTTAACTTGGGTTTCTGCTGTCAAGTCAAGCTCTTTCCCCACTGAGCCATCTCCTAAGCCTGACTACTACCTACTCCCAGTGCCTGACCCCTGCATTTCTATAGGTTTCTTTGACCTGGCACAAAGGGGGTGGGATTTAAGATGAAAAAGGAAGTGGCAACAAAAAAGGTCGGAGCCATAACCCAAGAAGAACCTTCTAGATTCATCACTGTTACACAGAAAGTTCATGGCTTTCCAGGGAAACATATTAGAATAGTTGGCTTCTTTATTCTGGGACTAGCTGGAATCTTGATATAGGTATGGTTGTTCTGGGAGCATGGTGGGAATAGCTGTAGAACCAAGAACATGCCAGAACAAGAAAAACAAATCCCTCACGTGTGCAAATATACTTCAGCAATACCACTTTCCTAAGGTCTGGATAGCCAAGGGAAATAAGCATTTCCAGAAAGACATGCACATATAATATACATACATACATACACACACACACACACACACACACACACACACACACACACACATATATATAGTCAGTCACATCTACATGAGAGAGAAAGGCAAAGAAAGCTGTTCATATGTATATGAGTGTGTTTTAAAATAACCATCTCTGTTGAAATAGCATCTCAGAAATGTGAGCAGAAGGGAAGGCCTCATGATGTTTAGCTCTTACCAGCTGATTACAGAAGTCAATGGTATCACTCCTCTGCTGCTGGGTGTTCAGTGTGGACAACCATCATTCCAAAGACCTTGAGCGGCCTTGGATAAAACCCCAAGGTTCATGCTTTGTCCATTGTCAGAGCTGATCTGTGGGATGCATTGGTGTGGGCTGCCTTGCCTTGGGCAGGGCTCACTGTGTTTTGGCTCATAGCTGGGTGGTATACTGGGGTATCTAAAAGGTACTGAATGAGAGTCACTGAGTGAGCAAGGGAGTGGTAGGATAATCAGAGTGCCCATCTTCTATTCTGCAGGATAGAGATCAGCAAGTTTCCTGTGACTTCCCAGTTAGTAACCATCTTCAACTCTAAAGACCATCCAGTTACTGTTACCACTATCTTTCACCATGGCCTGGATTCAGCTCCATACCATATGGGCTGAATGAGCGATGTGAAGTATATACTTATATAAGAATGTCCACACGTGACATTATACCATATACAGTGAATATGTACGATGACATTTAAAAAAAACATATTTGTGGATATTTAAGTTGGAAGTTTGTGGAACTCCAAGGTTTAGAAAGCATTCTTCTGATTTTCAAAGACTATTTAAAAATGTGAAGAAACATGCTTTTATCTTTCATGCTGTGCACAAACTAGAGATGGTCTACATGTGCTAACATGTCATGAGTTACCTACTTTTCCATAGAGGACTGCTATCCATGGTTAGCATAAAGACTGTATAAAGCTTTAATAAACTCATTCATTCACTTACGCCTTTATTGAGAACTTCATGTGTGCCACACTCTGTCCTAGACACTGGATGTACCAACAGACCTGTGATTAGTCACTAGCCTGAGGAAGGGGTCTTTATCCTTGACAACTCAGGACTCAGAAGAATGAGTCACAGCACTGTGGTAAATAAAAACCCCTCAGTCTAATGAATGTGCACAAATCACTTTAACGAATTAGGCTTTCTACCCAGTGCCTGCCATATGTAGCCAGAGTCTTTCAGGCCTTCCTTGTTTACAGGCGGGAAAATTGGTGGAGATGGGTGATTCCCCCATGACCTCTAATTCTGTTTGATGCCTAGCAGTTTGCTACTGGTTCTTGCACATCAAGTGCTCAGTTAAGAGTTCTATTGGGTTTTCAGATACCCACCCTCCTTCAAGATCAGGAAGACTTAGGGAAAAAAGTCTCTCTCTCCTCATTTGGGCCCATTCATCCCATTCTCCACCTTGATCAAAGCCAGCAATGAGAACAAATCCTCTCTCTGGATTGCAGTCAGAAAACAGTGGATTTTTTTTTGAGGGGCTGGGGAGGGTCTTGCCTATTTCATTTCCTGAGAACAAAAATAGCCCAGGAAACTATTGAATACAACAGAAGCCAGTAAGATTGGAGCCTTGAAAAGTTTGGCATCGTGTCTTTCCTGCTCATCTGCTTTGGGCCGGCCTTAATTCAACAATCTGTGCAGCCTGGGCTCCACTTAGCAGTGTCTTCCTCTGCCACCGACAATTTTGCAATCCTCCTGAATCCTTTGGGGGGCTCCAAGGCAAATGGCCTTAAACAGGAACTTAATTGTCTGAGAGATTTTATTTGCTTATTAGAACAGTTTGGTCCATGGCATTATCTGTATGGGGAATAATTCCCTTAGCTGCATCAATTTTATAGTTTCTAGCTCATTGGATTGCAGGGATTTTTTTTTCTCTACATAAAAGGATGTCTGGCATGAAGCCACCCAGAGTGACAATTTTGGGTGCTTTTATCATGGTGCAAAGTAATGATGATGTGAACAGCACTGGTGTCTCTCGAGAGCTGGAGAAGAAGGCAAAGGGAGAAAAGGCCAGGATTTAGAGATGCAATTTGGGATTAATAAATGATTCATCCAAAAGATCAGTATTGATCACAGCTCTGTGGCTGTGTGTACTGTGAGATTGTAAGACACAGTTCAGCCAGGAGTAGCCTGATCTAGTTATGGATATGGGAAATCAAAGCACCGTGTCTACAATGGGAATTTAACATCTGCTGAGTAAATATAACAGAGAAATGATAAAGTGTTCAATAGTGACACTGAAAAGCAGACAGGAGAAGACAGGCATTTAAATGCAGACATATGTTTGCTTTGGCTGTAAGCCATATGTTTGTTGTGTGGTACATAAAGATATCTATGGATGCACATAAAAGAGTCCAGCTTGGTAGAACAGTAACTGGAGGTTAGAATCATGTGCTTGGCTTTTTCTCAGATGGTGAAGTAATTGGCTCAGTGAGATAATCAGTATTAAATCAACCATCTATGGGATTCCAAATGAAGAAATCTTACCTGCCTTGTTCACCCTGCACTGCAGGGATACATTAGGAATCAATAAAACAGGCGTTATTTTCTTGGCCCCGACTCTTTCTTAAAAACCATCATGCAGACATGGGTCATGGAACAGGCAGACACTGTTTCCCTCAAGTTAGAAATGGAGCAATGAGGGAAGAACATGGCCAGATAAGGGGCCAGAGAATGGGGAAAGATTCTCAGGCTACCTAGAGGTTCCAGTGAGTAGCTTAATCTAAATATTTGCAAGTATGTGTAGGAAGGTAGTTGATAGAGCTGTAGTGTTTCTGTCAAGAGCTGTACCTGAGCATATTCAGTAGATGAAAGCACCATGTGGTGAATGGACAATACTGAAAACTAGACTCATAAGTCAAGAGCCTGGGGGTCAGCTCACCATGTACGTAGAGAGTGAATGCGGTCCTAAATTATGGGCTGTTGAGTCTCCTGCTTGGATCTCTTCAATTGTTAATTCGAAAGAAGGCTTTGTGCCATGCAGGAGTGGCCTTGATGACCAATAGAAAGCAGGGGTCATTAGGTCTGCTTGAGTTCACTTAGGAGCATTTATAAAGCACAAAACATCTACACAGATGCTCCATCTAGGAAACATTCTGGGAAAGCCATTACAGTTCGATTGGCGTTTTGAAGTGAGTTTCATTGTTCCCCTTGATTTGGCAGATATGACCAAGGATGTTTTAAGAGGTGATTAACCCAGGAAATTATACAGCTAGTGAATAGCATTACCAGGTCTATCGTTGATGGCCTGATAAACTGGTGACCTTCTTAATATGGTACAACAGCTAGAAGAGAACCCTGCTCTGCCAGTAAGGACTAAGCATACCTTCTAGTGCTTCTAGTGGAATGGGTTATTATCTGCTTTGGTGCCACAGGAATTACGTATCTTAAATTGAGAGTGGAGTTGAATTGAGCCTTAAAGCATGGGTAGAGAAATGGAGGGGTAAGGGATGGCATGGCAAAATAAAAATAATTATACATGGGGGAAGAGTCTCCCTTGGGCTAGGTAGGGGATCCAGTGAGCACAAATCTAGATTTTTTTTTTTGAGTCCCTGTAGAGGGGTTAGTTGGCAAAACTGCAGTGTTATGTCACTTCTAGGAGCAGAAGTATATGAGTCTGGACAGGCTGGTCCATGAAAGTCACTGGGGAAAATGGACAAGCCTCCCCTGAAACCCTGTTATATCACTCTCTTGGAATCCCTCCTGTAGTGAGTGGAACTCTCCTACCTGTCCACCCATCCAATACTGACCATCTTGTTCTGTTCAATAGGCACTTATTATGTCCCTACTATGTCCCCAACACTCATTATGTCTCAGATAATGACTAAAAGGAAATCCCTACACGTTTGGTGAATTTATATAAGGATGAAAGAGCAAAAGAGGAGGGATTCGAGTTATTGTCTTTATTCACAGGATAGAACAATCCTGCTATAGTTTCAGAGTATGTGGTAGGGCAGGGACAGAGAGCAAGGACAAAAGAGACAGCCAGGGTCCCAAAAAAAGGATGGGCAAAGTAAAGCAGTATTTGGTTGTGTGAACTCATAGATTCTAAGACTTTACTTGCTAAAGAAGAGAGCAGGCAGATGGAACCAAGAGCTAATGGCTTCCGGTGAACCAAAGGACATAAAAAAAACGATGAGAAAACAATAAAATAGGTACAACATAGGCTGAGGGGAAGCAGAAGGCACAGGAGAATGTTTCCATGTCAGACAGAAGAGGACCATCTGGTCCAAGGTCATCTCTATATCTCCTTAGGCAAGCCCTGGGCAGGAATGATGCAGCTCTGGGAAGCTTTCCAACTCCAAGGCCAACTCAAAGCCCATCCTTTTTATAAGAAGGCCAAGGAAGCATGTATCCAAGACTAGATGCTCAGTTATTTAAAAACAAAGAAAAATGGCCACAATATGCTGCTGAAGGAAAGAACTGCTGGAGTTCAGAACTGTCGTTTTCCTAAAACAGAAGCCAGAAATGAACCATCTCTTAATAACTATCTTGGGATTTTATTCTGAGGGCTCAGAAGAGAAGGGAAAAGTCTATGAGAACACCTTCAGACCTTGGATGGTTTATGGTAGCATTTGAAATTGCTGGTAAAATTATGACCTTGTAATTCACAGCTGTGTCATATATTTCAGCTTAAAGTATAATTTATGTACCGAGCCAGGTCCTTTGAAAATGAATAGGGGGAAGTCTCACATAACACACAGTCTAGAAAGTAGTGCTGTTTTTAATGTAAACTATCCTTGGCTCAAACACGTGTTGTTTAATGGGATTTATTGTTGGTCCTGGGTCATCACTGAAGTTTTTGTGGAATGGGGTGAGGTTTTAAGGAACTCTAAGAACATGGCCCTCTTTGTTGGTGGGGCTGCCTTACTCAGTACTCAAGTCTCTTTCTTTCCCTGTCTGTATCATCCAAAAAGAAGTATCACTATAAAAATCCTTCTCTTGATTCAAACCCTGGGCAACTAGATAAGCTTGGCCTCAGCACAGGCTTTAACCTGACCAAAGAAGCTTAACTTCTGTAGGAAACGAAACAATTGTTAGATGCCTCAAGTGGCTCAAACCAAGATCCTTGTATCAGTTTGACATTGACCTCAGTTACAATGCTGGAGAGTAGAGCGACTAGGAGCTAGCTAGGACTATTGGGAGACGGAATGCTAGGAGCATCTCATCTCCCTGAGAAGGAGGAAGGAATGGGAGAAGACAGTCTTCTGCCCTGCAGTCAGGAGAGAGAAGCCCCATGTCTGAGGCTTAGAACCTTCTTGAGGGTCGGGCTACAGCGCCAACCCTTTGGGGTGATCTCGGACAGCAAACCATAGACTCTGCAATCTGCCACCATCATCTTCAATAAATACAAGATTCTGGTCTTCGCTACTTAAGGGGATCATTGTTAGGATCAAGAGAGAGCATTTTAACTCTGATCCAGTGACCAGAGTCATCTCTCTCCTCTTCCTGTTAACTACCCCACAATCCTCACCCTGACCACCTGTTACTTGTACCTCAAGCTTAAGGACAATGACCTAACTCAGACCTCCTTCGACTTCAGCCAGTTCAGTCCAATCTCCTTTCTGCCTTGGTAGTCCTTCTCCACTGATTCTTTCTTTTAGAAACCTGTGCCCATTCCTGTCTGCGCCCCTACCCCTGCCATGATGAGACCACATGGTTTTCTAGATCTGATTCTCAATACTTTCTGCTCTCTCCTTGCCTGCCCCTGCCCTCTGAGTGCCAGAAATGATGATAAGAACTGCAGCTTGGAGCAGAGGAGGAGAGAGGTGTTTGTGATGCAATGTCCAGGGCCCCAGCCATCTTGGAACAGGCCCCAGGGTACTGCTCCCATTAAAGGCAGTGGAGCTTGGAGGCACTGCAGCCTTTTTCTTGGGAGTTCCTAGGTGTCCACTGAGCTGTGGACCTTAGCTTCCCTCAAGTGAAGGACAAGGGGTCAAGTGTTTTGCTTGATTCATAAAAGTGGATCCAGCTCTATTTAGGCCAAGCTACGGGATCTCTTATTTTGTTCCATGCTTTTTATTTTATAGGGTTCGATAAGCCTGGACATCTTCAATAGGTATTTTCAAAATACTATTTTATAATTTTCTTTTAAAAAAGAAATGAAAGCAGTCACAGCAAATAATATATAAAATTGATTCCATCACTTGAAAATCTTTGTATATGTAGAGAGAGAGAAGCTCAATAAACTGTGGCCCATTCCTGTAATCCTAGTACACAGGGGTTAGAGGCAGGCAGCTTGATATATGAGACCCTATCTCAAGCTGAAAAGTTAAACCAGTCAAAAGTGATATTGAAAGATCTTATAGTATATTGTATTATACATTGTTTTTAGAAGTAAAAAATGTTAAATTTACATTTCCTTGAGTATAGAAAAAAATAGAGAAATAGGGATTGCTAGTTTTTGTCCTTACGGCACTACAAGTATGAGGGTAGGAAAGCACTTCAGAAAAACAGTATAGCAGAGTCGTGTGTTTTCCTTTAACCATAGTGTTTGCTGTGCTAGAAAGTGGGTGGACTTTTAGCTGTGAATGAAGAACATTTTGTCTTTCCTTTGCTTCTTGTCCCTCATTCATTAGTCATGCTATCTTCTTTACTTAGGGCGGGGCTCTGTAACCTTCCGTTCAGGTTCTATGATTCCCATTTTCATTTGGTCTTAGCAAAGTGTTCCAAGTTAGTTTTATTGTCTACACTATCTTCCACTGCTTCCACCTAACTCCTTATGGTAGAGAAGCTCCCTGAGAACAAAGGTGCTTGTCTTGAAGTTCAGTATCATGAAGGATGAGTTTTCTGGAGCAGGATAAGAGAGGTAGCCTGAACAGTAAATGAGCATGCTTATAACAGGACAGAAGTCAGCCAAACAGCCTCTGGATCTGGGCCATGTAGCCTTGAACCCCTTTTCATCCCCTTGATGTCCAGATAACTGTAACAAATATGTCCTCTCTTTCTCTGCTCCTCCTAAACTGTGGTGGTTTGAATATGCTTGGCCCAGGGAGTGGCACTCGTTAAAGACTAGAGTAGGTATGGCCTTGTTGGAGGAATTGTGTGTTCTTCTTCTTCTTCTTCTTCTTCTTCTTCTTCTTCTTCTTCTTCTTCTTCTTCTTCTTCTTCTTCTTCTTCTTCTTCTTCTTCTTCTTCTTCTTCTTCTCATTATTATTATTATTATTATTATTATTATTATTATTATTATTATTATTAAGATATAGAATTCTTACCTCCTCCAGCTTTATGCCTGCCTGGATGCTGCCATATTTCCTACCTTGATGATAATGAACTGAACCTTTGAACCTGTAAGCCAGTTCTAATTACATGTTGCCCTTTATAAGAGTTGTCTCAGTCATGGTGTCTGTTTACAGGAGGAACACCCTAACTAAGACAACCACCTTTCATAAGATGAGGGGATAAAAGGAGCTGTAAAATAGATTGAAGAAGGCTCCAACCACAGTTAGAATTGGTGCTTACTCTTCATTCATGTACTGGGCTTTGCATGGTGGGCATCGGCTCTTTGTGTAGTCACTGAATTCCCTTCCTGGCATCCCCTGAGATTTGACTCCCCCAAAACCATTCATAATTAGATCCATTTCTCAGGTTGTGCTTGGTGGGGGGTAAACTGCGACATCCCACTTTCAAAAACAGGAGTTCTATAAGCTTACACTCTCACACACACAGAGGGGAAGAGAGATTCCAGAAGGTTCTCTAGGTCTTTGTATATAAACAGTAGAACCAAGGTTTCAATATAATCAGAACACTAATTGAGTACATATTACACGGCTTTTGTTAACCCAGGTGATGAAATGACAAGGTTTAAGAGACAGCCTTGAGCCCTGTATTTTTTGCAATATGCAGCAATAAACAGGTCCAGACCTGTCTTCACAGTCTTTGCCTTTACCCACAGTAATGCCACAGTTCAACAAACTCGCTGTTGATGGTGTTGAATTTTTGATCCCTTTTAAGACAGGAAGTCCCTTTCTGAATCAGACGTGCACTGACTTGCATATGAGGAACTATGACATTCAGCTCCTCTGTGACCCCCCCCCCCCCCAGAGGCCAAGAAAGCAACTTAGCAGACTGATTTTTAGCCAGATTTTAGTCTGTGAAACATGCAGGAGAAAATGGCAAGATTTGCCAATCTGATGATTTTACTGCCTAGGATAATTAAAAAAAAAAAAAAAAAAAAAAAAAAAAAAAAAAAAAAAAACTCTCTTAATTAGCAAGTACAACTAGCATTCTATAAAACAAGACAAAACAAAACAAAAAAATCCATCCACAAGGTGAATTGGCTGAGATGTAACATCTTGTTCCTGCTGCTGTGGTGCTGGGTGAAGTGGAATCATTCAGGAATTAGGAATTTTAATGAGCCAAGTGCTTCAGCCTTCAAGTGCATCTGGTCCAGCTGGGAGGGCAGAATCTGCAGCCACCAGGAGCAAGTTTCCAGGACTGATTCAGGGCTCCAGAGAAGGCTTTTGTTTGTTCCCTGTTGCAAAGGAGCCATAGAAACTGCAGGTTTATGGGGGTGTTTTAATATTTTTATACACCTTGGCTATGTTTAGTACTAATATTTCTTTGTGGGTCGAATGACCTTCTGAAGCAGAGAGCTGCATGACTGGAGAAATTTGATCTTGTGTTAGCCTTTCATTACTATGACAAAACACCTAACATAAGAGACTTCAAGGCCAAAAGGTTTATTTGGTTCATAGGCTCCGAGGTCTCCTTGCATGGTCGGCTGGTTCTGTTGCTTTTGAACCTGTGGGGATAGAGAACATCTGCTTAGGAGCATTCCACAAAGCAAAAGCAAAACCACACACCTTTCAGTGACTGGAAAAGCAGGGAAACAGGAAGGGGTTATGGCCTCAATAGCTCCTTCAAAGCAAGAGCTCAAAGGATCAAACAGCCCTCCAGGTGCCTCAGCCAGCAAAGGCTTCACCATTTCCCAGTAATACCAAGGGCTGGCGGCCAACCATGTAAGTGTTGGTTCTTTGGGAGAGTCATTCTGTAAAGCAGTTGCTGCAAACATGAGGGCTGAGTGTGGGTCCCCAGCACCGGATGTCAAAGCTGAGTGTGGTAGGGTGCACTGTAACCTCACTGGGGGATGGGAAGATGGGCAGACCCCTGGAGTCCACTAGCCAGTCTCTCCAGCCACAAGAGCTTGTAAACTATGCTCCAGATCCAAACTACAACGGAGTTAGAAGGGACATTTTTAGGCCATCTATTATCAAAACTCTCAGGTCCTTCCTGCCTCTGAAACTGAATCCCCAAGGGTGAGCATTGGCTGTGAACTGAGGCAGCCCTGAGAGTAGAGGCCACTGACCTCTTCCAGTTGCCATCGTCACCAGAGGCCTCCAGTTTGCTTTTGATAGTCTTTCTGTTTTCCCTCAGCAGTGCTTATCAAAGAATTTGATGCGAAGAAATTTGAATTGCCAATTGCCCTCTGGTTTTGCAGTATCTGCCGGTTTTGGCGAGCTCTTAAAACACAGAGTGAGTTCCAATGAGTGACTATTGTTATTTGCTTTTGGGGGTTACTATTTGTGCTTTTTGAGAGACAGCACCATGCCTTATGGGCTTCCCCATCCAGCAGCTCTCAGGAAAGGACTTAATGTGTAATGTGGATGCTGCAGCTTAACGCTGATCAATTCATTCCTTCCAGCTACAAGTATCATCCCGCTTTGCTCACTGGGTTGGATATGGGCAGGTGTCTATTTCCTCCGAGGGCCCCCCTTGCAGCCAGCACAATGAGTACCAGGCAGGCCTGTGGTGGAAGGAGAAGAAAAGGATGGCCTATTTCACCCTTTAATTGGATAATAAGTCCAGAATAAAGGCGGTTTGATTTGATTTGCAAGCCTGCACTGCAGGCTGTTGGTAACACAAACAGTCCACACCCAACGTGAGAGCAGCGTACATTTACATTCGAAGTTCCACCGTGATGGGAGGGGCGACTCCGCTTAATGCGACTGATAAAGCAGTAAAGGTACCTGATTCTTCTCCACATCAATCATGACTCGGCAGGCATTTTCATTGTCTGAGCCCAAGCCGCTAGAGTTGTCCTTATCTATGAGATTCTTCCTGTCATGTGCAGGTTGTTCACGAGGATCAAGAGTCAGTGCTGAAGAGTAATCCATCTTCATCAGTGCGGGTAATAAGAAGGAAGGACATCTGAGATGTCACCTGTGGACACATGACCTTAAGGCCGATGCTTTTGGGCCTCTCCTACTGGTTCCATAAAAGGATGGAGATGTCATTCTCCATCCTCACTGAATGGGTGAAGCAGACAGATTTGTTGGTTAATGGAGCCTGTCATTCCAATTGAGATTCCTGACCTCCTTGTACCAAGGGGCCAGCTAGGATACAGAATACAGGTTGTGATTGGACATGCATCTTTTCTGAGGTAGTGCTTAGTGGGTTTGAACACAGCATCCCAACAGTGAAAGAAAAAGCTGCCTAACAGAAGGTTTTAACTGCTTAAAGAAGTGTAGAGAAGATTTAATAACAAAAGGTGAACCTATTGCATATCTAGTTCTTAATTCTTAAAACACTTCATGTATTTATTTAGAGATCTACGTATCTCTGTCTGTGTCCTGATGCCCCAGCCGCCCTGAGATTACAAGTGTACACCAGTAAACAGAGCTTCAGTATTCAGTCAGTGAATGTCACCAAAACGAGGATATCAGTGATATGAGTACAAATAAAACTTGTACACTTATATGGAAAACCAACTATTGAAGTAAGGACATGATACAAAGACTTTAGAATTAAGAAAAGGGACTTGTAGCTTAGTTTGGGATGTTTAAAAATTTTACGCATATGTTTTGCGTATGTAATACCCTACATTTCCCTGGTTCCCCTGGGGTAGGCAGGAGAACATATTAGATTCTTTAAAGCTGGAATTATGGATAGTTGTGAGCCACGGTGTAGGTGCTTGAAACCAAACCTAGGCCCTCTGCAAGATCAACAAGTGTTCATAACCAAGGAGCTATTTCTCCAGTCCCTCAATCTTGGCTAGAACTAAATAGAGCATGCTTTCTAACATATTCAAGACCCCACATTTTAGGAAGCAGCTACCCATCCTTTGCAAGAAACCAATTCTCCTTTTACATTACAAAGATAATGCAGTTCTCCTGTTGCAAGCAAAGCTGAGCCAGCTCTAGTCCAGCTGACTCACTATAAAGAAATGCAAAGTTCCTGATTGTGCTTGCTGCTACTGATCTCCAAGTATCCAGCACTGACGTGAGTGTGGGAGTTATTGATATGTACCTGAGGTGTGTAGAAAACAAAATAAGAGGATCTTAGGTGTTAGGGTGAGGGTTATAAAAAAAGGAGTGACCAAGAGGTGGCCACTTTATAGGGAAGTTGGAAGCACCTGTTGCTTCTTAGTCACTCCTTCTTCTCTTCCAAGCATCAGCTTCATCAAAAGTTGACAAACGCTGGCCTGTTGGGTGAATTGGACCCACCAACCTGTGTGAGGTAAAACATTTTATTGGCCTATATTGTTTGTGGTCAGTTTTTGCATTCCTAAGGCAAGGCCAAGTAGCTGTGGTGGCGGTTATGTGATCTGTGAAGTCAGGATTACTCTCTCTCTCTCTCTCTCTCTCTCTCTCTCTCTCTCTCTCTCTCTCTCTCTCTCTCTCTCTCTCCTCACTCCCTCCCTCCCTCCCTCCCTCCCTTTCTCCCTCCCTCCCTCTCTCTCTCTCTCTGTGTGTGTGTAAGAGAGAGACAGAGACAAAGACACACACACACACACACACAAAGAGAGAGGGAGAGAGAGGGAGAGAGAGAGAGAGAGAAATCAAGAGTTCCCACTTGGAAGGATCACCTCTGTTCTTTGTAAACTGTAATTGAAGCCATAATTCACCCAGCTCCTCAGTCTATTCAAAGCCTCTGGCACAGACATTCTGCTTGAATTTAATTTTAGGATAAGGTTGATTGTTCTCTCCATTTTGTAGGCTTTTCCTGTTCATGATTATTATAACCCAATATTCTTCTTCCTTGCCATAGGTGACAGGAAGAGTGAGACCATTTCAGAGATGAACTTCCACTCTAGACTCATTGTCCAGGCAGGGTGGGACCAGGGTAAAGCAAGGGAAAGGCCTGGATGCAAGCTTTAAGGAGCCTCCCACTCTCAAGGCTATTCGAGTGCAGAGTCACCCTGAAAAACAAAATGCCTCCTTAAATTCAGTTCTTCAAGTGCCTTCTTCTCACTCCCCTCCTTGGTCTGAGGCACCTATTAATGTCCGGCACCCTCCCCCATCCCCTATGTTAAAAAATTTGGGATTTGTCTTTATGTATTCCCAGACATGTTTGTCATTGTTCGTTCTAGTTTTTAACCATGTAGATACATTTGGGTCCTGCAGTATGCTGAAATGCAGATCTCCAAAATCCAACCTATGGGTACTTGAGTGGCCTCAGATGGCCATCTGTCACTTATAGAGGTCCAAATGTTAGTCTCAGGGAAGCCTGGGGCCATGTGTCAGCTTCCCAGTTGGGGCTCCCTACAGGAATCCCTACAGGATTAGAGAGGATTATTCCACTTCTTTTCTTGATCTCTCAGGGAAGAGAAGAGGAGATTGGATGAATTCAGATTCTTTTATCCCCAACATCACACATATTGTGCCAGTCCACACAGTGCCTCTCAGGCCATTTCCTTGGAAGCAGTAGAAAAAGCAAGGACCAGCAAGTTGGTGATGTTTATTGCCACCTGATAAAGAATGTGATGAATGTTTTCCTCACCCCTAACTAGATACGGAGTTAATCAAGGGGGTAGTTGTTCAGGAGGCAGGAAGGATAGAGCCAAGGGGGAGAAGAGAAGGACCGGTGAGATGAGTAGCTATGTCACTGGAGATGGGACAAGAGTCTTCTGAAGAGTTCAAACAGGATAGAAGAGAAGCATAGTCTCCCTTGTATCCTGAGGGATGAGCAAGCAAGACAGGTTCTTGGTCCCTGGTTTTAGTGTGAGAGAGAAAAGAGGTTGACCCAAAGGCTTTGAATTTGATGGAACTGGAACTCTAATAATAAATTATAGCATAAGGAATACACATTTGATTATAATAGATTTGGTCTTAACACTTGTGTTCTCTGCTTCTGATATTGGGTGACTTTTGTTGACTAAGCAAAGAGCTCACGTCCCAACATCGGATATAGGTTTTCAGTTCACTTCTATTTTCAGAATCAGCTTCCCTCCTCCCCTTATAGCTTTCTTCCTTTATCCACATCCCTCTCCCTCTGTGATCAACAGATCTCAGAAAGATGTTTGTTTTAGTGGGGACCAATCCATTAGACCCAAAGAATAGGGACCACCAGCAAGGGACCTTGGAGAATGAGAGTGACTATGTAGCATGTTCTTCATACTGAGACATTTGAAAACACACATGAGATCCACACATCATCACAGTCCTTATCAGTAAAAGGCTTGCAAGTGTCATAGAACCAGCCCATGTTCTCACAGAGGAGAAGAGCTAGAATTCAGTATAATTGACCTCAGACTTTACCTCCTGCATAATGCCATCCTTTTTGTAGAGTATCAGATATCAGTGAACATTCCAAGAAAGATAGATAAGGGGACTGGTGGATTTTTTTCTTAAAATTAAACTTTAGGCGATCCATTTTTATAACAAGATACCTCACATTACTAGGCTTATTGCCAGTTCATAGTTTAGGAACTCGGTCCATAACCCATTGCTTTTAGGTCTGTGAAGAGGGAACACACTGGCAGGAACATGCAGCAAACCCTTTCACTCTACAGCTAGGAACTATTAGAAAGAAGAACCCAGACAGTGTCCCGCCATATCCGTTTGTCCCCAGTGATCTAAAGACCCCTCACCAGATGCCTACTTCTTAAAAGTTCTACTGCCTGCAGTAATGCCATCCTGAGGACCAAGTCTTTAATACATGGATCTTTGAGGGACATCTGACCTCTAAACTTTAGCACTGACCTATCTAAATACAGTGATGGATGGTAATGTTCTCTACATGAGAAGTTGCTTGAGAACTATTTGACACCCACTCGCATTTGTATCCCTAGCTTGCTCAGACCCATATCTGCCTCATATTAATAACAGCAGCAAGCAGGCCTGGACCACTTGTGTTATGTACCAAAGGTGACTGTGATGTGTAGAGATGTGTTTATTCCTTACAACTGTTCTATGCATAAGGTTACTATTTCTAGTCTCATTTCATAGTCAGGGAAGCTGGGCTACTTTGAGTTGAAAGAACATACCATAGTTTATCTCCAAATACTGGCTGAGCTGGAGAATTTTTTTAACCAATGTTGTTTGTTCTCAGTATAAAGTATTGACAGATATTGACCCCAGGGCTTTGCTTGTAACAGGCAAGCACCCTACTCCTTGGTTACATTCCTAGCTCTGGTAAAATTTTCTCTCTCTCTTTTTTTTTTTTGACACAAGGTCTCATTAATTTGCCAATGTTGACCTCGAAAATTTACTATGCATCATTCCTGGCAAACCTGTAATCCTCCTGCCTGAGACTTTTCAGTAGCTATGAATACAGGCCTATAATACCAGGGTCAAACCAAAGCTGGAATTTAAATCTTTTAACCCAGATTTTAAGCCTTTTCTCTCTTTTCTCTTTTTTTCCCTTTGAATAGCTTTTTAATAAAGATCTATGGTCGAATGAATGTACCGTCACTTTTACATGGTCTAGGGAGATAGCATGACTTCAGTGAAGTGGCCAGCCATATCAATATTTTTCAAAGGATGAATGAATATTCTCCTGGTCTTTTGTCATGACTACCCCTCTCTTAAAGAAACAGTTCTTGTGCAGAAGGGAAAGGCCAGGGGTTTCAATACAAGGTCTACAGGTGAAGGTCACCATTGCATGTTGTCAACTAAATGCCTTCAGAAACAAAGCCTCTTGGAACTCCCTGGGGTAGAGGATACTGGGTAGCACTTGGCATGTGCTGGGAGGAGGATTGTAAAGTCCATGTATAGAGCAGGTTTGGGTTTTGGCTCTTTTGCTATTATTGTTATTTTCCTCTACAGATACATGTTCCGAGAGGAGCCATCACTTTTCATACATGTATGCAAGGCAGAGAAGTTTCTTTTAAACATTCGTACATTTGCTTTTCTGATTATAATTTTTTTGAGACAGGCTGCCCAGGTTTATCCCAAATCCATGATCCTCCTACCTCAGCCTTCCTAGAACTGAGACAGCTGGCTTCTCCCTCTGGGTCTTCCTTTATAAATTATCAAGAATTATCAAGGAGGTTTTTTGTTGTTTTTCTTTTTTAAGTCTTGGACTAGAGACTAGGTTTGAAAAAATTTTACAGACTATGTATCCAAGATGACATGCCTCCTAGATGATCCACATGGCATGGGCAGTTCCAGATGTCAGTGACCAAACTGAGTCTTAGGAAGAAGCCAGAGACCTGCGTCATGGGGATGGTGAGGACTTGTGTTATTGATAGCAGAGCATTATATTGTCCAGTTATGACAGAGCTACTGTGAACAGCTCGTGAGGTCATCTGGCTGCACCCTAGAGTAAGTTCCTGGGTAGAGGACGGTACAGTTCTCCATGTATTTAGTTTGCCTGGGGGATGTGGCTGTAGTTCAGTGCCAGAGCGCTTGTCTACTGCAAAGTCCTAGGTTTGATCTCTGGTATCTCCAGAATGAAAAGCTTTTAATGTGTAGATATGTGTAGAGGTTGCTATTATCTAATTTTATAGCCATTGTAGTGAATTGCTAGTTGCATCTATGTAGTTTTATCTTGTAGCTCCACAAACTATTTGATATATCAGTTTACAGTAAATATTTTCCCATGGTTTGTATTTTAACAAGTTTTGAACCTTATTAAACATGTGGATCAATATAGCTCATTAATAAATAATGTCCTAACCAGGTTTTGCCATCCTGATTCTTCTGTCCTCATGAAATAGGTTGTGACATTTTATTTTTCTCTGCTCTCTGCAATAGCCCATTAAGACTAATGTAATTCTCTTCATAAATATTGAGAGAGCTCTTCCATAGAAATCAGCTCAATCTGAAGGTGCTTTTGTTGTTGTTGTTGGTTGGTTGGTTGGTTGGTTGGTTGGTTGTTTGGTTTGGATTTTTTGCGAATATTTTTCTAATTGAAATTTGAAATTTTAAACTGAAGAGTTGCTGCTGCTTATGTTTTCTACTTCTTCTTTCAATCTGTACTTCTGATAGGATATAATCCTTTCACTTGGTTGTCAAAATTGTATATATAATATTCTTCATATTTTATATTTTATATAGTTTCCATAGGACTTACATATCTGACTTCTTTGTATTGCCAAGTTAGCTTCCTGACATTTTTATGTCATTTTATATACCTTTAAGGCCTTTTTTTAAAGCCAAGAGAGCAATGCCATTTCTTCTATCTTTAGGATACTGGTTAGGCCACTGTCTCTCTCCTACTCCTTGGTCCTTGCCTATTTATTTATTTATTTATTTATTTATTTATTTATTTATTTATTTATTTATTTATTTATAGACAGATTCTTATTGTGTATCTTTAACTTGCCTGGAACTTTCTATGAAGACCAAGATGGCCTTGAACTGACAGAAAACTGCCTCTGCCCTGGCTTTTCCCCCGGCTCTGCCCCTGGCTCTAATCCCTGGCTCTGCCCCTGGCTCTAACCCCTGGCTCTGCCCCTGGCTCTAACCTCTGGCTCTGCCCCTGGCTTTGCCCCTGACCCTGCATGCTGGGATTAAAGGCATGTGGCACTATCCTTGGCTTTGCTGTCTCTGTTTTTAATCATTACGAGTCAGAAATAATGTTAAGCCTTTTTTTGTAGGCACATCACAACATGCTCCATGTGCACACACATTTATGTAGCATGCACGTATGTCCATACAATTCTCTCTCTTGTAATTGGACCTCCCCTGGACTTCTGTGTTTCTTTTTAGATTGCGTAAGCACTCAGTATCCAACATAACACTCCATATGTCAGAAATGCTTTACACTCAGTGGTTAGGTGAATAGCTAACCTAGGATGAAAATTCCACCTGGTTAGTTTAACTCTGCTGGAGGTCTGGAAACAGTGATAGGGGCCAGTTGTGGTAAGCTACAGAATCTAAGTATTGCCTTGTTTGCATCTTAGTGCTTTCCCTCTTGCTGTGGCTGCTGTGCTCCTGTGTACACCGTGGTCTGGAAATACAGATGCAGCCTCCTTGGGTTGCCATGGCACCATGGACTAGCTGGCTCAAAGGGCACAGATTTATTTTCCCACAGTTCTAGGAGCTGGAGTCTGAAATCAGCGCAACAGGGAAAGGGCTTCTCACAGAGTGCTCAAGTGGCAGGAAGGAGCAAGGAATACCCTCACCGGTGTCTCATCTTAAAACGGCGCTAATCACATAGTGGAAGCTCGGCCTTCATGGATCCACCTAAACCCAGTTCTCTCCTTAAAGGCAGATCTGTAAATGTTGCCTAGCTGACTTTGGGACTTGATCACATAGCTTAAGGGAGAGAGACTGAAACCAAGACTAGGTGAGTAAGGAGAGGTGATGCTGAGGACAGGATGTGTCGGGGAGTAGGACAGGAACACTAGTGGGGAGACCTCAGCCCACCTTCCTCCGCGGGCAAGCAGAGTGCCTTCCCAGCCTACTGCTTCTTAGAAGAGGATTTTCATAATCGAGTTATGTTGGTATAACAGTGTGACAGAAGAGATGGAGGCTCTCCGTTTGTCCCTGTGTAACACATGCTTTAAAGAAGTCCTCCCTACGAGCCCCCCACAAGTGTTAATAAGGTCACTAACATGAAAGAAGTGACTTGGTGGGCCCCAAGTGGCAGCCCCTCTGACACGCTGTTTTGTAGCAACTGATTTGAGGGATTATAGCGTTTTTCTCTTTCCATCCCCTAAGCCATGTCCAAAGGAGCTTACATGGTAATTCCCAGGATGACGCTAATGGATAAGCTTGTAGGACATAACGTGCCTGAATATTTTCCCACCCTCTGCTGGCCTCATGATATGGCTGGCGCGTGTGTGTCCACTTGCAAATGGGTTGGTGGTGGCAGAGGACACAGATGCTACTGAAGCACACAGCGTGGGGTAAAAGAACTTGTCTGCAGGACAGGTCGGGGGAGCATAAACTCCTCCCAGATCTTTCTAGAACATCAACCTGAGCTTGAGCAGACCCAAAGGGAGTCTACAGCCCAGGTTTCCTCTCTGCTTCTACCATGATCCCCAGTAAAATTCTGGTGTACCATCACCCACCCAGCAGCTGCACCTCCACAGAGGCTCACACTCCTAGCAGGCGTCGCAGGAAGTCTCTGGGGGATTTGTTCCACAAGGGCTACAGAGTGAGGTCTGGGCCGGCGGCTTCTGAGAAGGAAGAACCAGAGAACTTCTGGCAGTCACTGGTGGCTTGCAGCAGGGTTTGTGCTTCTTGGGGTAAGGTTTCTCCTAACTATAGTCATTCTTCCTAAGTATCCCATATTCCCTGAGACACTGCCCTTCTGTGGCACACCATTTAAGGAAGCATTGTGGTGTGTATGTATGCGCATATGTGCATGCGTGTATGTATGTGTGTCTGTGTCTGTTGCGTGTGAATGGTATGTATATGTACGCACATGCACATGTGTGTGTGTGTGTGTGTGTGTGTGTGTGTGTTTATGTTCATGTGGGATGTGTGTGTTTGTGTGTGTGTGTGTGTTGGCAGATAGTAGCTACTCCCTTTTCCTGTTCTGTTGGCTTAACAAAATGTGCCAGGCAAGACTGAAACCTCTGCCTTCCATTTTAGATGGATTTAACTAGCATGTACCTCCCTGAATGTTATTGTGCTTTTAAAGAAAGCCCTTGGGAAACTTTGGCAGGTGACTGGAGCTACCTTCTTTTACTAAGTGGCAGTAGTTTTTAGAGTGAATTTCAGTGTTTCCTGAAGAGGCATGGATGATGCCCCCCCCCCTCAAGACAATCAGTAAGAGCTGCAGTTTACTTCCCTGTGTCCTTTGGTGGGACTCTGGTGGTGCAGTCCTGCCTGCCTTGTGTGAGGCTTCATTATCTGTACGCGGCAGGAGCCAAACCTTTAGGCAGATTTTTCTTTTTCAACTACCTTCCAATAATAGGGATTTGGTTTTGTCTAGCCATCTATAATGCATAACAGTTTCAAATAAATGGCTTAAATTTACATTTTCAGACAAAAAATTTTTCCCAGTTTTAGGTCTATTTCCAGAACATCAGCAGTACCAGACGCTTCTTTAAAATGAAATATTGTCCCCTTGGAACCCAGCTTAGAATTCTGATGTGGATAGGCACAGCTCAAATAACCCTGCATAATCTAATTATACCTAGCAAAATTCCAATTAGCAAGCAAGTGATGGGTGAGTCTAGTCAATCTTTCTCATTAGCAATGACAAAAAGGACGTCTTTGAGATAAACTGTCTAGAGTCAAAATATTCATGTGCCTGTGTCCATTGGCTCGCTTTATTCCCTGTCCCTTTATTGCAAAGAGTCACTGTGGGCTTCTGCAGCAAGCAGCATTGGTAAGGACCAATGTGAAAGTAGCTAGCAAGAGGGGTATGAGCAATGGGATGTTCAAGAGGAAAGAGATTGTTGCCCAAGGAATAGTTAGTTATCGATCAAACCTATGGTTTTAACTTATGGTCTGGTATGCTTCTGACTTTTCTCTTAAGAGCGTTTCTCATGAGTGCATTCATTTATTGATTCATTCTCAGGGGCCATAGATAATTACCCCTGTTCTTGGGAACAAGGAGCTTAGAGGTGAATAGGCATCTCTTCCCAGAAAGTGTGGATCTTAGGAACAGGCAGGAAACAGTCTAAGAATCAAATATGAGAACCAAGTAGATGAAGATAAACAGGACGATGACTGGCGTTGTGGAATTGGGGGATGCAATGGATGGATGGGCCACAGGCTGCTGGGATCCAGCCCTACAATGAACACTCCAAAGAGAAGCAGAGCGGAAGGCCTGGTGCTGAAAATGAACTGTGGAACGTTCCTGATGCAGAGTCAAAGTGTGAGAGGCAGTGAACTATTGTCTCCTTGGAACCCAACTTAGGGAACACCCTGAGCAAAGAATAGGCTGCAGACAGTCCTCTAGAGCAAAGGAAGGATGGAAGAATGCCATCAGTGGGATGGCAGTCCTGTGAGGGGTTTGGCCAGGAGACATGCGCTCTTATCAATACCAGGAAAGCTCTTAGTCTTTTCTGTGAGGCAGCAGAGGAGCCTGGTGGTTGGCAAACTAAGTGAAGCAGGGAGACCAGCTTTTAGACTGTTGGCCCAGTTAGAGGTTACAAAGAGTTAGATAACTCCAGAAGAAAATGCACCATCCTTGAGCCTCCATTGACTAGCAAGGAGTGGTTAGAAACCAGCATGCGTTTGCTGGCGAATGAATGAGTCACTGAATGGATCAGTGGATAGGTGTTGATCCCACTGTGACTGTGACCTGATATTTAGTGTCTGTCAGACTGGGGTCAGGGCTGTGAAATGTAAAGAACAAAGCAGTCTGGGATGTCTCCCTGGGAAAAGATTGCTAAGCATGTTACACAGGCAAGGAGTGTTTATATAACACATTTTATGGCTGGAGGAATGAAGGTCTAGCAGTGTTTGGGAATGAGAAACACAGGTCGTACACCTCCACCTAGGAAGGAGAGGCAGGGGTTAAACTATAGGCTGGAACACAAAAGCAGGCGACCCCAGCAGCACCCAGGCTAAAGATACAAGGTGGACCTGGTCCGTAATGGCAGGAGACTATCCTGGAAGAGCCACCCTGTGCAGGGAACAGCCTTTTCACTCTGGTATTCATAGCTTTGATTTGCCCTTCCTTGGTCTGCAAGACCAGATGATAGTGACCTTGTCAGATATCACAAAAATAATTGCTCTCTGGGATTTGCATTGGGGCTGTTGGGATTGGAAACTACAGAGGTTGATTAGAACCTTCCGGCTTTGGATTTAGAGATTACAGAGTGGAAGGAAAAAGGAAATCATAAATTGAAAAGCCTAGACAGGCTTTCTGCTTCCAGCCAGATGTTTGCTCATGTGATCTGTGTTCTGTGTTCTCTGGGGACCTCAAACCTACAGAATTTCTGGGATACCAGGGATCCAAACAATGAATCCATTTATCTGTTTAGCTCTTCCAAATCCTTATCTAAGAGAGGGCACATAAACCTCTTGATCTGAACTCAGTTATTTCTGAGATTGTATAGCCCCAGTTCTCAGGTGATTCTAAACTGTGGTCATGCCTAAGCCACCAAATTTAACCCTTCAAGTGGATAACCCTGACTGAGGGGCCCCAAGTGACTAAATATTGGTACAGAACTATGAGCCCAAGAACTGGAGCTGCAGTCCTGATTTGCCACTGACTTCACAATGCCACCACCAAAGTAATTATGAACTAAAATCTTAATATCAATGTTATTTAAAGCATTAAAAATGGAAAATATTTCAAACCTTTTATAGGTAATACAACCATTGTTTTCATTTTGCATATTTTTGTATATTTATATGTTATAGTTTTACTGGGAAATATGTACTTTAAATTTTTTTTTCTTTTTGAAAAACACATTTCCAAGTTGTTACTTTAAAAATAAAAGCTTCTAAAAATCATTGATTGAGGACCTGGAGAGATCTCTTAGCAGTTAAGAGTATGTACTGCTCTTACAGAAGACCTGAATTCAGTTCCCAGCACGTATGCCCCATAACCCACAACTACTTTTAGCCAGCTCCAGATCCAGAGGGTCTAATGCAGTCTTCTGACTTCCTCGGGTACCTGCTTACATATGAACATACCTACATGAAGACACACACACCTAAACATGATTGAAAATAAATCTTACAAAATCAAATTTTAAAATTCATACATGTGGTTCATGTGCACTCACATGCATGTGGTTATAATGTACTCACATACACATGTGAAGTGCCCACAGGAAGCCAAAAGAGGATATTAAGTATCCCACTCATGCTCCCTGCCCTATACCTTTGACATAGGGTCTCTCACTGAAGCTGTGGCCAAGCTGGTAAGCCCCACAAAGCCTTCTGTCTCTGCCTCCTTTCCACAGCACTGGAGGTCCAAAAACCTGAGTATATCCACACCTGGCGTTTTATGTGGGTACTTATGTTTGCACAGTAAACATTCTTACACACTGGCTCATCTCCACAGCCCCTTGAAAACTTGTTAAAGAACATAGAACTTACAAGCTGACCATCTTAGCCACTTTTAAACATACTGTTGGTTCAGTAGTGCTTTGCATCCTTGCAAACAGATGTCTAGAATATTGTCCAAACATTACATTCTTTTTAATATAAAATTTTAAATATACCATGTATATTTATATTGTATAAACAATATAACAATATGAATACTAATATAATAATATATAATAATGGATAATATGTATTTTAATTAAAATACACTTGCATAGTTTTCTTCTTCCTTTTCCTTTCCTCAGTCTTGCCCCTTCCATGTTTTCCCCCAACCACCCTTCAACATTCATGGTCTTTTTTCCTTTTATTGTTAATTATACACACACACACACACACACACACACACACACATACACACACACACACACACACACCATGTATTAGTATTAGTACAGCCTGGTAATCCACTCCATTTGATGTTACTTGTATGTGTATGATTTCAGGCTCATCACTTGGAATTGGGATAACTAGTGAAGGGGCTCATCCCCTGTGAAGTCTAATTCTCGGCCTCTCAGCAGTCCTTGCATGCCTGTAGTTCTTTGTCTAGGGCTGTTGCAAGATCCGCCCCCCTCCCATGTTAGCATGTCTACTGATAATTGTTGTAGTTTTTGGTCTCTTTAGGAATCCATATTGTTGAGGCATAATGGGTTTAGGTTTCCTGACCTTTCCAGGAAACCTACTGTCACAGCTCACTTCCTGGGTCCTCTGGCTCTCACAATCTTACCACACTTTTCTGTGACGCTCTCTGCATCTTGAGTGTAGGAATTGGGTTGTATCCACTGGGCACAGGAACCCCACGATTGGTTGCTCTCTGCAGTTTGATCCATAGTGGTTTTCTGCAGTGGTCTCTGCTGCAAAGAGAGCTTCTTTGACAAGAGCTGAGAGCTACACTTACCTGTGAGTCTAAGGACCTGTATTCAGGTTCAGGTGGTAATTAAACAATTCCCGTTTTGCCCATCCTACCTCCTGATACATGACATTTTAATTTCTATGTCCTCCTGTAACTTAACACTACAAGCATGTTCCTTGTTATGTGTTTGTACGTGTGCAATATGCTTAAAGAGGATGTGCTCTATACTTAAGGAGATCTACTTGTAGTATTAAGCTGCTTTCTGTTTTCCTTAATGAATAATGAATAATTTCCTGCAATGAATATCTTTGCTCCCACAGTATTTGTTATAACATCTTGGGCTTTATTACCAGAAAAGGAATTAGTTTGATTCATAGTGTTGAATTACTTCTGAAAAGGTTTTCTATCAAATTGTAATTCCATCCTCAAATTATAAGACTCACTGCAGAGTCATCTCCCTAAACAAAACTCAGAGATACTGCTTGTGGTGTTTAATGAATATGGTGCTTAGGGCATTTTGTGTAATACCATCCTTTTTCTTCAACCTTTCAAAAGCATCATCAGAGCACATGTATTGATTATAGTTAGCACATTGTATAATATGTTTCTTGAACTGATTCCTCTTGCCCAGCTGAAATTTTACATCCAAGAGCTGCATTATACCAGTTGCTGCTCTATGAGCTGTTCCTGCCCCCTGGGAACCCTCCATCTAGTCTCTGGTTCAATAAAATTGACCTTTTCAGGTTCAGTAAGAGTGAGACCATGCAGTACTTACTTCTCCTCATCTGCTTATCTCCCTGGTCATCCGAACACACGTTACTTCTCCTCCCATGCCTACACTGTATCCCATTGTACGCATGTACCACATTAAAATCCATCTATCTACACTGGAACATGGGTGGTTATTATCTTGGGTCTCCATCTAAGTCTTTGGTCTATTTTATTTGAGTTTTTCATGGGATACATTTTTTTGCACTCAACCACACAAGATTGATTTAAATGGTTCTTTCCTAGTTATATTTTCTGTTCCATGATTTCCTGTTTTGATTTCAGGTATAGAGTACTTCTTACAGTCAAAGAAATTATTTTTAAGAAATAACCTGTTTGGAGTACTGAAGATTTAGCCAAGGACCTTGCATATGCTAGGTGTGTGTTCTACCATTGAACTGTATCCCTATATGGAAATGATCCTTGTCGTACCATTTTCATTTATTCATCATTTTTAGCTAGCAATCTTTGTTTTAAAACTTGCAGAAATTGGGTCTTTCTTCATAG
Source organism: Micromys minutus (assembly GCF_963924665.1). Lineage (NCBI taxonomy): Eukaryota > Metazoa > Chordata > Mammalia > Rodentia > Muridae > Micromys > Micromys minutus. The sequence continues at coordinate 34,761,018 of NC_137981.1, forward strand.
TTGTGAACCTGATATTTCAGAAGTTTCCGGCTTTTTTTCACCTCTCATCTTAGAAGGTCTAGTAAGTGTGCAAGTTTCATTGTTTTTTCATGTGTTAGTATCTACATTTGGATTTTAACTCATCTTGAGTCGTTTTCAATTATGATACAAAATGACTGAAGTTCTTTCTAGCTGTTGACCAGAAATTGTAAAACTTAATCTCATTTGATTGTGATAACTTCTTCATCGAATACTAACTTCTTTCTGTTTCCTCTACTTCCTTCCCTCCTTCCTTCCCTACCTCCCTCCTCTTACCTGTCCTTCCCTCTCTCTGTCACTCCTCTTCTTCCTCCCTCCCTTTTTCTCTCCCTCCCTCTCTCCTTCCCTTTCTCCCTCCATTTATTCCCCCCCCCCTTTTTTGTTTGATTCTTGTTTTTAAGTCCAGGACTCACTGTGTAGCACAGGCTGGCCTGGAACTCTCTATATAGACCAAGCTGGCTTCTTCCTCACAGAGACTTGCCTGTCACGCAAGTGCTGGGCTTAAAGGGCTGGGCCACAATCCTCAGATCTGCTTATTTCTCTTATTATGTTGCTTTTTATTATTATCATTTGTGGTAAATCTAACTTAAATGGTTACTGTGGTTTGAATTTAGTAAGATTACTTTGTACCCAAATAGTGTGGCCAGTTTGGGTAATCGTTCAATGGTTGTTATTAAAGAATAGTTTGCTTAGTACTGAGTGTGAACGTGTGTATAGGTATACATATATCCCAGGATGCCCTCTCTTGAAGGAAGCGAGACACCAACGTTGGCCCCTCTGTCTTTGTTCTATTGGCTTCTCACTTCCTTAGTTCATTTTCCATTTAGTCCCAGGGATCTTAACTTTAGATTACTGTTATTTATTATTTATTTTTAAAAAACGCATTCTATGTACTTTTATGTTTTTTCCCACTGTGTCTTCTAGCCCATTTCTGCTGGGATTATTTTTCTTCTAGGCAACTCAGTGTCTCTATTGCTTGGCAAAAGTAATTTTTTCTGTGAACCATGTCCCTTGCTTTTTTGCATCTATTGCAAAAAAAAAAAATGTCTTTTCAAATTAAAAGAAAAAAACAAGTCCAATTAAATGGGCATAGGATCTCTGAGTGGGACGCGATGACTGTTTTTCAATTCGTTTCTCAGTTACTCACCTATAGTGGCTTCCTTTGTTAGTCTGAAGCTCCAAAGTTTCTGATGTTTAGACTGTCTGTACCGGTGTAATTATCAGTTTCATGGGTACATAGTCTAGTCTTGAGTTTGCTGTTTTCTCTACTATGACTTGCCTTCCTTCAGAAGGTGACTCAGAATTCCTTTCACTGTTAATCCATATTGCTTTTCTAACACTTAACCATAAACACGAGAAATAATGAGTGCTATTCAAGCTGGTAACCATCCCCCTACCAAATCTCTGCCAAATGCTGAATGTTTTGTGCTATAAGTAATAACACATTACACTGTTCATTCCTTTTTACGTGGCAGCTAACTAACATGTTCCTCAGAAATTGAGTTCATACACACAGGAAGTGTGCTGAGTAGGTGAATTATTGGCTTTACTGGTTTGTAAGTGACTCAGCAATTACTCAGTTACAGGGGAGTTTGGGGGGGCGTGTCAAAATAAAGTATACTTCTCTAGGCAACAGAAATAAATGTGTCAATATAGATGGATAAATTGAAGGTTTAGAAAGAAAAGAGTCTAAACCAGAGGTTCCCGCACATGCACACGGAATCTGAACTTTAAAATGTTCTATGCCCAAACTGTAGCCCTGGCTATTGACTTAGAAACTCAGGCTGGGTGTCATAGGCTGTGCTGGCTTTCATTCTTCAGACTGCAGATGTAACTGGATGGTTCGGGAACTGCCGATCCACGGCTTGGTACCTTAGTGTGATCTCCTGACCAACAGCCCAGCCTCAGCAGAGAGCTTGTTCAGAGTGCAGAGCATCAGGCCCCTTACAATCCCACTCAGTCTGAGTGTGAACACTGTGCTGGCTGGATTAGACTGGAAAACCTCCAAAGCATCTGTGGGCAACTAATCCCCATGGTCTACTTACATGGACAGAATTCCACAGCAATGAAGCTGTATCTGCTTTTTGACATGTTATTCACAGTAAAATATAGTCCTTGAATAGAGACTAACATGTTTATCGACCTGTGACCTCTGTAGTCATGTCCATACACACACACACACACACACACACACACACACACACACACAGAGAGAGAGAGAGAGAGAGAGAGAGAGAGAGAGAGAGAGAGAGAGAGATCTCTAAATAGGTTTCCTTTACCAACCCCACTCCCACCCCCATGATGTTGAACTAGCCCACTACAAGCCTAAAACTAGGTGGCACGACCTCTGAAACTGAGACAAGTACAAGTTTTCTTTGTAGCATTGATTGTTCCCAGGATGTTTTGCCACAAGAGTAGAAAAACAACACAGCTGCTGTGAGCCCAGTTTGAACCCGGAATGGTCTAATGATGATCTGGTTCAGAGAAGTGGCCGCAAGTCTGGGTTTTGGGTATAGTTTAACACATGTGGGTGTGAAACATGGCCCTGTTGCCTACATATGTAAGTATAATGCATAACATATGTAGTATTCGAGATAACACTATCCTTAGATGTTTTTCTCTGTTGAAAAGATTTTAAAGACATTATATATAGGAGATAATTAAAAACATGGGTGATCAATAATACAAATTTGCTTTATTTTTAATATCATTAACATACTAATAGTTAAAGTTGTCTGTATAATTATATGGTGTGTGTGTGTGTGTAGAAGTATGTGTGTAGGTGTGTGTGTGTGTGTAGAAGTGTGTGTGTAGGTGTGTGTGTGTGTAGGTGTGTGTGTAGGTTTGTGTGTGTAGGTGTGTGTGTGTGTAGGTGTGTGTGTGTAGGTGTGTGTGTAAGTGTATAGGTGTGTGTAGGTGTGTGTGCAGGTGTGTGTGTGTGCAGGTGTGTGTATGTAGATATGTGTGTATGCAGGTGTGTGTGTAGGTATGTGTGTGTAGGTGTATGTGTGTGTAGGTGTGTGTGTGTAGGTGTGTGTGTGTGTGCAGGTGTATACACCTGTGTATGACTGTGTGGAGGCAGAGGTTGACATTGGGTGTCTTCCTAGTTTGCTATCTTTTTTTTTTTTTCAGACAAGATCTCTTACTGAATGTGACTCTCACAGACTTGACTAGTGGACTGACCAGCAAGTCACAGGGATCATCACACACACATTGTGTATGTGATTGTGGTGCACACATACCCATGTTCTTCTAAACATACATTCATCATACACATATGTACACACACAGAAAGATTAAAACAAATAAATAATGAAAGGAAACGATGCCAGGTTGAGTTGGGTGTGTATTAGTTACCATGCTGCTGCTGTAATAAAATGCCACAACCATATAAAAACCACATGACTGCTCTTTAGAAAAGTGGGAACAAGCTTTCTGAAGATCACCTCTTGTTCATAAGGATGGATTCTTTTCTAATGAGAAAAGCTCCCTTTGAGCTATTATCACTTTCTCCTTTCTGTATAAGTCCAGCACTCCTACCTCTGGACTGTAGGTTAGTTTTGACTTGTTAGCAAAACAAATCTATTCTGGGCCAGTTAGAGCATATTTTTGTTCAAGGCGACGGGTACCCGGGCTTCCCTGCGGAGGATCGGGGAGAGAGCTCTCTAGTGATGTTCATGACTTGCTTCATCTCACCCTGCATATTAGACTTCCTTCACAGCCTCCCTTAAGGGGAACAGAATAACTTCCCACCCCATACATGTGGCTACCAGCTCAGTCCACTGTGCCCATGGACACGCATAGCACTTGAGGTGCTTTTGAAAGCATAGGAGAAGAAATTCATTGGAAATGGGCTCCCCGAAGCCTGCAGATGATGGCATTTGGTGATCATTCTCCAGAGCAGGGGCAAAGGTCTTAAGATACGGCTGATTCAGGTCATTTTTGTCATGACTTAGAAGTAGAGTGACCCTTGAAGGGAGAAAAGGAGAGTCAAAGGAAGAAGCCGACTGTGGCAGAGCACCTTTGCAGCCCTGCCACTGGAGGCTCGAGCCTGCCTTCTGAAAGCAAAAAACAAAAGAGAAAAACAAAAAGCAAACCCTAAAACAGCTCATTGATGGTGGTCCCTCTCCACTTAGAAGCTCCGACTCCTCCATTCAAGAGAGGCTATGGATGCAAAAAGTAATTAGCATTAGTGAAAATGGTACTGTTAAAATGTTGGATCCCAGAGTTGGGAACTGTGGCATCTTATTGCTCTGTGCTCTTTTTCTTTTCTCTTGTTTTTAAACGGGAGAAAATATAAAATACTGTAGAACACAGGTAACTCTCTGGGCTATAGTCTCTATTTCATCAGGGCTGAAAATAAAGATTAAAAAAATATATCTGAAAGACATAAGATGATCCGATTTATTCTTATTCTGCTCTTAAGCACAAGGGTCAGCTGGAGACATCCCAGTTTCCAGGATTTTTCAGAGACCCAAATTCTGCCAGACCACTGGGTAGCCCAGAAACTGGGCTTTACCTCAGAGTTCACCAGAGGAGATGATCCTTTGTAATGCAGGCCCGGTCGGCCAGCTTGTCCCCTTATGTAGTTTCAAACGGCTCACATTTAATGGGAAAGCCCATTCACTAACCAGTAAAGAATCCAAATGAAAAGACAGGTCCAAAGTACTGAAGCATTCTTCTTCTGCAAAGCCTGCATGGCCCTCTGAGCAGACCCTGGAGTGTCCTAACTCAGACAGCCGACTGGGAGCAGGACACCCAAGCCTTAGAAGTAACATCTCTCTGTCATTTCTCTTTCCAGGCTTGAGATTTTTAAGAGCCCTCAGACTGATACAATTTTCAGAAATTTTGCAGTTTCTGAATATCCTTAAAACAAGGTAAGCTACCCACTCATTCCTGTCCTTTGCCTGTCTGGTTCCCTAGGGCAGGGTTGTAAATACCAAATGTGTCTGTTTTCATTGCGTTAAAACGAATAGAGTTACATTATTCACAGGAAGAACAACACATCTGCAGAGCTGGAAAGCTCACCTACTAAGGTAAGGCTTGCGGTGTTCTTTTCTGCAGGATCAGGGAGAAACAGGAGGAAGGCAGGGATGTGGTTATACTCGTGAGGAAGAGGAGATAGTCTAGCAAGGTCACACAGTTGGTCTCTCAGCACCAAGGCCGTCTGCAACATAGGCATCCTGGGAGAGGCCATACATCTTGAATGGAGGATGGACTTGCTCACTAACTGGGAAGTCCTTGTTGCCAAGTGCTAAACACCCCTTGAGGTACCACTAAATAAGAAATTGAACTTGGCTATAAAGGCAAGAGAAGCAGTGTTTTTTGACAGTCAGTCACAGAGCTCATATGGCAAACAGAAAATCATTTTATTCCTAAGTCTGTTTGAGCTGTCTTTCTTCCTATCCATAGAGCTCTGAGGGTGTGCTGTGCAGATTGCCTTGTGGGAGAAACCCTTAAGTCGAACACACCATGTCTGCCTCTGCTAACTGCACTGTGATCTGGAAACATAGCTAGGATATTCCCTGGGGGATGCCCTGCCTGATGACCTATCAGTGCCCAGAGCTGGCCTGAGACCTGGTCTGTGCTGGTGAGCACACTAACAGAAGGGTTAGGAGCACTCTAACAGGGAGTGACTGCAGCTCATAAACTTCTCTACTAGCAAATTACATTTTTCAGGAGACCTCTTGTAACGTTCCACTTCCCCTTTGGTGGGCCTTAATGGGTCTGATGGGAGAGAGAAAGCAGGCCACCTCCATGTGTGCCGTGCATAATTAATGTACCTGCTACTCCAGGGCTTGGATTCTGTTGGTTTTCTACTTCTGAAACCTGGAATCCAGCTTCTTGAATCTGGTGTACTTTTGTTTTTGGTATTGATCCTTATTTTAATTCCACAACATCTCCCCCTTTTCAATTATTCTTTTGTATCAATAAAGGATAAAAGTCGCCTTCTATAGACAAGTCAGAATGTACAAAGAGCCACGAAGCTCTCTTAAGTTAAGCTTCATCTCCTTTGTTTTATCTTTGGAGGTAAACATTTATTGCTTCTCCATCTTGATTTATAATACCACTCATAAATAGTGATTTTGAAAATGGCCTTTGAGTAACTGTAGCCTTAAGTTTTACTGCTTTATAGATCTTCTTTGCTGTGGTCTTATATTGCTTTTGAAATAGAAGTGATTAGCAAAGCTAGCGTATCTAACTAGATCCTTTAATCCCAGCACTAAGGAGGCAGAGACAAGTGGATCTCTGAATTTGAGGCTACCTGGCTCTTCATAGTAAGTTCCGGGCTGGTCAGACTCACAGAGGGAGACGTTATATGAAAAAAAAATAGCATACCTAATATGAACTTATATTGAACTTATGTTACAAGGCTGATCCTGCGTCCCCATCCCTTTCTGAGGGAGAGTTGGTGGGTATCCAGTACCAAACTTGGGGCCTTGTCCTAAAGATTTTCATTCTGGTAGGCCCCAGGGTAGGATGGGGTGCTATAATGAAATCGGACACGTGCTCTCTCATGCCCTCAGGTCTCTTTCTTCTGCTTGTCGTTGACCTGATAAATCAATGAGACTTTGGTTTTATGACACTGGGATTCTAGGAAGGAAGATCCTAGCAATAATGCAGAGAGAACAGTGCTCCTGCCCATCTCTTCCCATTCAGTTCTCCTCTGGATGACCTCAATGTGCCATCTGAGGATCTTTTACCAGCTTTGCGCTAGGGCACTTACCCATTTCCCACCCTGCAGCGAAGATGGCCTTTTTTTTTTTTTTTTTTTTTTTTTTTTTTTTTTTTTAAGATTCAGAAGTTGGATATGGCCACCTTGGAGGGCAGCCTCTTTGTAGCTGTGAAGTTTCGAGGCTGCTTTATTTCCTCTATAGGAGGAAGGAGGAAGAGAGTAGACATTTCTGAGTGAAGGAAGAGGGGTCCGTGCTTCCTGGGGTGAGGGAAGGCAACAGCTCTCCAGCACAGTAGCAGCAATCGGGTATCTGCAATCCCTCAAACAGCATTTTTCTCAGAACCCCCCCACTTCCCACATAGGAAGTTCTACTCTCAGACAGTGTCTTTTCTTAGAACCCTACACTGTGCATGTCCGGAATTGCTATTTACTTGCAGTTCCAACCAGGTGGCCACATGAACCCTGGGAGTCTAAGGTAAGCATCTGTGCATGCAGAAGTGAATGTGGATGGGGAGAGCCCCGACAAATATCATAGCTAGAGGTCTCATGGGAGTGGGAGCTCAAACCCAGACCTCCTCCCAGAGGATAGGTGTTAGAACAGGTATGAGCTCAGGTCTGGGATACACAGAGAGTGGCTGCTTGGAGCTGGCAGGAGCTGTGCAGGAGGAAGAGTCTTTCCTGAGAAGAATAAAGGACCCTTGAGAAAAAAATCAAGTGTCTTTCATTCTAGTGGGGCTATGGGATGGTCACATGAAGGGTAGGGAAAAATGGGCTGAGTTCAATCTAGATATTTGTAGAAAGTACACAGTAAAAAACTATGACACCTGTGGAACCTTTGAGCCATTCCGTGCTCCTGATCGTGTTGTTACCATAAGGAGGTTGAGCTTAGAGTGTGGAGGCAGAGACAAAATCTCCAGATCCAGAGACACACTTCCTTCAGCTGCAGGAACTCTAGAAGTGTAGGGACACGTTCTCCTTGGGGTGCCCGGCTCTGCCCTGCTTCTTCCTTCAGACACTCCAAGCTTGTTTCTCAAAGCTCTGTGCAAGAATGAAGCTCCGGGTTTCCAGGGCTTTGGCCTTGGGAAGATTCTCTTGTGAGTCCTGTATACTCCGATGCTTTCATGGTGACTTTAGAGAGGAAGGTGGGGTGAAGAAGCTGTGTTCTCATTGTTAGAAAATCCTGTCTGGCTTTCTCTTGCCAATCTGGGGTACTAGGTAAGGAGGGAGACTTTATAAATATGACAAAAACAATAGTTTGAAAACCATGGTTTTTATTTTGTATCCTTCCATTTCTTAGTTCATCTTAGAACTGAAATAAATGGGACACATCAGTGAGCATGATGGGGGAAGGGGATAATTAAGAGAACAACAGAAGGAACTAGAATGAACAGGAGGACAGGCAGGGGACAGCAGGAATCAGGGCAAGTCCCCAACCTGTAGGTTAACAAGGGCCTATGATTCTCTGTATTCCTGAGATGGCCTATTTAAGGAAGACCAGAGATTCTGGGTCATTTCTGTGAGTTTCTAGAAGTTCCTCAGTCATCCTACGAGCTGGTGAGTCAGCTTTCAGTGCTGGGTCATTTGCTCCACCATGAAAGCCAGATGAAATCTGCTTAAGGGCTTTAATCCCGCATCTTGTTGAACATAGCCAATAATGTATATTAAAACATGGATTACCTGGTACCTTTTTTTTCTAAGACAAAAATGGCCTCATGGTTTCCTCTAATTGTTTAAGTAATATGTGCTTCCTGTGAACATTTGTACCATATGTGAGAGCGTAAAGGGTGAAGTAAAACACTCTGCCCTGTGCTGTGCTCAGAAAGCCATTGCTCTCCACCATGAAATGGTCTCTCCTATGTAGCCTAAGTGCACAGCTGCTAATCAGTTACCTGAATAATACATGCAGGGAACATTTTTTAAAATTACCTTTATTACATATATAACCGTATAAATGGCTCCAAGGTTGTTCACGAAGCAGTATATATATATATTTGCTATGAAGATTACAGGGGGTGCAAAGTGGAAGCCAAACCATGAGTGTTGCTTAGATTGATGTTTCTTTCTTTCTTTTTTTCTATCAGTTGCTTTAGTCCTGTACCCTATCATAGAAATGGAAAGGTAACTAAGACATATACCAAACCAAAGCAGCCATGGAGAATTCATGGATGGGAACTCAGAAGTTTCATGGAAACACAAAAGTAACATTTAAAACAAAAACAAAACAAACAAACAACAAAAGAAGAGGGGCCAGGTTTTCATAATAGGATCATAAGCTCTCCTCAAAGCAGGGAGCTAGACTTAGCCTGGTCAGTGCCACTCTAACTACTGATGATTTCGTGTTTGATCTAAGTTTAGGCTTGGCCACCAAGGCTGCACATAGCTGTCTCCAATGACTCCTTTTGCCACAAACACACAACATTCCTTCCTGGCAACCACTCCCTCTTTCTAGACCGTCCTCTTACAGATGACAAAGTCCCATCACAGAGAACAGAGAACATTCATCATGATTAATCTTGCAGGTTTTCCACATAGCTTCCAGATATTAACTTGGTCGTAGAGTTCAAGTTTGGAAATCCACTTCCTCATACAAACAATCTGTGATATTGCCGATATCAAACAAATAATCAGATTTCAGCAACAAACCTGGTCTGTCTCAGCAATAGTGATTAAATGTTCAGCACTCAGCAAAGAGCTCCCTTAAGCGCCATTAATATCCTAGTGACAATCATTTAGAGATTAATAATCACCATATTTAGGCCATTTTCCCAAAGCACCAGGAGACGTCAGTAGATTTAATATCTTGAAAGGACTCCACATGGTTGTTGATGGCATAGTGCTTTCTCAGGCCCCGAGGATTTGGGAGCCTGTAAGTGACTCAATTAGGTGTTGAATTCTCCCCTGGGAAGTGAGGGCAGCACACACGTTCCGTCTCTTTGCCACAGGCTACCTGTTCTCCTTACTCATTCCTCTTCAATATTAGGTTGTGTCTTAGGGGGCCTTGCAAGGTAGAGACAGGAAGATGGACTGTTCTGCTTTGGTTTGTTCTCTGAGAAATTTGCTGGGAGCAAGATTTCGTGGTAACCCTGGCTGATGAGACTGGGTGAGCATCTGGCTTTTGTCCTTTCCGTTGGTAATTCCATTCTCAGTCAGAGAACTTAGTTTGAGATGAAGGGAAGCATAGAGTGATCCACTGGCGTGTCTGGAAAAGGCCTGAAGGTCAGGATTTAGCACAATCCAGCTTGCCCTTGGGAGTGCCAACTTCAGATCACAGCAGCTAGAGCCATGAAGCTAACTGCGTGGGGCCAAAACATGGGCGGATCTGGCCAATTATGTTCTCTGGGAATATTCTGAATGTGAGCCATTTCTGATATGTGGCAGAATAACTGGATTCCAGAAAGAATGGCAGAATTTCTCAATATCTGCACTCAGGCTGTTTGCCCCCCCTCCTTGGGAGTCTGCCTCTCTATTCATCTCTTTTGGGCTTGTTCTCACGAGGTCTTCTCCAGGGTGGTTCATTCAAGGATTGTATCTGAGGACTAGAACTGTCTTCCATAAAGTTCCCGAAAAGTGTGTCTGACAGGCTTATCTGTTGGCTGACACGTTGAACACATTTCATTGGACTACTTAGTAAAGGGCATTTTTGGTGGACACCTTGGTCTCCCATGTCAGAAGCTATGGGGAGATGTGTCCTTAGGAAGTGATGATGGACAAATTACAGGGTAAGGGAAAAGAAGGCCTCCGAGGCTTCCTAGTCTATGTTTCCAACTTACATACATGAGGCCTGCTACTCACCAGCTGTGATTCCCAGGCAAACTACAAAATATATCAGCTCCCTAAGGCTTAATTTTCTTGGTGGTGAATGGTAACAGTGTTCATGCCTACCACCTGCATTAGAGGAAAGGGGGGAACTCAGAAGAGGGGAGGACTCAGTAAGGTACTGAGAACATGGCAAAGCTTCAGCAGTCAGTCCCCGGGAACTACAAATGGGAATCCTGGTGAGGACCAGGATGCACAGGATGGATAGTCTGTTGTTTTTCTCTTTTTCTGGCATATGGTTTCAAACCCAGAGGATGTCATCCTACACACCCTGAAGGGCCAGTTCCACCCACAGCTTAGGAAGTATTTACTCATTCTCGCCCTGAGCTGTCAGAATCAACCACAGGCAAATGGAGACCTTTGGATTCCTCTCTTCAGGTATATAAAGTACAGGCAGAGGAAAGCCCCATGCTTTGTGCTTCACCCAGGCAAAATGATGACAGCCTCTGTTAGGACGCCTCCCTTGCAGATTCCCCCGACTGAGCAAGAGCCTCCATCCTGGCCTTTTAGCAGTATGCTCAAGATCCAAAATCTAGTAGCCACCAATGACACAGACACTGCACTGTGGCTGTGGTAACAGATCTGAGAGTGGCTGAAATGGCCACAGTTCCATTTCCAACTGAGTGGCCCACTGAACTAAACTTGTGAGTTTCCCAGTTCCCAGAGGATCTTGAAGGGTCCTATGAGAAATTAGTCTGTATACATCAAACATCAGCATGGTGATGTGTGGGTTAGCACTGTGCACATACTGTGAAAGCCTCAGATGTCAGCATTGTCAGCCTGCTAAGCTGTTAGACAGTAGATAATATATTACCCAAGAGATAAAAATAGGCAGAAAGAGACAGTGGTATCATAGACGGATTACCCAAAGAGAAGTGTTGGCTTCTTCAGGGCTATATCTTAGGGTTTCTATTGCTGTGAAGAGACACCGTGGCTGCAGTAACTCTTATAAAGAAAAACATTTCATTAGAGCTGGCTTAAAGTTCAGATGTTCAGTCCATTATCATCACGGCAGGAAGCATGGCAGCGTGCAGGTAGATATGGTTCTGGTGAATGACCTGAGAGTTGTACATCCTGATCCACAGTCAATAGGAGTGATTGTGTGCCATACTGGGCATAGCTGGAGCATATGAGATCACAAAGCTCACTCCTAGAGTGACATACATCCTCCAACAAAACCACACCTACTCCAAAAAGGCCACACCTCCTAATAGTGGCACTTCCTATGGGCCAAGCATTCAAACCCTTGAGTGTATGGGGTCCATACCTATTCAAAGCACTGCAGGCTGTACTGGACTGGTAATGGGAGGCCAGGAGGTAGGAAACAGAGTTCTTTTCTACAAAATGAAGGAGATGGAAACATCATTAAAGATACCTTTAGGACACCGGCATTTAAATCCAGACTGTATGCTAGATCACATTGCTGAATTCAACTCATTTTCTGAGGTACAACCTTCCAAATTTTACTGTATGGTGTCCCTGCTTCGGAGCAGAATGCCACAGTGGTTCCAGATTGTGCTGCTATGTCCACAACACAATGGCTCAAACCAAACAAATACAACTAGGAAGAAATAACACTCTGAAGAAAATAACAGAGACTCTTCTGCAGAGATGAGGAAGACGTGGGGATATGTCAATTTAGGTGAAGGACACACAAATCTTATTTACCCCTCACTCTGGTTTCTTTTTAATATATATTTGAAGGGTTTTTGTTTTAGTCACGTTTTAGTGCAATTTGAGGCGTTAATGTAGGGTCTGGCTGTGTATTTTCCCACAGACTCTATTGAGGTGTTCATTCCTGACCACTGTATCTCACCTGAGTTCAATTTCCTTATGATGACAGCAGTCTGCCTCGGCCCGCAAGGGGATGCTGTGACACCAGCAGGCAGTTCCACACTTTGTAACTTTGGGACTCCTTTTGTCTCCTTTGCACAGTAATTCCATCAAGCTGGTGAATCTGCTTTCTATATTTATCAGCACGTGGCTGACTGCAGCTGGATTCATCCACTTGGTAAGTAACTATGAGACCTGACTTCCTGGCCAGCCTGCAGCAAGCCCTTGCTGGGCCATTTTATTACTTAACATCTATTTCTTTGGAAACAGACAAGTTTAGTTGCACGTATGGGAAAGAGGAACAAACTACACAATTTTCAGAATTCCCTACCCTTTACTCCCACCCAGCAAACTAGTTCCAAATATGGAGTAATGTTCCTAGGATCAACCTAATTTTCCCCCCTGCTTTACCTGTATTGCTTCAGAGAGACATGCCTAGTTTTTCATTCTGTATGCAATAACCTCAAAGTGCCACAAGATGGCAGTACTTCCACAGCAAACGCCCAGAAAGTCTGGCTCTGATGCTGAAAGTTGGAACTTCAACAGCTCTTTGTAAACAGCACATGCAGATCCCTGGGCTGTGTACCTACTTCTCTTGCACAAAAGGCTGCCTTTGAATCTCTTGCTAGATGACTTCTCACCTTGTTTCAACACCCCCCCCCAAATGTTTTTGTTGTTTTAATTAACAATTCTTTGAATGCTGTTACCAAGCTTAAACCCTTCTTACCTCCCCAAGGCAGATTTCTCTAGCCTGCTTTCAGAGAGTGTAGTTACTATGAAATGCACACTTCAACTATTACAATCAGAAGGAGCCCCCATCAGACTGTAAAACTTTGAATAAGTGACTTTGTCTCCATCTGCTAAGAAAGATAATTATATGGATTTTACACAATACTACACACACACACACACACACACACACACATAAATTTTGGTTATGCCTGTGTGTTAGTGTATGGATATGCGCATATGTATGAATGTACCCATGGAGGGAAGCAGAGAGCTTTAGGCCCCCTGGGGCTAGAGTTACCAGAGATTATAAGCTACCAGAGTGGATGCTGGGAACTGAGCAAGAGCGATGGTTTTTAACCACTGAGCAGCCTTTCCAGTCCCTATTCAACGCGTCCAATCTCACCGTTTATCATCCAATTCCTTCTGAAGCCAATTGCCAGTTGTGGGTTCAGGTTCCCCAAATCCTGCTGTAACTCCCTGCTCCCTGCTGGGCTTCAGCCAAGCTCATGGGGCCAAGCAGCTGTGCAAACCCCAGGAACTCTGCACCCAAGCAGAAACTATTGACTTGATGGCCCTTTACTGAGGATGTACGCAGCCATTTAGTCTAGCATGTGTGTGTGTGTGTGTGTGTCTGCAATTCCCAAGAGGTCACTCTTCTTGTTTCAGAGGAAATTTCCAAAGCTGGACATGCAGAATTTCCAGTGGTGGGCTCTGGTGAAGACAGACAAGCAGTCTCAGAAACAGAGATGATGTTTGGGATTCAGGCAGTAGATGCCAGATTAGGTCTGGGGACCTTAGTTACAATGATGAAAGGAAGTGTGGAGCCCTTTGTGAAAGGTCTAGAGTATCAGCAGGAAATTCCCAAGAAACCAGCAGAAAAAGGCATCTCACACCTGCCTTAAAGAGATGCTGTAAAGGGTACCAGGCATCAATGACATTCAGGAAAGCACACTCCCGATCCCTGCTCTTGCCTTGGTGCCCGACTCAGTCAGAGGGCATTCCTGCTGCTATATCCAATTCCTCTTCTATGACACCCCCTGAGGGTGTCTGGTGCATCGTGCCTTAGTGACTAGCAATGAGAGTCATCTGTACTGAGAACAGGAAGCTTATGTAGAGACAGCTTTCTGGAACTCTGGGATTCCTGGATCACATGTACTGTACATATGAACATCTGATGGGTTTCTTTTCTTCCCTTCCCCCCTCTTGCTGTAGGTGGAGAATTCAGGGGACCCATGGGAAAATTTCCAAAACAACCAGGCACTTACGTACTGGGAATGTGTCTACTTACTCATGGTCACAATGTCTACAGTGGGTTATGGGGATGTTTATGCAAAAACCACGCTTGGACGCCTCTTCATGGTCTTCTTCATCCTCGGGGGACTGGTAAAAAAACACCTCTTTCTTTTTGTGTCCATTTTAACGATTACTAATATTTGCTAATACCCACTTCCTTAGACTTAGTGTTTATATGTGTTTTGCAGTGGAAGCAAGTAACTGCCTTAATGCAACCAGGCGAACTAAGTCCAAATATCATAGTGACTTTGTTGTGTATATTTAGTATTATGCTTGTCCCTTAGAACCAGGCATATTGTCCTCACTGGGGACAGCCATATAGCTAGAAACAAACCTAATCATTTTAAGAGAGGCATGCCATTAATAAATTAGAGTGTCCTTTAGTAGTGGGATTCACTATCAGATATAGTAGCTGGCTGCTGATCCTGGTAGATGCCCTCCAGATTCTGTAGAGAGATGGCGGTTTCAAGAGTTCCCCTCCCTTTTCTGTTCCTCCCCAGACCTCCAACAAACACTGTGGCTGGCACCTGCCCCTAAAGATCAGGGTCCCCTCATTTATGAAATGTCATTATAGTCACACCACGGCCGTGTCCAAAGCCTACTTGGTTGATCTCCTTTCAGTGAAGTTCACTGGTCCCTATGTAGTAAGAGACCACGGCATATGATGTAATTCCAGGGACCCTCCAGGCTGCACATTTGCAGTTTCTGCATTTTCTCTTTCAAAGTAGTTCATAATGAAGTATGACTTTTGTTTCTGGGTATGAGGTAAGTGCCTAAGATTCTAGTCCACACGCAGTTTTTGAGTATGTGCACCGCACACACATTTATATGAAGTGATGCATACATTTCTCTCTGTTTTGTATGCATAGGACATACACATTTTAAAAAATGTATATAAACGTGTGTGGGGGTGGACATTACCAGCATTTAAGCAGGGCCCCATAGTTAAGGAGACCCCATTATCTAGCCACAGGATAGTCTTTGTTGGGCAAAACATGGCAGTTTTGTGTCTCTGTGCTATCCTGTCCTCTTGTGTGGTTTCCAAAATTGACCTAAATGCTTTTTAGTCATTTTTAAATGGAAGTGTTTATTTTTAATCCTCTTTCAGTGTTTATCCACTCATAAAACATTGTTCTTTGAGTGTTATTTAGAAGGACTTTTTGATAGAAATGTATATGTGTGTGCATGTGTGTACGTGCATATGTGCATGTGTGTACGTGCATGTTTGAGTATGCACACGTGTGTGTATGTGTGTGCACATGCATTTGTGCACATGCATGTGTGTTCATGCATGTGTGTGTGCTCATGTGTGTGTTTGTGAGTGTATGTGGTGAATGCATGCATGTGTGGGAGGACGTGTGTGTGTGTGTGTGTGTGTGTGTGTGTGTGCTTGTGTGAATACTTGCACCATTCTATAAGCCTCTTATCTACTTCTCTTCAGGAAGAAGATGTTAGATCATTTATGCTTGGCTTGTCTCCTTTACATTTTCCTTGACTGTGGTTTGTTGCTTTCTACTGTCTAGGTTGACTGAAGTTTGTTTCATTCTGTGTATTTTCAGGAGCTTTCTTCCCCTTTGTCCTGTTATTGTTGTATAATCCACAACACGAATCCGCACCTTCACAGGTCTAATCCTTTTGTGTTTTCAGATCTTAGTACCCCCTTCTGAAAAGGTCACACTTCCTTTGGCCTGTCTTTTTAGTCTCTCTCTCTGTCTCCCCTCTTCTCCTCAGGCCATGTTTGCCAGCTACGTCCCTGAAATCATAGAGTTAATAGGAAACCGCAAGAAATACGGGGGCTCCTATAGCGCGGTTAGTGGAAGAAAGTAAGTATGCCAAGAGGTTTCTCAGCCTCCGCGGCGTAGGAGCCTCTCTGCATGCCATTTCTGTTTGGCTCTTGTTTCTTTGTCTCATGCATGTAGGCAATGTTTGCCCGCTACGTGCCCGAAATTGCTGCTCTCATCCTGAATCGGAATAAATTCGGCGGGACTTTTAACAAACATGGAGGCAGAAAGTAAGTCAGTTGCACCTGAGGATGTGTACTTGAGTAACTTGAGCAGTCCCCGCAGCAGTGGCATGGAATCAAGCCCTTCCCTCCACCCTGCCTGCTTTTGTGATGAGGGAGGGTGCACATTCTGCAGGAGAATGGTTTCAGAGCACGGGAGATTGTTGGACAGTTTTGAGGTCTTGTGGCCCATTCGCAATTCCCAACAGATAACGGTAAATGTATTCAAAGGTGTCCACGTGCACCTGGTACCATATCTTCTGCCCTCCTACCTTATCATACATGCCACACTCATTTCAGGAGCTGGTGATGTGATCAAATTCCGGTCTCTGCAACTGAGGTCTAATGGCCTCTTGGCAGTTTTGGCACGTGCACTACTGTAGGCTCTAACACACTGTGGTTTTTGTTTGTTTGGTTTGGTTTTTTGTTTTTCTACTGTCCTTGTGTGAAGCACAGGGCAAGGCCTGGCCCATCCTTCCTACTGGAAATGCCAGTGGCTGCAAGGAGACCTTATTGTTAATTGGTTTCATTACATGCTGGAAATGCCTCCTGGACAGGAAGTATTATAGTTAGAATGTCAGGAATGTCAGGAAATTAGTGATGTGGGTGTTTTTTTGTTTTGTTTTTTTGTTGTTTGTTTGTTTTGTTTGTTTGATTTCTGAAACGTGAAGGTTTTCTCCCTGGGAACTCTTTGAGTTCCTGCTTTGGTGACTTTATCAGCATCATCAGTATTAATATCATCAGCACCAGTATCAGAGCATAAGTCCAGCAAGGACCAGAAGTTTTATTCTGATGTGGATGCTGGGACCTTATTCCTCTGATCCTCTAGCAGGGCTATCTCGATGGAGGAGCTAAGGTGGCAGGATCGGAGGATGGTGGCAAGTGTCTTCAAAAGTCAATAAGCTCTTGCTTTGAAAACTCTCGGGGTCCATCCAACTTTGTTCTTCATTCAGGGTGTGACACTCATAGAATAAAGTGGCCATGCGTGCAATTCATCCCAGCTGAATGTGCACTGATATACGCACCAGGAACTGGTACCCACATCTCTATTAAAATCCGAAAAACTGTCCCATTTGTGCCAGTCACCTGTCCCCCAACACAGAACTGTTTTTTATCTTGTTGCTCATTCTAACCGATTGCCAAATTATCACCTTAGTTTGGTGTTGAAGAAAGCTGGGACCAGGCCCGTAGAACCCTTCTCCCCATGGCTGCCCCTCCTACCATGACAGTTGGCCCTGCTGGATGGAACCCAGTGAGCCTCTCTCTGATTATTGAGTCCAACCCACCCTGAGCTCAGGTGTCCAGTCGTCTTTTCAGAAAATGAGGAGGTGGAGAAAGAACTCATTTCCTTGAACTACCCACAGGATAGCAGTTTCCTTTCACAGGCACAAAGGGCAGTGGGAAAGGGGGCCAGTTGGCGCCTTCTCGGTAAGGCTGTATGTCTTTCCATCTCTCCCTGTAGGCCTCTCCCCTTCCTATTATCTTAACAACCCTGGATGAGGTTAGAACCAAGCTGTTCTGATGTCTGGGCCATTGGTTGGTTCCAAAAGGCCAAATAAGCCCAAAGATTTTCCTCCGACATTTATCTCAAGCCAAGAGGAAAACAGCTTCCTAATTCAGTGTGCCTTTAAGATATGGACAGGTCTCTATAAAGTAGACGACATCCTCAGGGTCCCAGGCCCTCATTATAGCTGTCCCAGTCCATCGGTCTCAGCCAGCATCTTTTTATCCCTGTTCCCAATGAAGTCAATAAAATCAATTGCTTTGAAATCTAAGTTGTAAGTATTTCTTGACTCTAATTTCCAGGTGGGATTTTTTTTTCAGAGTAGTGTTTGTGGCTCAATATGGGTGGGCTATTGGCTGACAGATTTTGTTGATGGGTGGCCCAAAATGGGGCTCTGAGACCAGGACTCAGAGCTGGCCTGGCCTGGTCTGATCCGGTCAGGTTTAAAGGCTGCCATGTCCACCCAAAGCCCCACCTGCTGAGGACTTCATGGGACCTCCTCCAGTTTTGTTCTGACTCTGTGATCTGTTATCACCACTTTTCCAGCCCCCTCCCTCTCTCCTTCCCTCCCTCTCTCCCCCTCTCCCTCTGCCTCTTTCTCCCTGCCACCTCCCCTCTCTCTCCTTTGTGAAAATGCATTTTGCTTTTAATGTTCTCTTTTGGGTCTCCAAAGTCCCCAGACCCTGCAGGATATAGTATACGCCCTGTCATCAACACTGGGGCTGTTCTCTCGTTACTTTATGCATTGTTTCCTGGTTCAAAAGCTAATTACCAAGTAGTTTAAAGAAGCCCTTGGTCACTTAGATCTTTCATCAGAAAATATAGGCTTGGGAAAGGAACGGTAATAAAGGGCCATTAGCACCCTTTGTTTGATGTTGGTTTTCCAGTCAGTAGAACAAGATTGATGAAATGTTATGTTTGGCCAAAATTTGAGTTTTCATTTGGAATTCAGTGTTGAGAGAATGGGCTGTCAGAATCAATAAGTTTCCTTTCGCTTGGGATATGGGCATGTGGTAGTAATTAGCAATATAAGGTCTTTACTTGAGCAACGAAGCATGGATTCTGGCAGCAAACATAATGAGAAACTACAGTTGTTCTATTCTGAATGTCAGAAAGTTTCCAGATAAAATTAAATGCATTTGCAAAAGGAAAGGGGCTTAACTTTGTTGAGAACTGGAGTTTGGACTCTTAAAATAGCAGGCAGCACTTTGAGTTTGGTGCATGCAGAGATGCATGTGCTGTCCTCATCCACACATCCACATGCTACCCCCAGGACTGAAGTCAGCAAATACCTAGAAAACAACTTAAATGTATATATAGTTAGGAGACTTTTTTTTTTTGGTATGTGCATATTTCTTTCAGCAGTAACTACTCAGAACAGTATATTAACTTGTCAGACGACTGACCGTGACTTATGTCCCACAAATTGTGGGGACACACAATGGGAAATCCAAAGATCATTCGGGATAAAAAGTCAGGATAACAGAGCAATGCAAAGCAATGGAGGACAGCCGCATGGGGTGTCGGAGCATGTGGGAGTTTCCTTGGCGCTGCCTTGTGACTTTTAATCAATGTGTTTGGCACAACAGAACTATTTCCTGTGGAATTCTCAAAACTTCCTTCCTGTCCACAGGAATCAAAGGTCTGGCGAAGCTTTCTTCACCCTTTTCATTACATCATGTATCCCAACATAGGTTCAGGTACCTATGCATAGGCCGGCCGCTGTGCCTCTTATAGGGACCCCTGAGAACAGAGACCAAAGTGTTAACAAACAAAGGGTTCAATCATGAACCATGAAAATTATCCATGTTGGCAATATTGGGGACAATTAGCCTCTTGTGCTGAGACCCTGAATCTTCTTCACTATAGTAGCCCTCCCACGGCCCAGCCTGCCTCCCAAGGCCTTTGACTCTGCCTCCTTTCCTCCGTTTACAATGAAAACTGCTTAGAGGTGGTGGAGGGATGGGGAATACTGAGACTCCCATGGCCTTGGGGTTCTTGGTCTTTTCCTCCCACAGCCTCTTATGGTTTCCCCAGAGGTTTCTTCTCTGACTGTCATTCATTCTACTCCTGGTTAATTTATGAGAACTGACAAGATCATGGTCCAAGGTCAGATGGCCAAGGGCCATAGAAAATAATTGGCCACAGAGAGGAATCTATCATCTATAACCCCCTGGATAGAGACAGCACAGCTGGGGGGACATCCAGACCTTGTGCTTCCCACAAAGTGGCTTCTGTGGCCCCAAACTGAGGTAGTTCTGGCCCAGGTGTTTGGGACAGAGAGAACAGGGTGGGTGTAGAGGGCTGCAGAAATTTTGGGTAGCCAGAAGCTGAGAGGACTCATGGAGAGGAAGGAATAATAGAAGACAAGGGGTAGACAAAGGAGAACAGGAAGCTCAGTGTAATTAGCATGGAAGGAAAATCTCCATGGTGACTTCCCCATTCTAGAGTAGGGAGTCCTACAGCCAAACCCATATCTTGCTCCAGAGCAATGAAGCCATCTCTGGAGCTTCAGTGTTGGTCTCGCACCTACAAATAACATTCTATTTTATCTGGGTCAGTTTTGGCATTTGTGGATTGGCCCATTTTGAGTTCTTCCAAGAGATAACAGTGAATTTATTTAAAGGATTCCATGTGTACCTGGGACCATATTTCTACCCTCATCTGGACCTAATACTGCAAGAATTCAGAGAATAACTATATCTGCTTCACAATCTCTAACTTGCTGGGGCATTCTTCTCTGCCTCCTAGGCACGGGGTTGTATGCATCTTCTGATTTCTTATGATTGGGGCCTAGTTTATGTATTCAAAATAGACTGCTCTTCTCTTTCACATGCTCTCTCTCTCTCTCTCTCTCTCTCTCTCTCTCTCTCTCTCTCTCTCTCTCTTTCTCTCCCTCCTTCGCTCCCTCTCTCTCTCTTTCTCAGACCCTGTGTATTTCTTTCTGCCTACTTACTACCTTGAATCAACATGGGCTGCCCCTCCATCCCCCCCCCGCCCACCTTCAAGTTTTACCCACAGTGGTTCCAGGCCATTTTTCTAAAGGCCATAATATGGTTATTTCCTCACAAAGATTCTTTTTACATACCCTCTCTGTGCTCTACCCTTGCCTAAAGAGAGTCACCATGTGCCATACCTTCATGTTTATTCATTCCACATGTGTCTATTGAGTGCCTGCTCTGTGCCAGGCATCAGGGACAGATACATTCCAGCACACCTATTAAACCCTCCAGCCACACCACAGCTCTTCCTCTCTTGAGCTCTGTGCTATTTGACCACCTAAGTGGTAGGGAAGTTCAGCTCGAGAGCTCATTTAAACCTGCCTCAGATCCCAGGGAGTCTTCCTGCAATGCTGTGGCTGCTCTCAGCCTGGCCTCCAGTGTACAAGAGTGGGATGTGGGTTGATTCATGTAGTGTTATCTTGGCTTGATACCATGGGCCTGCTTTCCTTTCCTGTTTACGTGGATCTCGGGTGACGCTCACTCTCACTTTTCCCAGGCTTGTAAGGGCTGTACTGCTCTTGGGAGGGCTGTTTTCTATAAGATGCCATTTACGATTTCTCTGCTTCAGACATTGCTTAGGTTGAAATGGGACTGAAGTCTTGTATTTTACACAATCTTTGATCCCTTGTCAAGAAAGGCATTGAGCACTTCTCCTCTCGTAGCCCACGTGACTCCCCGGCAATATCTCAGAATTCCTAGATTTTAAAAACCATAAATTAGCAAATCATCAACATATCACCGGGGAGGTTCATCTGGTAGCGATTGTAGTCAGAAAGAAACATGGGCCCTAATAACTGATTTTCACAAAGATACAAAGAATTGTAGACAGACAGATACAGTAAATAGGAAGACAAATAGATAATTCAAGCTGACAGACCATCTTGAACTGATTAAGCATTCTGCTTTGATTAGCATTAAACTTTTTGTGGAAAGGGAAAAAGAAAAAGAAAAAAAAAAGATATTGCCCTCATCCTTTGGGAAAATGACCCCTGGTGACTTCTGAAATTGAGTACTGAGAGGCAGATCACAAAGCGTTTGGCATTAGATGTCTCACATGATGTAGTGTCCCAGGTAGTCCTTTCCAATGGCAGGGGTCTTGATGAGTGCATCTGCTTTGGATCCTTCTAAGGCACATCTTCGGTCCTTTTCAAACCTGAACATCTCCTGAAAAGAGACTTGGCTGCATAGTCAATCAAACTCTGGATAATGTGGATAGGATGAAGGCTTCTTCCCCTCTGCCCCCCCTTCCCTGCTGTCTTTCTTCCCTTCCCCACACTTAGCAGAATGTTCCATCTATTGTTCTCCAAACAAGAATAGAATTGTAGGTGGGAGATGAACTGGGTATCTTGGGGAGGTGGGGGGGGGGTGAGGTGCATTCAGGCATAGACTTTTGCTTTCAAATAGTCTTACCTCCATTTACAAAGGAATTCTGATTATGAATTTTCTAATTATAATCCCAAAAGACTCTTTTTGCTCAGCCTCATGTTTGATGGAGTGAACCCTTGCTGGGTAGATTTAGAATCCCAGGAACAAATGCAAGCATCCGAGACTAAGTTGCACCCTATTTTCTGTCTTCCTGTCATGCCATTCATTGTGCTAGAAGTCTTTCCAGAGTTGCGACGAGCAGCGCCTCGTAGACTTGGGGTTCTTTCCACTACTGCTGTCACCATGCTCTGAAAATAAAACAGCAAACCTTCTAACTGGCCAAGTCCAGTGTCTCATTGTATTAAAATATCATAGAAGCCAATGCAATGTGAAGGTTGTAGAAATCTGATTCTGTTGCTGTCAGAGTTGAACGTCCACAAAGTACTAGTATTGCATGGTAGTACTCTCCTCCTGCTCCCTCCCCCACACCGTGGAGACTAGCTCTGAACGGGGGGTACCAGTTGTCAGGAAAAGTCATCTGCTCTCCCTCCTCTGTGCTATTCCAATAAGGAGATGTGGAGGCAAGTCAGAGATACATGTACACCATTTGAAGAAGTTTTATGATGCTCCTCACAGATGCCAAAGGGTCATGCCAGCTTTCATCTAAAGCCAATTTAGGAAAACACCTATTCCAACACATTGGCTCTCTACAATTATTCAAACTCTCCCATGAGCCAGGAGTCGTGTTGAACTCTACGCTTAAGAGAACAAGTGTCATGGAGAACATGTGACTCCTTGTCCAATCAGAGCTGTCCAAGAAGACAGTGGCAACTAAATGGGATCTGGATTATGCAGTCGCATCGTCCCAGTGAACTGTTCTTTTGGCTGGAATTTGGTACAATAAAATCGGGACAGTGTGAAACAACCAGGAAGGCAGGAGGCACATTAGAGATAGTGTTCCTAAGAGCATGTGACAACTCAGATTGTTGAATGAGCTCACTTGGGCTCTTTAGGGCCAAGGTAACAGCAGAAAGCCAATGTGCCTAAAAATCTTACTTATCAAATAGGCAACCCAGGAAAGGTAGTCGAGTCTAAACTAGTATTCTCAGAGATAATGGGTGAGACAGCACCCTTTGAGTTTAGTGGGCATTCAGGGGGGAGAAGCGTCAGATTATCACAATGAGACAGATACTCGGGACCAGTAGGATGTGAAGTAGGCATAGGACACATGATTACACATCAATACCCCTCCCAATGACAAAAGCACACACTTTTTACACAATTTGGAATCCATTTTCCCTCAGCCACCTTCATTCCCAAGAAGTGAGGTTGGCCTATCTGGGACAGTAATTTCTGTGTTTGTTCAGGTACAGCAGCAGCAGCAGGTAGAGGCAGGTAAACATCTTTGGTCTAAGGAAAGAAACATGCTATCCAGGAAAGAAAAGCGTGTAGGATGAAAAGGGTCACCTCAGTGGTGCCCTGTTCTATTGAGAATGGCTAAGAGTCACTGAGTCCCAAGTAATGAGAGGCCAGAGTGTATTAGGAGACCCAAGGAGGAATCAGTGTCATTTGTGATTGCTTTGCCATGGTACAGTCACTTATTAATAAGGCTGTCTAGGGCTTGAGGTGATGGCTAGTTTGTAGAGTGATTGTTGTGCTAGCATCAAGGTCCTGAGTTTTGGATCCCTAGAAAGTATATTTTAAAATCCAGACAAAGGATCACATACCCTTAACCCCAGAGCTGGGGAGTCAGAACTATGTGGATCCCTGGAATTCAGCAGTTATCCAGCACAACCAAACCTGTGAATTCCAGGTTCAGTGAGTGACCTTATTTCAGAAAATAGGTTAGTGAGTGATCGAGGGAGATGTCCAATGCCAACCTCTGGCTTCCCCGGGCCTGTGTACTCACCTGCACATATCCACATAAAACTCCTCTCCCTTAAAGGAAATGACAGAGAAAAAAAAAATAACTAAGTGGTGCTGATGTGGTAATATATGAACACTGGATACTTGTAAAAAACTAAATGAGAAACTGAAACAAAGGTCAACAAATCTACCCTTAGGTTTCTATGGTTGTAAGCAATGGAAATGGATGTTGCCGAGTAAGCAGTTGTTTAAAAACGAATAGAGTAACTTATAAAATCCAGGGGAGGTCTGAAGAGCAAGGTCCCAGAAAGGACAGAGAACACCAGAAATGAGGATCTGTGATCCAGGAAGCAGAAATTCATGGTTATTCATTACAGAATTTGACCATCAGCATGGTTCAACTACTCACATTATTTTGAGTAACAACTGGACTCTCTTGGGTATGGAAACTGGATGAGAGAAAACAAAACCACGTATAATTAAAAGTGAGATGGTTTTTGACAGGATGAATGGCGTATGCTTGATAGGTGGAACCAGCCTATGCTAAGGCTCTCTTTGTCAAGCCTTGGATTGACAGTCTGTGGAGGTTATATACTACAACAGATGTGTAGCTATCCCTTACCTTAGTCTAACTCTGATCCTGTATCCTGTCTGATTGTGGAAATCTTATTATGGTTTGTAATGGTGGCTTAGTTCTCAGCTACAAATGACAAAGTGCATCAGTTTGTGGGCCAAGTTCTGGGAAAGGGCTCCCCAGCCTCCTCTGCTTTGTCATTCAATGCTCTGCTCCCTGACCTTGAAGCTCTGCGTCATGAAGGTGCCTTTGCTGAGCTGTTTGGATCTGTTTGCTCCACTGTCTGCCCCATTTAGCGAAGCAGTAAAGCAGACTGCCTTTTTCAAAATACCCCTGTTGACAGCTGCATAAGACGATTGCTCCTCTCTCTTCCTCACCAGGAGGCAGATCACATTTCCTTCCATGATCGTTAGCAAAGTAGTAGATGTGGCCAAGAGTAGATGATCTTAGCTTTAAACACTTCCCCTTTTCTTCCTTCCTTTCTTCCTTTCTTTTTCTTTTTTATTTCTTCCTTTCTCTCACAGGAAATAGTTATAGTCAGTTTGGGATGGGGCCATGACAAGTACTCCGTGTTTTTATTTTTTCTGCTCCTTTATAGACTTGGGGGAAGATTCCAGGAGGATGAGTTGGACAGCCGTTTTGCAGTTTACTGCCGAATGTGGACCATGTTTCCTCTGGCTTACTGTCTGAGCCAAACATACTTTTTGCAACAAATAAGTCTTGAAAACAAATGGCCTGTGTGTGTTCATGCTGAGCTAAAGCTAGATGCTCGGGTAGGATGGCAAGACATGGACAGCAGGCTCTAGTCAGTTTGCTTTGATTACTGGTGACAATCTCTTTCCCCATTGTCATGACAGACTTGTGGGAACAGATTTTTCAATAAAGAAAAAAAGGAAGGTTGGAATGGATTTACTTTTTATTCTGCAATGGAGTCACAAGCCAGGAGGAGAGAACTCAATAGAAACTGATCTGAAGGCACAATTCAAATCAGAACCTTAAGACAAAGCAGCCAGAAAGACACAGCTAGGTGATGTGGGAAGTGAAGTCCAGCTTTCATGAGAAAAGTTCAAGTTCAACACAGCAGGGCAAGTATAATGCTTGGTCCTGATTACCATGAGGCTTACAGGGTGTCCAACTGCCCAGTTTCTGTGTGATAAAATGCTACCCACTCTCCTTGACAAGTACTGCTAAAAACCCATCACCTCACGCCAGGGGCTACTAATGGTGGGAGGTGCTGGGAAGAGGTCGGGATGTAAGAGACATGATTAGAAGGCTTAGCAGAAAGACAGAAGAGAGTCTAGCATATGTATCTGATATAAATATTATAGTTTCACAGAGACATCTAGATCAATACATGCCACATTTCATCTACCTCTTTGACAAAGTGAGTGCAATGTATTCAGAAAAAGCTGTATAGGATTTTCAATTTACTCCATATGATTTATTGTGACAGGGTAGCTATGGGTTTCTTAAGTTCTTTATACTCGTTCCAGTAAAAATGGATACAGTATCTTTAAAAATAAACAGCCCAGAGACATGCATTTCATACTATCTTCCTGGTGCAAAGCCCTGCTAAGGAGAGATCTAAGACCTCCCCGACCTTGGAAGACCTGATTGCGGTCAGCTTTGCCTCAGTCTTTGCTCTTTGGCTTTTGGGAGATTGAGGGAGGTGGGGGGAGTAAACAGGGAAATCAATCAGGAAGGGATTGCAGACGTCTAGACAAGATAAAATTATGACAAGAATTAGCTTATAGGCAGGGAGCAAGCACCCCGTAGGGATTCATGAGGGTCTGGTGGGTGAGGCCCCGTCAGCCACTTCACTTATGGTTACTGGCTCCAAGTCACAGAGGCCTGCTCCCCAGTTTCTTGTTACCTAGCCAAGGTCCTTTCCATGTCATTCAATGATGCTTCTTTTTAGAAAGCATCAAATAGAGAGGTCTGTTCTGCCCTGCTTGGGTGTTCACTTTGCACCAAATAGCTGAGCTTGTGTCCTCATCAAATGAATAGAGGCATTAGACAAAGAATGTGCCACACACCCTCGGAAGTTAATAAGGATATACCTGGACATGTGAGTGGGAACCTACCACCAATATCTTGTCATGGTGAAGTGTGAACTGTTTCAAAGGTGGTTGGATCTTAGAAATAATGCCTGGTGTGTGTGTGTGTGTGTGTGTGTGTGTGTGTGTGTGTGTGTGTGTGTGTGTGTGTGTGTTTGCCTGTGATCACACACCCACACATGTAAAGTGTATAGATTTTTGTTCTCATCGAACTAAGCTAACTCTTTATGACTCCCTGGTGGCCCAGCATCAGAGCCTTGAAAAGCCCTGTCCTCCTCTTCTATCTCCTGCTATAAGGCCACTATAAACCACAGGAGTGGAATTGGATTCTGAAACAGGTTGCCACTAGACTCTGGAATGTTAGCTTTCCTGGCCCTCAGAACAACAAAAGTAGAGTGACCAAGGAGAACATATGTGACCACATTCTAGAGGTGGAGGTGGCCAGTGGTTGTAGGAGAACAGTCATAAATATTTGGTGATGACTGATGCCCTATGGCATAAGTAAGTTACCCCTGAGAAAGTCCAGTGTACTCATACATTGGTCTCTTCTTATACAACCACACTCAACCTCAAGACACCTTAGTTGTTGCACACCCTACCTATGCTACCCATCTGTCTAGAGACCTTAGTGCTGGTACCAGATAAATAACTTTCTTCCACCAAGTAATTTGCTACCACTGTGTTAATATTTAATATACTTCCTTGTACATCTGAGACAGCTCTTTCATCTAAGCCATTAATATTAGCTTACATCTATTTTACCTTTGCCTCAGAAATATCTGTTCATCCTTCAAGCTTTGTCCCGCCCACAAACATCAATCATATTCAAGTAGAAATGGTTACTGATTTAGAGCTGTTGTCTGTCTTCACAGTCCAAGGCATCAGGGCCATGTAGAATGCAAGCATGAGGATTAACATTAGGCTCAAAGAGGCTACATCCAGAGCCACAGATGAAAATGGTTTAGTTCCTTTCAGTGTGACCCACTTAAATAACTTCTACTGCAAATGGTGATCTCTTTGTCTTCCTTCAAATTCCTGGTCTGGTGGGCGAGTCCTCAGCCTCATAGGAAAGCAAAGTCTGATCCAGATATTGACATTACTTTTGAAGCCCCTTGACTTCTCAGAGTGTATGACTAAAGTTAAAGCTTTGTTTAGAGCCTATGCACAGTGGCGTTGGTAATTTCTGTGTTGCTTATTATTATTTTGTTGTTGTTGTTTGTTTCCTTGAACTTTCTGGGCCAATTGAGCAGGTATAGCCTAAACTAGAGATGCCTAGAAATTGTGATGTCTTATGGGAATTTTGTCTCTGTCTATCCCATCCCCACAACAAACCTCTCTGAACCTCTAAGAACTGCAGTACCTCCTCCTTCATGCAGTGGCCAATCCTACCCACCCTGAGGGAGCAGAAGCTGACAGGTACCAACCCTCACCTATCAGCTCCTCCTCCCTTGGAGCACTGGAGTCTCAACACCTGGACTACATCCAGGGTCTAGTATTTTTACTTCCTGTGACCATAAGATGTGCATCGTATAGAAACAACTTCAGAGGGGAGAATTAAAGACATGCTGATGGTAAGAACCTGCAGTTGTTTGAGGATTGGATGGAATTGCACAGGCCACATGCTGTGTAGTGATATAAAGACATCACCCAGTCCACATCAGTTTAGAATGCTGATGGTGGGCTTCTTTGCTGACCCACCCATGTATTATCTCTCCAAGTAAATCTTGGAGATGAGCTCAGGAATGAAGCACTCTTTACAGTGCCGGTATAGCTCTGAATTGTTGCTCCTAAGATGAAAAGCCTAGTGAGACCTGTCGAAGACTATGTAATTACTAAGTGTCTGACATCAGAGTATGAATCTCACCAGGCAGGTCTGGAGGTATTGTGGAAGCTAGCAGAGATCAGTGGGACAGGGATCTCTGACCTTCCTCAAATCACGCCCTGTAAATATCCACTGCTTCCAAGGAGCCCACACACTGCTCTCAGTTGTAAACTATCTTCAGTCATATTGAATGGATGGAATACTACCTTTAGCGTTTCTTCTTTCTGAAACAGTATTCCTCCCCAAACTACTGTCTGGGATTATATCCACTTGCCAACCTTTCCCCATGCTTCCGTAGGGAGTCTGGCGCTTCCTCAGACATGGGCCGCCAGGTCTGATCTTCTGGTGCTGATCCAGAGCTAGAGAGGCAGTATTTCCTTATCCATCAATTCTGATGGCCTTCAGACATGTTCAATATGTGGGCTCCCTGATAACTTCCACTGTATGGAAAACAAAATGGAGGGAAATGATTATTGGCACAAAGAGGGGGAGGCTGTAAATCTTCAGATCAGATACAGGACAGATTGGAACAATATGGCTTCTTCAAGGTTGCCATGATAATGTACCTAATAACTCTCCCTGGGCAAAAAGGCAATCTGCTTTCAATCAAGCCCCTACTCCCAACTCCCCCTTTTCTTCTGAGCAAAAATACCAATTACATTGAAGGAAGTTTTTTTCTTTCTTTTTTGATAAGGACTGCTCTCCACCCCAGAAATCATGTTGTAGCTAAAAGATATATTTTTTCAATTGTCTAGCATGGTATCAGACAGCTAGCACCAAATGAAAAAAAAAAGTCAATCTTTTTACCCCCTTCCTCTCTCCTGCCAGCATTTGTCTACTTACTTCTTAAGAGAAGTGAAAGCTAATTAAAGGCTTAAGGGATAATATTGATTGCATTGGAATATATTTTATATGTACCCGGCACACTTTCAAATAGTAGAACCATGACTTTTTCTAAGGCTAAATAAATCAGCCGGCTGAACCTTTGATTCGAGGGTGATGTGTTGGGGCAGGGCTCATCTCCTCCCCTTCCACTTCACACATATCTCTCTCAGGATGAGTGGTTTCAGAGCAGCAACGGGGGAGGGGAGGAGGATGCTTCCTCCATTCTTTGTGTACAGGACAGGAAGGGTGAGTGTTCAGCCATCTCTAGGCACCATTTATTTGAGCCCCGCCTTGAATAATAAACAGGCATATTCCAGTATAGAACTCTGAAGTTGGCAGTATCTGATACAGAGGCTGGTTAGCGGAGACGGACCTCTCAGCTTCTCCTTGGATGGACTGGAATAAGTAGCTTTTCTGGAACATTCTTTCCTTGCCATCAATGTGGGGAGCTAGAGCTCTTCGTCACCTGACTTCCTTATCCCAGCCTAGACCTAGATAGCCTCAACTGCAGAGATACCTTGGATTTCTGTTGGAGCTTCCTCCATCCTAGTGTGTTTGTGCAGGATCAGGATGCATCAGGCAACGCCATTATCACTTGTGCAGGGTTCAAGTTTGGAGGAAAATCCTCTTTCTTGGTCACTTTCTGGACATGTGTGTCAATTCATAGTCATAGCTCTCGTTCAGAACCCGCATGCCTACTTTTGTGTTGCGCACAGGTGCACTTATGCTGCAAGAAACCTTTTAAAAGATGATGAAAATGGTAAAAGGAGATCCAAATAGTTTGTCTATTTGGTGAATTCACTTATATAGTGCATTTCGAAGCCTTGCAGTCAGAAGTGATATGGAGCTTTATGGGCATTAAGTTTGGATGAGTGACTAGGTGGTCCCCAAACCTAGCAGGTGCCGTTGAGAGGGTAATATGATCGTGTTAGGATGTCTCTTCTGAGGGACCCACTGTCACTCTCTCTTCACCTCCATGACCATGATTTGCCTGATAGCTGACTGCACCGCTGTAACAATAATAGTCCATAATGGTAATATTATTAACTTCCTCTCACACACTATGGATTTACTCTTTGTTCTGCACCGTTATCTTTCCCCCAATGAGTACACTACATTATTCTCACATCCTCAGTCAAGCACCAAATTGCCACAAAAGGGCAGGCTCTTGTAATGACATCTAATGGGACATCACATAAACTATCACCACCGCCTCCTATAATAGTCTACCTCCAGCCAATGAGATTCCTGCCATAGTACAATGTGAACAGAGAAATTATAAAGGGCAAAGGACCTGGGCATTTGGAATTTGTCCTGGGAAACTGCCTCACTGCATGTTCACCACCTGACATAGTCTTAAGATACACTAGAGATCTGTCCTCTGTTACTGTCTGTCTGAGGGGTATGAGTCGAGCCATTTAGCACAGTGTCCTTGATAGAAGACAGTGCTTACAGCTTCCCAGCCAAGCTTCAGCCTTTTGGTCTTGGGGCCAATTTTCAGATCATGGTCTTGTGATTGAGTATCATGAAGCAAATGTGAGTCAAGGGTACACTGATGTTAAGGTCACACTGGTTCCAGAAGAAATGTTGGAGAAGCTGCAGGTCTTCGGTGCTCTGGAAAAGGATCCCACTTCCTTGGGGTGAATGGATATTTCTAGAAACAGAGCTCAAACCACTCTACAACAAAGCCAAAATTTTCACATTCATTATCTCCCTGGCTCCTGCCTATTGGAAGTGTCTTCAGGTGAATTAGGTTGGCTCTCTGAGAGGCTCAGCACCCTGAGGCGGCAGCCCTCTGGGGACAGGGTCCTAGCCGGCAGCTCTATTGTCCATTCCACGGGTGTCCCTTCTCCATTTAGCCCTGAGTGATGCTCACTTACTGTAAAGTGTTACATGCCCCCGTTGTTGGAGAAGTTATGGTGGAAAAATGCAAAATCTCCTTTTTACTGCTTATGGCCAGCCGAGCCTATAACGTGTCAAACCGCACATTAGCCACCCTGATAAAAGTCCGCTTTCTTACACACAAAATCATCGTTTCAGCAAGATTTGTTATCTCATTACCTGATAAGCTGTATGTCATAAACCAAGAGTGCTGCGGTAAATCTCCCAGGAGGACGCTTTGTGGGCAGAAAGGGGGAGATAGGAATCTGCAAGGGACTTGATAATGTAGCATTTAAGCACACAAGTATAATGTCCCTTATTGTTAAATGCATAAAACCACTTGGCCAAGTGGCTGGGCTTTTAATAGGATTTTGTGCAGCATCAGGTGAGCAGTCATGGGCTTTTTCTTTTCTGCCTAGGAACCTCTGAGCAACTCTTAGCAACATCGCTTTGCCTCATGACCCTCTGGAGATGGGTGCTGGGTTTACTGGGGCTGAGTGGGGAGATGTTCATTGTTCTTGTAGCTGCTGCAGTTCCTCTGCTAATCAGGGATCGGGACGTGGGGTCATGTTGCTGGATCTGGTTGGCTCTAACCGCCTTCTCCTGTACAGGCACATTGTAGTCTGTGGACACATTACTCTGGAGAGTGTCTCCAACTTCCTGAAGGACTTTCTGCACAAGGACCGGGATGATGTCAACGTGGAGATTGTTTTCCTTCACAAGTAAGAGAGCCTGCTGCTGTCACCAGACCCCCTCCGCCTAAAATCACGCTTCTCTCTGAGTGCCTGTAGGTGTGGTGGAGATGGAGGTGGTTGGGACTTGGAAGAGGGTTGAATAAGTCATGAGCCCTGCTGGCTTCTTAGGTAAACGGTAGTTTGTCCACAAGAATGGGGAGGTCAGTTTAGAACTCCTGGGCCATGAAGCATCACCCTAGTTTAGGGTTGAAAGCAGACTCCAGTGAGGCAGTGTAGGACTATATCGGAGTTGCTTTCTGAAAGATCTAGCAGTGGAATTCGCTAGTGATCCAAGTCGCCACTCTTATGCGTCCCTCAAAGTGGACCTGTGCAACCGGCTGTGTCTGCAGAGCTGGGGTCAGATAACTAATAAACTCATGTGGCTACTTAGCCACTGCAGGAGAGGGACCCAGCAGGACAAGAGAAGAAACAGGCTGACATAGTTACTTGTTACACTGCTGTGACCTGACAAACTAACTCAAAGGAAGGAAGGTCTGTTTCCTCCTGCACTGTGCGGATCCACAGAGTCAGAGTAGGAGAACACGCTGGTGAGCTGGTCACACTACATCTGCAGTCTGAAAGCAGAGAGAGATGGATGCTAGTGCTCAGTTAGCTGTGTCCTTTTGCATCTAGTCTGGGACCCCAGCCCATAGGATGGACTGCCATGTTCATGGAGGCTCTACCCACTCCGCCTTCACCTCATCCAGTCTACATAAACCTTCATATAAATGCTCAGAGCTTTGTCTCCCATCCGGTTGACAGTATTAATTATCACACAGTATGTTAGGGATGTTGGTGCTGTTGTTCCTGAGTCTCCGTCTGGCTCTGTGCAGATGGATTCCCATGGACTCCGTAGACATGGTGTCCATTGCTTCTTTAGTCTTAATCCTGACTTAACCAAGGGCTACCTGGGCGAGTCACTTTACTTCCCTGTGCCTTGGGTCCCAAAGGAGACAATTCTACTTCCTTGGAATATTGCAGTAAGAATGAAATGAATCGCTCCATATGAAGTGTGCAGAGCCCAGTTCGGTATGCAGGAAATGCTCACTAAATGTCAGCTATTACTGTGAAAGAAAATTACTGGTCAGGCTACACAGTTGAGTTAAGGATAGATTCCCTCCATATAAATACATTTACCATGGGTAGACTTTTAGTAAGGCATTAACTTACTTAAATCTGGAGGCTGAGATGCCCTACAATCTGCCATCTCTAAATTGAGACCCCCCACCCGTGTTATGACTCAATCTAACCTGGAAGGCCTGAAGCAAAGGGAGGCAGTGATGGGAAATCCTAGACCATGGAGTGGAAGGAATAAGATGTCATGGTGTAGGTATAGATTGACCGATAAGCACTGATGTTCCAGCTCTCCATTTCCCAATGGTAACAATGAAGAGGACACTTTATCACACAGGCCCCAATTTTTGTCAAACCAGAGACAACTGGGCTTGGTTGTCTATGAATTGACTGGTTCTGTTCTCTTAAATGAGTCATTTAGGGCAAGGAAGGAGGCTTCTCTGAAGGTCAGGGCCTATGTATATGTCCTTATGTGGAAATTAAAACTGAGGGAGCCATGGAGTCTGAGATCCCCAATGTTGCCTTAACAGCTGTTTCTCTCTGTCTGCACAGCATCTCCCCTAACCTCGAGCTTGAGGCTCTGTTCA